>NC_069140.1:35451441-35822691 GCF_943734755.1 Anopheles moucheti | reverse complement strand
TGCGTAAATGGAGCAAATCGATGAACAGCAAAGTTGCTCCAAAATGGGAATGAGGAAGAGTTTTGAAGCTGTTGTTGATGTGTTTTCTTTCCATGGATTGCAATGCCCCTTGAACAGCTTCAGTATTTTCGTGCTAACTGATTAAGCTCCATCAGCAAGCTTCATAGAGATAATGCATGGAGATGCTACCAGACGTGTACGATTTAATAAGTTTAACCAGAAAAGATGGAATATTAAAAGGTTTTCAACGTATTTCTCGATATCTAATTGCACTATTGGCATTTGATTTGCAATACTTGATTTTACTAGTTTTGTTTAATTGTAGTAATCTTTTAATTCCCATTGAAAATTGCTTAATTTTATCTATCTGATGGTCTAAGGTCGTTATGATATGCCAGAAGTTTTTTTTATTTAAGTAGGGTTTATCACCATACACTGGTTTGTGAAGAATGATAATTTTTGTTCGCTTCTATAAGTTACGAATTTGTTACGTAAAAAGTCACGACATCCTTTAAGCTGCTTAACAACATCTCGTACATACAGAATAATGTCAAATCATTAGTGTTATATTTTATGTATCCTTTGAGAAGAGCTATTCATATACATTTTATCATTCGAAGAATTCACGAGTTGAAGTACAAAATAAAAGTTTATAACTTTTGACCAGCAAAAATGGATGTAACAAAGAAAATGATTGCATATTTTGATAATTTAAACGTTTGAGGTTGACATTAACGATTAAAATTTATAAACTTGAAATTTTCAAATCATTCCAAATCAGATTCCAAATTATTGATTTGGTCTATCTACTAGCAATCAACTGTAAACAAGTAATAACACGTTGAACAACTAAGATTGCTACTTAAATTAATCTATTTTCTTGCCTTTATAAAACAAGGATCTAATTTTCGAGTAATGTGGCAAATAGTCCTCACATGTAAAATTACGAAGAAATGATACTTCATTTCTTAATCACATTTATTTCAAGCAGTCCTAGATTGGGGCTCCATAGAAATTGGGGATTTTACCGGATAGTGGAAAATATTACAGATTTGATCAAAACAGCCTCTTCAAGTACCAAACCAATACATTATTTAGGATCATTCAAACATTCTTGATGATGCTGAAATCCTTCGTTAAAGCTCTGTGTATGATATGCACCAAATCAGCAACTTATAATGGACGTTCCTCGCCTGCAAACACACCGTTACAAAACTCTACACATTTTAAATATTTGATCAAACATTGTTATTCCAGCGTGTCATATCATCGCTGGCAGACGTAAACGAAAACTCCCTCGCACCGATGTGTATTGTTGTAACTGTCCCCGCCGAATACGCACACCGTTTTTTTTGTATGGAATTTGCTAACATTTTCCCTCCCCACTGCATTGGTGAACATTCCTGAGCGCTAGAGTTTTCCTTTCGCCCCAGCTAACTTTACCCGCGGCTTCAAAGAAACTCAAACACTAAACACAATCGTGCTGTAAAATTTAAATTACTTATCTTGCCATTTACATCAGCATCAGCTATACCCGGTATCTATTATTGGAATGAGGTGTGGAACCGAACAGCGAACGCGCGCACGAAAGCGTGCCAAAAGTCATCTGACGGTTCGCGGTTGAGCATGGCGCAATCTTACACCCGAGGGCTGCAAACAGGGTGGGTGGGTGGCTCGGAACGTGCTGTCATATTTTGCGGTTATTTCATTTGCCAGTATCTACAAGCAAACGACTGACTTTGACCATTTTCCCATTCGGGACAATTTTTCAGACCTGCGATAGAATTGGGGTGTGACTAAAGTTAAAGTTTAGACAGCTTTTTACATCGTACATCCCTCGTTTGCTGGTACCTTAAACACTACCAACAGCAGATGGGGCAACGCAATTCGCTAATACAATTTTCCTATTTTCTTCTGATTCGAGTTGAATGAGTTTTATCGGCACACAGTAATGTAGTCGGTTGATGGGAAGCGATTTAAAACATGCTGTTTTTGTGCTGCAAAAATAACTTCCCGTTAAAGTTGCCTAAACAAAGTTGGTTTCTTTTTTTTTTTTGTTGGTGTTTTATTTTGCTAACGCACAAACACTCTTAAGCGAATCGTTTCATCAACAGTTTTGGCATTACATCAAACTTTAGCCCCGTCCCGTTGAAGGAACGATTTTCTACCATTCACCGTTTGTGACGACTTAATTTTGGGGGCCCATATTACCGCCGATCGGTAACGTGAACTATTGGCGAGGGTATGCAGTACTGCAAACAAAAATGTGTGTTCTCGCTAACGTTTAACCCGTCCATCACTCCACATCAAGAATCGTACTCAGTGCTACTCAGATTTAGCGACTGTGTGTGTGCGAAAAAGGGAGGGAACGAGAGGCGTTTTCCGCCCAGTCTGCCAACAACTTTAAAACCTTCATTATAAAACTGCAATCGACATTTTCACGCCATCCCCACCGTCAGACGTTCAAAGGCAATTTCCGGTTGCGCGTTGAAAAGGACGAAAACTCGCAAAAACTACCCTTAAATCGAAGTGTACAGGAAAAAAACACGGACAAAAAAAAACCAGAGCAAACAAACCGGCTCAGAAAATCAAACGAACTATAGACCCGTTCATCAAAACCCCACTAGCGAAGTTGAATGAATTCCAAACCTCCGAACCCACGTACCCGGCCGAGGCCACCCGGAATCGAATTTTGCATCGCGAAACCCCTCAGTGTGTGGCGATGATTGCATGCGATGATAGTCAGCGATGAAGAAATCCAACCCAACACGACCAACACAGTAGGCCGGGCAGGGAAATGGAAACTATAATTTGAAATTATCGTTACCAGCAGCAGATCAATCAACTTTTTCCGATTGTTCGAACCCGACACATTTCGTGCGGGGCACTTTTTTTTTGTTTTATTTAACGCCAGCCACCATCACCAGCAAACATCTCACTTACCGGTGAGGCTATCCGGGCTCACCGAAGGTTCGTTGTTTAGCGTTTTTTGGTGCTGGTTTCGATTGTGGCACACTGTAACACCGGTATGTGTGGTTAGCTAGTGCTTGGCGACTGTGGACTTGTTTCCTACCTGGACTATCCGAAGCGGCCGGGAAATGTTATTTAATGGTTGGTTAGTGTTTGTTCACGTTTTCACATTGTTTCATCGATGTTGTGTAGGGTTTCAAAGGGATCAATTTTGAAACTCACCTCCTGCGGAAAAAACGCACAGGATGGGCGGGTTTTAAATGAAAAGTACTGTAACAACAATCCGTGTCAGACTGTAGACACCGTTTTAGTGGCTTAAAACTTTGCAAAGGAAAATTAAAACACTCATAATCAAAGGATTCAAAACCGGATTCATCTCTCTAAAGCATATTTTTCTCATCCTTTATTTATTTATTAATCTAAATGTTTATTTATTTGTACGCTTAACGATGCGTATAAATCGTTCTCTTGGCAACACAGGTAATTATTTATATATTTACTAATTTATTTATTCATTTACATATTTGTGTATTTAGCTATATATTAATTTATTCATTTATTCATTAATTTCTCCTCTTTCCTTTCTTGTGTTTGGCCGCCCATTTTAAGGTTTGTTTTATTACGTAAATATTTCATATCTTTACGTATTGTTTTTTTTTTCCTTGTTTACTGTTCTTGTTCACATGATAGAACGAAAATTGCATTACATTTTTGTTGTGGTTTAACTATTTAACTATTAAACTATTTTAACTATTTAAATTTAAAACTATTTAAATCCATCAAAAACAATATGTACATAAGTCCAAACACTTATTTAAATTTCCTTACATTTTCTAACATCATTTAAATATTTGATTGTAAAGTTTCAACTTACAAACCAAGCATTAAAACAAATTTCAGTAATTACGTTTTCATTAAGCGCGATTTTATATTTTTCTTATCCACGTGTCGATCCACGTATTCGACGATAACAAAAAATCCCAGCCATTGAAACCATTTACTGCTTTAATCCCTGTTTTTCCTACAAAATCCACCAGATGAATTTATGTCTACCATTCAGTTCAGTTCGGTTCCTTCACGACACCGCGTGCCGCGTCACGCGCCCCATCCGCCACCGAGCACGAATCATTTCGTCCTGTTTTATGAGACAATGTGGCCGCATCGGTTAGCTTAATTTTCATTCCGCTTTCCTACTCGATGCCACCCACGTGCAACATTTGCTAGATACGTCCACCATCGACCAGATAGGCGGAAGTGGAATAAAAAAGTGGAAATTACAGTAAAATTAAACTTCCCAGCACAATCCCAACGACGGCTGCAGGTTGGGGTTCGTTGCTTTTTCTTTTTTTCTTCTGCTGCTCCACGATGCATCAAAGGCCTTTTGTTGGTGGAACAGGAAATGGTCACGGAAAAAGTAAAAGATCTGCTAAAGGTAGAAACAATTACTAATTCACGAATGTATCTTGAGGTCCTTTTTAATTTAGGACTCTTTACGATTATGGTCTGCGCCTGGAATGTTGCTGCTCGTGTTGTTGCGCTTCACCTGGCAAACCTGGTCGTACTGCGGACCCGGTACCCGTGTGCTTTTTATGTCACCCGTCCATTTTTTTACGTTTACGTTTCATTGTTACTGATACTGGCCGGCGGAAGTGTCCGAATTGTTTCGTAGCAACATTAATTCTTCCCAACAAAACAAAAAGCCACACGCCAGGTAGGACCGGTTGGCGGCAGGACCCTCCCCCGTTCTACACATCCTGCAAATGTCCTGCAGAATGCCAACATCACCACCGAGCTGGGCCCGTGTCTGCGGTTTGAGTTACACCATTTTTCTTCGCTCTCTTTTTTTTTCTCGCTTGCCTTAGCTCACTCTAATCCTACCATTAAAGGGGTCGCGCAGGTCATGGTTTTGTCGCTCGAGTGCGCTATTCCTTGGGGAGATGCCTGTTTCGTTGCCTTTTTAATGTTCGCATTGCGTGCCTCCGTGGCGGGAGAACAAACGATCGCAAAGAGCATTAGTCGTTTGTTTGTTCCACCGCACTGGTGCGAGCTGCGTTCCGCGTTTCGCGGGAATTCAACGGTTCCCCGCTAATGTGTCACGAGACAGGCCATTTTCACTTCTTAATGCGGGCTTTCGGTGTGGCTTCCACGCTGAACGAGCCGAACGCGAGGCTGTTGTTTGTTTGTGGGTGGACGATGATTTGAATTACCAACACCGCTCACCGCCTGCTATGCTGTCGTTACACCGATACGGTGCGGCCGTATCCCTGATCACTGGCTTCATTACGCGTCGCTTCGGCAACCAGAGCGTATAACCGTTGGGATGGGTGGGAAAATTAGAGAAAAACCCCGAGACTTTATACATGTGTCGGGCTGGAGCTGCCCCCTAGGGCGGATGGAATCCGCGCGGCATGACTTACCACCAGCCCGGAATGGCCCGGTGGGTCGCTCTGACACTGCACAGGTCCCGTTTTACTGCAGCAAATTAATGAAGTAATCAGGCTGAAGCTGCGGTCGTTTGGCAGATAGCTTGTAATTAGTGAATGTAAACGATTCTTCGTGCTGCATGGAAGTAAAAAAAAAGGTGACGCAGCACGCACTGTTGTTACAGCGAATCGCGCTGTCACCACCGTTCCGTAACCTGGCGGGAAGTTGCGTGGGTTGTTTTTAATCCAACCTCCTACATGATGCAGCGCGTGTCATCAGTCCATTGCGACGAGACACGGTGGACGGGAGTGACATGTTTTATGCAAACGTATTCCTATGTTTATTCTTATATAAATTAAGCTTTCTTCACACACATAACTTATCTTCATTGACTCAACATAAAGTCAGTGGGAATCAAAATCAATTCCGGTTACCGAGAAATTGGTTTGATAATAATGATTGCTGTTTGATTACTCCACTTCTTTGCATATTCTTTATATGTATTCTACAAGAAGCTTCCATACAATACCTCAACAAATATTGACGAAACTCTCAAAAGCTGCAATTTCATCATTCAACCGAAATTCCAGACAAATATATTTTCTTAATAAATTGATTTAAATTTGATCGATTTTTTAAACTTACTAATGTTCATTTTTTGAATTTAAACCGATTTTTTTCACTATTTTTTTTTTGTTTCAAAAAATTATGTTAATAAAAGTATTGTAACGTACACTATAAATAACTTTAAAAGATAAAAGATTACAGAGTATCAGTTCTAAACTCGCGAGAAGTAAAACACGGCATTTGCTCTTTAACTTTAACAATAAATAACGGCACTTTAATACCTTGGATTTATTGATTATTATTTCTGTTAGACAGAGCTTAAAGCCCTGTAGGAATTGAATAAACGCTTTTTCTTTATTTAATTTTACAAATCCTAACTTAATGGCTAATAACCTAACAACTAAACCCTATCTTTGGGAAGTAAGCCCTAAAAGGAAGGAGGCTAAAGAGGAATTCAACTTAAAGTAATGAAATTTAAGATTAAAGCAAGTAATAGCACGATTGAAAGGGTCGTTACGACCCGATACGTGATGTTCAATTTAAATATTTGGTATCATTTTTCATTAACATTCTTAACTTTCGTAAACTTCTTGTATAAACATTTTGGTAGCAAACCAAAACAAAATACCCTCTTCCACGTGCTAGCAGAGCGTTCAAACCCTTGGCCACCCAAGGTCACCGAATGTCGTCAAAGACTCTTCACTCACATTTTTGCGTAACGTACCCCCCATCAACATTGATCAATTAAAGCCAAATAAAGCTCCGCCCAGCACTTATGACACACTCGCCGCACCATTCACAAGTCACAGGTCGCATTCACATTCCCGGTGTCATCGTGTCGTGCACCTGGTCCTGTGTTTACCGTACGACGAGTCACCGAATACCTTTTCATTTGGGAGATGGCTCGGTCTCGAGCCGCTTGTTTGGCCGCGGTGGTCGACCCTCCTTCCCCAAAGCTGACGAGCTTTCTTTACGTGTGCGGGAAACCGTACCATCGGCACAGCAAGAAACCGAACCACCATGCACGTGAATGAAACAAATGAAACATCACCACCACCAAGCAAACAAAACATACAGCAACGAGAGGAAGCAACCAAACAGCAACACAAAAAAAAAAGCCACGAAACGGTATCCCTAGTCAACGAAATTTATCGTTGCGGCCCTAAATAAATAAATAATATTAAATTCCCCTGAATGAATCAAAAAACCATAAATCACGATAAGTGATAAATTATATGTTTGGTCAGCGTGGTGGACTGATTTTTCCCTTGTCTCTCGTAGGCTTTTTACTGTTTGCTTACGGGTACGTCACCGCAGTCAGTCAGTCGCCTTCGCATGCGTTCTACGGGCTTTGGGGAGGCCGCACAACCCCAACACACAAAAAGAAAAAGCATAAAAGGAGACCGCCCCGAACGCTCACAAGTGCGTCGCGTACGTGCGTGCGGCGGAAACTGTCTTACCGTTCTTTGCACTGTTGTACCTTCGTCGCTGAGTCTTCCCTGAGTAGCGCCCGTTGTCAGGGCGGCATTAATGCCGTACATCCATATCGCTTCATGGGTTCACGTGCTGTTTTTCGAAAGCTTCAATGAGCGACAAACGCCACGCGTACGGCCGCAAGTTTGACGGAGAAAAAGTGTGTGGCAAAGTTAGCACCATTTGCCGGGATTAAGCGTGGATGAAAAAACCACCCCCTTCAAATAATACTTTCCCATGCGCAGAAGATGTATCCTTCGGTTCGGTGGAATAAATGATCGGAAAATCTGTTTTTCAAGCTTAACGCTCGCTGCCATTGCTTATCCATTGCTTTCATCCGCACCAGCATTAGCGAATATTACACAAAACAATCGACAAGACAAAAAACCATAATCAGCGCTCGGCTCTGGCCAGCAAAACAACGCACTGCGTCTGTATGCAACAAAGGCAAACCGTACTCCAACGCGAACAAAAAGAACACTTTTTAACAAACCACCACACACACACAAATCGTGGCCCAAGGTTTCCCGCGCGTATTGGTCCGCGCCGATTCCAATTTGCGTTCTCATCAACATTTTTCAGGCGGTGGAGAGAAGGAGACAGCGAGCAAAGAACAAAACGAAAGGGGGAAAGCAATTTCCCGTTCGTTATGGCGGAAAACCGCGTAAAACTTTCATGAATATCGCTCAAAGCGTTATTCCGATTATTCATTTTTTTTTATTGTTGCGCATGAATAATCATTGATTTTTCTTTTTCATTTCAATTTCATTTTATTTCCTTCTATTTGAGGATTCCTTTTTTCCGCTCGGGTGTTTTTTTTTTTTGTTTTGCTCCTTTACTTTCTTCTGCACATTCCCAATTTTGTTCTATTATTTGGCTTCACATCCTCATTTCGTCGCTTTCGGTCGGTGATTGGAAACATTTTGACAACGACAACAACAAAAAACGCACCCTGGTGCCCGTGTAATGCTCGGACCAACTACGCGATCATAATATTTTGCGTTTCTAATGATTTGACACGCTTGCCGTGAAATATTTCATCCCGATTCGCTCACTTCGCGCTCCCCGCGTGACTAAACAGCGACCACGAGCACCACTAGGGACCTCGACATTTCGCTCTCCGACCCCTCAACCGCAAATGGTTCCGCACATGTTTTCCGACACATTTTTCACCTTGCTATCGATGAGGGGCACATTGGAGGGGGCACAACGTGGGGAAGTAAGCAAAAAGAATGCTCCAGCATGGAATGGAAACCCCTTGCAGGAGAAGCAAAGCAGCTACCGGTGAGCTTTTCCAATCGTACCGAATGATTTGATTCCGGTTCGTTCGGCTTCTCCAGCACACAAAACCTAATAAAGCGCGAGTTTATTAATTCTGTGCTTCGCTCTCGAGTCGAGTCGCTTCAGAAGCCAGGTTGGGACGGACGGTGCTGAACGGTGGGCATGAATGCAAACGGCTGCGAAATAATCACAACAGGAATAAATGAACTGGCGAGGGAAGTGCGAGAAGACGACAATAAGAACAACAACAGCTGATATACAGTGGTGGATAAGAAATTAAAGGCAATTCAAATAAAATATTCATTAAATAACAAAATAAATAAAATAGGCGACACATTGAAAAGAGTTTGATTTCCAGGTGCCTAGAAAGATTTTAAGAACTAGCACATTTCGGAACACAGAATCTAGATCGACAACTTTCAGATGTAATGATCTTCGGATCAAACTGATCAATATTTACAACAATATTTATATTAAAGCGCAACTGCATATTACAAATTATTCTTCATGTTATTCATATTCAAACACTGCTGGCAACAACAACATTAGTCAGTTGCATCTTCTGTTCAATTCCATAACATTTAAAATATGTGTCCGAACAAAATAACATCTCGTTGAACTTGTCAATTTATTCATCATAAACTCTGTAAGTTGATCATACGGCCCTCGGTTGTCAGAATGGAAATAAATAAATAAATAAATAAAAAAATAATAAAAAATAAACTCTAAGTAAGTTGAAAAATCAAGCGAAGCGAAGAAAACTCAACAGGTTCACTAATTCGTACTCCTCATAGAACAAAATTCCCTTAAAGTCTCCAACTTTTTGTGTAATGAATTACCTTAACCCACACACGCTACACTTAAACACAATCCACACACTGTGCGTTCTTGCGTATGTACTAATTGCAAAGTTCCTCCCTGGAAAGCATTGCCTACGGAACGTAAGATGACGAAGAACTCGAGGGTGGCAAATAAATGGTACCGGCACAGCAGACCGTGCGACCGGGGAAATCAATTTTAATAATCATTTGATTTTCTTCCTTCCAGCCTTCCGAGGTCGCTATTCAGTCGCGTTTATGATCGTCGTTTGCTTAGATCCTTCCTTCCGCACGGTACACAATTTGGTCGCTCTTTGTCGCATTGTACGTCTGTCACTTAGACAGTAAAGTGGAAACAATTTTCCATTCGCCTTCGATATTCATTGCACTGTACGGATTGCGATGTGCGGGGCAAAATTTCATTACAAATAAGATCGCATCTTCGCATCCCGATAACCGACAGCAATGGGAGAACAATTATGGTATCAATACTGTCGGCCAGGCTAGGTGGACATTCACTATTCTTGTGAAGTCACTGTTCTCATAATGCTTTCGTTCATTTGCTGCGTTTCTATGACGATGCAAACGAAAACAGACGAAAAATGGGAAGAAAATAAGAAGTTCCTCAGCGTAATAACCTATCCATTTACGTTTTCTCCATTACCGACTGAGGAAAATGTGGAAAATGCGAGACGCGCGATGGTGCCGATGAAATGTATTCACGCCTCACCAAAGGTATGCATGGTGCGAACAGCGTCGCGCAGCGTACAGTAGTTACCCTCGATTGATCAAAATCAATTTATTTCCTTCGCTCCACTCCCCGAACGATACGTTTCTTGTGCGTTCCAGCGTGAGCCCTACCTTCGTTTCGCCACTTTTGCCGAGGGGTTTCGCTTTGGTGTCGTTCTATCGTCACACGATGAATTGCTTTCCCCGCTCTTTTATCTCACGTCTGGTTATTGAATTTTTAAAATGAATTTATGATCGAACGGAGATGTAGGCAAAAAAAAAAAACAAACCGAAACCCACACAACCCAAACGACCGAAGGACTTTTGGCCCGCATTATTAGAGCTGCTCACCGGCTATCCAGCCGAACGAAATGGTTCACTCAAGCGCAAACTTTAAGTGCGCGTGCTGATGAGAAGGAAAGGAACATTGGCAAAGATCGGAAACTGATCGTGCGAGGCACCGGAAAGGCTGGGAGGCGCATTGCACACCATTTCGATAGGACCTATCTTTCGGAGGGAAGAAAACACAAAATCCAATTGAAGTGTTTATTAATGAGAGTTCTACTTCGTGAAGACACCGAACCTGTTCCCAAAAACCCGGTGTACGGTGTGGGAAAGCTGACGCAGCGGTCTTTAAAAAGAAAACTCAATTATTTTCCTTTCCCTCCATCGAGTTTCTCGGTAGTAAGAGCTTCGGCGAGGGTGTCGAACACACTTGTGAAATGTTGCAGCAATAGCGCGAGGTGCCGTTGATGATCCGTGTCAGTGTAAATTCGGGATACTTATAACACCCCGGCGGTCCCTCTAGTTCAGCGCCCACCCCAAACCAGCATCCAAACGGATCGTTTGGAATTTATTACGATTTATGCACAGCAAAACAAACCTCAAACAACGAAACCGAAGTCCAGTTTGCCCTCCGTTGCGCGGAATGGTAACACACACACGCAGAAGGCATTTAAATGGTTTGTTTGATTTTGAAGTGCCGGCGTCTCCCTGGGTTTGTTCCTTCCGTCCCATGGGAGGGGTCGGAAAACGAATGCAACGAAAAAAAAAAACAGCGAACACAAGTACACACTACACCGAGTATCCTCTAACGAGGGTGCAAATGTACCGCGGGACTCACTAGGTTGGAAAATTTTATTACACTAATTAATTACTACTAACGAATATTAATTGCAAGGTGCTTATGAGGCGTGAAGTGATTAAGCGCTGCTCTCGTCGAATGATCTTTTCCAGCATTTCGTTTCACACAGGACGCCATCGTCCTGTGGTTTGATTCTGTTGCCAAAGCAGCAACGCAACGCTGGGATCAAGGTGGCGAAGAAATGGTAATTTATATGATTTTTCTCTCCCTCTTCTTCTTCTCTCTTTTTCTCTCTCTCTCTCTCTGTATCACTCTATCTCCCTCTCAGATTTCCATCCTCTTATCTCTCTCCCCCACACCCCCTAATAACCAACATTCCGATGACGAAAGGTGCTTCACGGATTGTTTACACGATGCCGGAGATGCTTACGTTTGCGGATGGCGTATGATTTATTTGCAGCCGGTTTTCCACAAAATGGTTTGTTTTTCCAAACGCAACTCGAGCTGGTTAGTGTTTCTTGTTAGTGCATATTATTCCACCTTTTTAATCATTCGGCGGTAAACATTTACAGCGGCGGTGATTTTGCTTCTTTCCTTTCCTTCCTTTGTTTGTTTTGTTTAGCATTCTCTAGAAAATAAAACGCAATAATTGTGGCAAATGAGAGCAGCGAAGTAATTATGGACGCATGTACGAATCTGTGTTCTATTGTAAATAACAACAAAAAAAGAAACAAATCGTTGAAAAACATGAAACAGCACATAAAGTATGAACGTTAAGCAATCAATGTTAATACAAAAAATATATATGCTAAGTTAAATATGTCAATTTGAATTAAAAAAATTAACTACACTCTTTTATGTTTTCGAAACAAAAGATAAGCTAATTAACTGAAGCTTTTAAAAGGAATTCCTCCAAGTACATATTAAAACTATCAGTATTTGCATGAAAAAAGTCCCACAAGTAAAAACTGAAAAATATAAAATACGAATGCCATAAGCTAAAAATTTAGAAGTCAGAAATTGTTCATTAATGATCAATAGTTTGATACGCCCTAAAACCTAACAAGAAAACAAGTAGACGTGGAAACTGGAGACCATCTTGCATAAGACAATTTCTGATCGTGGTATATTATAACGATAAGGTTCACGGTACCCTTTATAGCGGATGCTTGTCAGAGGAGCACTGAAAATGACTGAAAACCTTTTGTTGAAGAAAGCATATCTCAAGATGATGGTGGCACTCCTTTCAGTATATCCTGACTTACGCAAGGCTAAGGTACTGATATACTACCCAATCTTTGATATCGTCAAACATTGCATCTACCTATCCTAGATCTAAAGTCAGATATTGATATGGCGATACTAACTAAGGTACACAAAACACTTGTCGCGACTATTAAAACTGAGACTATATAGAACTAACACCGGTACTCATATACACCACACATGGACATGGACCTGGACCATGGACATGAACCTTATCGAAAACTGACAATGCTCCGAAGGATTTTGGCCTCATTTGTGTGGAAAAACAATGATGGAGTCGCAACGAGAACCGCAAGAGTAGCGACACTGGCGAGCTCTGCGACCTATACGATGAACTTACTGTCGTACAGTGAATTCGACTCGTTAGGCTTCGGCTGGACATGTTATGTAAATAATATCAGATGTTCCAGCTCGTAAACTCCTTTTCGATCGCTCATGGACATGGACAGGTCCAAATTAAGAAGAAGCATTAACTGGCGTTGATGCGTTCGCCAGAAAGGCCTGGATGTTAGATAGGCAGACGACGGCTATCAACCGTGAGCAGTTTTCAAGCACTCCTGCAGCACTTCTTCAAACGTGAAAAGATAGTTGTCCCCGAATAGGCGAGTACAAGTTATATAAATCACATCCACAAACGAAGAAAATGTATTTACTATACCCATACTACACTAAGACGATGGCGATTATCGTCAGCATCATCAGCATCATAGCTACATAAAATAGCTGGCTCTTGTATGATGCTATACAAATTTTATATTTTGAATTTATGGTTTTAAATAAGGATCTTTCAAATAAAAACAACCCTTTAACAATTCATTAAATTGACACAAATTATATCTTAATAAAGTAGTTGTTGTTTTCCCACAGTTTATTTGTATAATGGCAAAACGGAAAGATTAAATGTACGGCAAAGCTAACTCAATAATTATGTGAAAATAGTTTAGTTGCTTACAATTCAAATTTATCCGCATTGTTTGTATATTTTCCTTCCCTCGAAGAATGCAAAGCTATTTTCTTTGCCAGGCTTTCACAAATATTAACAAACCGTGCTTCCCACTGCCAGACCCAACAATGCGGAAACGTTTTCCTTTGCGATTGTTTATGATCAACATTAATAGGCGCCTTCATCCCCATGCTGAACATCCCCTCGTATGGCTTCTTGACGCGCTTACGAACATTATTTCCCTGTCTTACAAACAGCAGCAGCATCAGGGCGCACTTGTTGACAAATGCTTTGTTTGCGGACGTTGTGCATCCGCTGAACCGTGTTTTGAAATGGCAAAACTCCTGCAATCTAACAGGTTGCGTAGGAAGGCAGCTTGCAAAACGATACCGCTGGTGGCCAGAAGTCTTGCCGGATTGCTTCCCCGGCCGGCCGGAACCAACAGCGTAACGCCGGGAATGAACCTTCAGCTTCCGACGCGAAAAAACGCGAACAGCAATCAGGCGTATTCGGTGCACTGCACGGGCAGATAATGCAACCGAGCTTGCACTCTTCCATGGCGCGCATTGTTCTACATTCCTCGCGGTACAATAAGCGCATTTGTTGCGCTGCGTAGCGCATCGCACCAAAAACCCCGGGCCGAAAGAGCAACAAAGTTAAACAGTGAAACTGTTACAAACAAGCAGCGCGGAGCACATTTTCATTTCACGAACAGCACGAAACATTCCACCAGACCGAGCCTGGACGGCATAAGATGGCTCGAGTGCGCTTACAGCACCGGGAACCAATAGCATGATGAAGTGCAGCTTTGGATGCGCGGTACCTACTCAGGGTCAACCCACAGTTCAGTCGAGTTGACCAAGCGTATCTATCTAGCGCGAATACCGGCGTGGATATGCGAGATTTTGAATTTCATGTTGCAGCCCCTGCCACTGTTTGATGAATCCGGGAAGTTGCGCGGTAAATCCGTTCGCTCGTGTAGCAAGGTAGCGTTGTAGGGCCCACATTTTGTCCCATTGCTTCCGCTCCCAAAAACCAAACCAACACGACACGCATCGTTCGCGCGTTTGGCGCAGCATTCGGTGCATTGATTCGGTGAATGTTGTAATTCTAACAGAAAGACCCAGCACGGGCCTCATGTTACATCATGGCAGTTTTGCGAGCGTACCCAACCCCAAACCCACCACCAACCCAATTTCCGCGCAAACCAATGTTCGCCCGCTACTCCCTGGCGTGAGTGATGTGTTCCTGGCGTAAGCGCAATTGCCCGCAAGGCGCGTAAGTGCGAAAACAGAAGTTAACATCAACAAATAATAAAATCACGCCTACGAACGCAATGGGTTGGGAACTTACATGTTTCCAACGTTTCATTTGTCCGTGTGTCAGTTCGCGTACCCGGATCGTACAGGGGGAGGAAAACGGTTAGGAAATAGTTCCAACTTCCCCGAGAGGGGGTAAGTTTTCCATCCGCTGGACGCACCAGCCGGGCTTAGCGGGTTTTAGCACAGCGTGATAATCGTTTCGCATTGTTTAACGAACACACCGGGCCGAAGCGTTGGTGCCCGGGATGGTGGAAAATGGTCAATATCCGGATGGATGAAGCACTAAACACAGAAGAAGGAAAAACAAAACACACACATACAGCAGCGAAGAACAAAATGGCACAGACGGAGGAAAATGGACTGGCGGAATTGTCGAAGGGTGGACATGTTTATAGACACCTGCACGCAACGGGTGCATCAGAGCCCGGCTGGTCAGCCATGCACACTAACCGGCCGGGTGTGACATTTGGCGCCCTTATGATGCGAAATAAATGGCAGGAAATGGTCGCAATGCCATTAAATGGCCTTTCTTTGCATATCGGTTCTATTTCCACCAACACGGCTTAACACTCAATACATTTTATTTTTATGCTTCATTTTCCAGGTTATTAGTTATAAGAGACACACTAACAGTAGCAGTACTTAGCGGTACAATTTCAACCGGTCCTTGGACCTTGTTATTTTTTTATACCTTGCTCTTATATTTAAAACATTTTCAGACTGAAATTCTAGAGTCTATGCCTACTTAGAAAGCTCTGGAATTACCTTCAGTCCTATACATGTAAGGAAGACTTTTTGGCGGAGGTGTACCGCCGCAATAGTGCCGCTGTACAAAAGTAAGAGAGAATAGAAGAAAGAGTCGCGATAAAGAAGTCGCGATCACGTAGCGGTAACAAGCTGTCCGGTTGTAGTTATTCCATCACTAATATAAATCTTGACAATTAATATAAACAATTTTATCGACTTAATAATAACCGGACATCAATCAATACATTCTCCACAACTAACAACTCCGGTTCGAAAGGCATCTTCCCTATAATTCTGCCAATGAAATACTACAAACAAATATGAATCCTTCAACCAATGGCTGTTGGAGTGGAATCGCCCATTCCAACATTCACCGCTAATGAAATACAAACGAGTGGCCACAATGTTCCAACCTGTTAGCACTAAGAGAGGAATCCCCTAGCGAAATACAAATGCAGTGCGTCTTCCAAGGAATTTAACAATCATTTCCATCGCCACACGAGAGGGATGCACGCTCCCGGTAATCGAGAAATCGCTTGCAAAACTTAACACGCATCGCAAACACTCCATCAACCCATCCTTCTCCCACACCAGAATGGAAAACTCGACGCCGGGTAGAACGGAATCAAATATGGAAAATATAGACAAATAATAATTTATGCATTCATCAATTCTGGGAAACGCTTCGCCGAAAGGATGAAACCGGGAATGGATACGAGGCTTTCCACCGGGTCACGCATCGCCGGGATCTGTGCACGCGCTCGTGTGTGTGTGTGTGCAAAACAAACAGTGCGGATACATGCCCGCATCCGACCCCGGCAAAGGGGTTCCTTCGGCACACGGGATTGCTTTGTCCGGAAATCGGAATGGCCGGAATTTATTTTCCGCTTCAGCACCGCCTGCCAGCGCACGCAAACGCTACGCCGTGTTGTGTTTGATTGATGTGCGCGTGGGACGGCAGGAGACGCAGAGAGCAGAAATTTGAACAACAGCCCATTATGTACACGATTAGCCATCGTTAGCATATGATGTGTGATGCTTTCCGGATACTTCGTGCGATTCCGTTCGAACGAGCCCATCAAATGTGTGGTTATCTTGGGGATGCGCTGCTCGCCCAAGCTCGTTGCGGTTGGTGAAATTGTTTGCTGCAGAAATAAAAACAAAATTTGGTTGCTAATTTTTTTGTTTCCACCACCGAAAAGACAACATTGCATTGCACACGCGTTAGCGGGATTGTTGTTGAATCCCGCAGCTAAAGCCAATATTATGCTGAACTCAGTCAAACAAACATTTGCACAATGGAGCGAGGCTTCACATTAGGCTTTCAATTTCATGTACATTCTGGAAGCAGGAGTTGTTCAAATGTGAAGATTTGTTGCGGGAATAAATTCAGTATCAACAATCATGCTACTTGCCGTGAATCGTTTTTCTTTTATTTTCAATTCCATTAACATTTATACCAAAAACCTTCTTCAAATAATTAAATTCAAATAGCTTTATTGAACTGCAGTAGAATCTTCCTGCATTGACCTTGAAAAAGCTCTACGAAACAGAGTAGCTTCTCCATAGCTTTAGCGTAACTTCGTGTGTCACTGTTGTGAAACAAATTTTGATAAATGTTCGTTAATTAAGAAATCAATTCAAAGATTCGTTTCACCACGGTAGTTTTGCAGAACTCATCTGTTGCTGCAACATTGTAAAGGTCACGATCTGCACTGAGGCAAACCAGTCGTTAATCATGCCCTTTCTGTCAAACAGATTCACAAATTCATCAACTCATCTTGTGCTGCAAATGCCTCGAATTCGGAAAGAAAAGGCTTACGTATGTGCAGGGGGAACCGTGAGTATGATACATTGGTCAACAATGGGCACAGCTGGCAAAATTTGACGTCATACATGACGCCGTTGACCATTCCGACTTGATGTTTGACTTCTCACTACTACCGTGTGTTAGGATTTCTGGATTAGTGAAGAAAAGAAAGAAGATAAGCGAGAGTTATCTCACTCAATCGATCTCCTTCTGCAGTAACAATACAAAAAAGTGTTTAATATTTCAATATTTCAAAGGGTTTGATGGGTTTCAATGGAGGTCTTAATGCTGGAGCAATGAAAAGAGCTACTTAGCAGAGACAAGATTAGCAGGAAGATGTTCCCGCCATACGATTCGCTAAGACACTTTTTTCATATCTTAGTTCAAATCACAACTATTTCCGAAACATATTTTAAATGTTGCACAAAGAGCAATACAGGCAGTCCCCGAGATACGCGGTTCCTGTTATACGCGGATTCGGAGATACGCGGTTTTTGGAAATTTGACAGACGAGCTAGTTTATAGCACAAAATCTAAGCAAAAAGATGAAAATTTTGTTTGAATAACCTTTTTCGTTTTATAAAAAATTTCTTTTTATCTTATTTTAATGAAATCTTTCTAAAAATCTCCTGGTTCGGGGAATAAATTAAGTCCAGAGAAGGAAGTCGACTCTGTGACTTTGAAGTATAAACGAAATTGCACCAGGATTCGACTTACGCGGAAATTCGAGTTACGCGGATTTTTTTTTCCGAGTTATAGCGGTCCCCTATAATAGCGTATCTCGGGGACTGCCTGTATATATTTTCCATCCGCTAGAACTACTTTTAAATTGTGTAATTTAATTAGAATAATAAATTAATTAATTTATGTATGAATGACTACCTGATTTTTTAAAGTTTTTCATCTAAACTACTTTTCTGAAAAAGTAAGTTTTTGTATCATACCATCCGCTTATCGGACATTTTACACTTTTCGTTCCTTTCCCGACCTTTATTGCTGGTGCTATCACCGGTAAAGAAAGACACATAGCTTCCCGGACGACTACACGGCACGTACACGTACCGGCTCTATCTTCTTATGGCACAAGATTGACAATTATTGCGCCATAAATTGGTCCCTCACATTCCTGCAAGTGATTTCGGTTTTTTGCTTTCAACCCGCGTAGTGCTTCCGCGGCTGGTGGTAAGGTGGCTTTCCGAGCTTTCCTTTTTGGCCAAAACAATACATTAAGCCATAACATTAAGCCCGACTGGTTTCAGCCTAATCTAGTAGCACGCTCGCACACAGGAATCACATTTTCAATTTACCTAAACGGGCAACATCATCGTCTCCTTAGCACGGGGCCGGAGTTTTTTTTTCTTCTATTTTCGTCCGGGAAGATCCACTCCCATTCGCTTGGCCTTCCTACCTCCTGCGGTAGGTCATATATGAAGCCATACCCGTGCGTTTGGTGAAGCAGCACCACACCACACCAGCAGACCGGCCTAGAATGAAGAAATGGTGAGCTTTATGGTTGTACACTGCTTTTCAACATCGCACCACAATCCGTGAACCGATTGCCGGAAGGGGAACAGTTTAAACTTTACGACACGAACCCCGGTCCCGGTTAGCACTGGGTACGGCCAACACCAAGCACGCACCTCATGCGACAACTCGCCCCGCTATGCCCCACCCGGGCCTTTACCAACCGCCCTTCGCAGGAAGTTTGACTGAAAATCGTTAAATCGTGCACACGGAAAGCGGATTACCGGGAGATTTAGATGTTGCGCGAAAAACGATTTTTCCTTTCTCATCGCCCATCGTGCAGTTGGAAGGATTTTGTTTGTTGGTTTTTTTTTTTTTGGTCCTGTTTTCCACCTACCAGTGAAGCCCCTACCGATCACCCATTGCTGCCCGTCTCACCCGGTAGCTCGGCCGGGAAGATTTGCACCGGTTGATTTATGGATTTCGATTTCACTGTCTTTAGTGCTGATGGTGCTGGAAGGTTAACAACTCGTTGTATAGTCTTCCCTTTTGGTGAAGGTACCGCCTGGCACGGCGGACACGACGTCACTTTGAGGCTGGTACCATACCACTGGTACGCTCGATACGCCCGATTTCGTCGATCGCCTGCGACACCAATGTGTGTGTGTGTGTGTGTGCTGGGGTGAAAAATGGTTTTCCATCGACGTCCGCCAAATTTGCCTGCCTGCTTCTCGATGGAAACGGGTGGCCGCGAAAGCGTCAGGATCATTCGCTCGTTTACCGCTGTCGCGGGGTTGACAAGTTAAGATACACCACCGGAAATTAAGCCACCAAACATCACCAAACTCGACTCGTGCTACGTTGCGTGCGATTTTACATCGATGATCAGGAATGTTTCTTCCTTTTAAAAAAAAAAAATACATCCCTTTATCTCCCGCTCGCTGCTTTTCCGATATCCTTTCATTTCGAATTTCCCAGCTGTTTCACGTCACCATGGTCTGGGTAGGGAAATTAATCAAAAATCACGTACCACGCACGTGATGATTGCGGGCATCGCCAGTCAACGTGAAACCGTTGCAACAATGTCACGTGCAGCGATGCAGTAAAATAGTACATAAAAACGCTTTGCACGAGAAGCGATAATATTAATAAGAACATTTTGAACACGCCCTTCCCTTCAAAGCTTTTATTTTTACATAAAAGCTCACGAATTGTAAAGCAATAAAGTTATCTGTTTATGAAGGCACTGCAAAAGCACTAGCATTTTTTTCTTCTTTTCATAGCTAATAAATGTTAACAACGAATCCTTACAAAACGAAGCTAGAAATAATGCATGGAAAGGTAAAAATTACTAACCCAAACGTGTAAAAACAAGATACAATAATCAAATCCCTTGTATTTGACTTTTGGTTTAAATTTTGTTAGGAAACTCATGCATCAATTAAACAAATAGCTCACTTTCGTTCACTACCGCTGGTGCTTCAAAGCGTGATGTAATTTATTAACCAAATATTGCAACCACACACATACACCGTCTGCAGCAGTGAGAAGGTCCCCGTTCCGTTTATCCGGCGTAATGTGCCACTGTGCCACATTGCACAGACTTTTCGACTACTAGTCACAGTACGTTCCGTGCGGTTTGCTTTCGACATTCTGTTGACCACCGACGATGTTGGACTGTGTTGTGCACACTAACCAACTTCCAGTCCAGTCCCGCCATGCTCGATAAGCTTGGATTTTAGCCATTCAATTAATAGGATTCCAGCCGAAATGAATGGAATATTCACTCATAATCCTTTTGCGTCCGGTACCATCGGTATCATCCATCGCAAACAGAACGATACTGTGCGCATGGCCAGCCAGCTCGGACAGGATTTCGAATCATACGTAGCGATTCCTTTTTATTTTTTGGACAAATGCACAAGTCAATAATGGCTACCGAACGGGAACGGGATGGGAAACGGCCCAACAACCGGAAGCCGCACGGAAATCGGGCGTAAAAATATGAGGCTTCCAGTGCAGCAGCATCCGTGCGGGAATTCGAACCATTCGTCCATTGTGTGCGGCGACAGTAATTATGTTGCGCGACCATCGCGGCACCGGAGGCGCTGGAGGGAAACCGGGCATCTGGCCTAGATCGCTTTCAAGCTGAGATTAACACATCTTTTGCATTATGCGACTGTCATAAATCATTTTCTGGCCGGCTGGATGAGAGATTACATTCACTCCGGTGACCGGTGCCGGTCCCGTCGGGCGATGTCGTTCCGCGCGGTCAAAAACCTCCCTTCCCCCGAGGGATGGAGCTATTAGAAGTGTGGGTGAGCGATTCAGCGATTCACCGGCTAGGCCGGTGTCGGTGGAAGGAAAAGTAATAGAACTGAAAGATCCGGGTCACATCAACACAGGGCTGTCAGGGCTGGGAGGCATGATACAATGGGCATGAATCGTGTGAAATGGTTCGAATGGTAGATCACATAATGCGTCCAACAGCAAATTAAACCAGCTGGATGATAAATATCCAGTAATAGATTTAATACACCTTGAAAGGCATTAGAGTTCGCTATGGGTACTTAAACTTAAACCAAGATCATTTTAATGCTGCAAATTGCCTAATAGCCAGAATTTAAGGTAGATTAACTCTAGGATATTAGGATTTTATTTGTTTAATTCCAGCGCATCAGGAAGAATGCGAAACTGTTCAATAAAAAAAAAACACTTTTCAAGGGACAAGTACTCCACAAGTACTCCAAGGATATCAAACGAGTCGTACCGAACGGTTTGCTAATGGATTTAAAATAGAACAGCACTTCAAAACACGTGTTACCGCGCGAACTACGTACTTTTTGGAACGTAAACATCCCTCTTTTGTCGGACACAAGCTATTTGACTAGCCTCCAAACTCTCCCTCGTCTGTAGTTTTCGTCGCTTCGACCCACCGACCCGACGCTCGCTAGCCTTAATAATTAATCTTCATTTGCTGCTCGATGGGAAAATGGTATTTATGGGTTGTCTGTGGGTGGGGGGGGGGGGGGGGGGGGGGCACTACCGATACGATTAGCAGCTTGCGAGGCACGCGTGTATACCAGACGGGAACACGAGGAATACCAGTCAGTAAATAACCGGTGCCTAAGGAAACATTGTTAAGTGCTCGCCGGTCAGTGCTAAAATAATCTGCCGTACTGCACAACCGGCCGAAACCCAAGGTCAGCGCAAAAAAGTGCCCCAAAAGTGCGGTACAACCACGCAAGGCTTGCGTGGTGCTGTTGAAATAGCCGGTACTAACGAAATCTACCCACCCGGTTGGCACTATTTCGCACTAATACCCTTCTGTTTATGGTGGGTGGGTGAATGGAGAGCAGAGGAAACAAAGCAGTACAACACACCACCAGGCAAAAAAAAAACGAAACAGCCCCGTAGCTAACTAAACCGGGAGATAAATAAAACAGTCCTCTACTTCCGGCGTGTCCTATTTGTTATCACCGAACGGGTGAAGCAAACCATCCGATCGGGGTACAAGAAACAGCACCGTACGAAACACAGCCCGATCCGAACTCGCACTGCATTGCCCAATCACGGAAGCGACCGGGCGCACACGGCGCCCTCACAAGAACAAGACCGACCGTCCGGAGCAATCGGCACTGCCGGAAACAGTGTGCACGGTTCCAATTTTTCCTACCAACATCCCAACCATCCGGAAACCACGTGCCTCACGTCGTCTGAGACGGCCTGGTCGGAGATGTTTTGCGCTTCCCGGGGCACCATTTTTCACCGGTCGCACACTATCCGGTTGATACTGCTACCCGTTTTGCCGCGTCTCACAAGAAGCGTCACACTCGATTTAACCGCGAAAGAGCTTTGGTGCAGCTGCCCTCGAAATGTGCAGCTTCGTGGCATCTAACCACAAATACAAATAATTGTGCTTTCTCTTACTTAACGAACTGTTTCTCGGTTTTCTGTGCGGGGGGCACGGGAGCACGGAAAAATCGATAGGGAAATTGTTACGGCACCGGAGATAACTCCCGCCCCCAACCAGAAACGGATGGCGATCCGGGAAAGGCATGCGGATGTGCTGTTTTGCGGGACTGTGGCTGCGGTCGTCGAAACGCTCCCTGCAGCAACGAGACAAATGATGCGATAGTGCAACCGTGGCGTATGAGATATTGCATGCGATGCCACCGCATAGGCGAGATAAGTAAGCTTTTCTTTCATTTGCTTGTTCCTTCCTGTGCACGCTTCGCGTAGCTTTAATTCACCTCAGGAAAAACCACTTGAATGATAACTTTCCGTTTTGCAATTGTTGTATCGCTATCAATTACATTACTGTCGAGCTGTTTTAATCTCGTTTTGTGGAGGTCCGGTTTTATTATTCTATTCTGAAGGTTCTTCATGAGCGTTTGCAGCTACAATTTCCGAAGACATAATAATAATCATAACAAAACAAGCCGTCAATTCAATCCAGATAATCAGGATATCTTGGAGTTGCGATGACAAGGTACTACACGCGGAGTGAATGAACTGGAATTGGAGATCAATTTGTTTTAACAAATTTTGAAAATTTTCTGACTTTCCAGTCTAAATGTGAACGAATCGTCAATAAGTTTTAGGACAAGAAACCTTACATAAATTACGTTCTATGTTCTCAACACGTATTTTTCATCGTTAATGTTAACGTCCTCGACTTATTGAATCTTCGTTTTTCGACCTTGTATAGTAGGTGTTGCAAATTCGGATTTTATAAGTAGATTTTTAACAGCCTCGTTATAATTAGAGACGTTCAAAATTTATTACTCTTCTTTATCTGGATTGCAACATGAATAGGGCGCGATCCTCGCAATGCAGCCCTTTTTATTGCCTTGCTGGTGGCGCCCTCTCCCGTCATTTCTTTTAAGCTCCGATCATCCAGATGAGCAGGTTGTGTAAAAAACTTAGACAGTAAGTAACGTCTGCAAAGTCGTTAATACATCACGAATACAAATACATATACAAATAATATTTTTTTTTCAATGCTAACATTATCTAACCTTACCAATTAGTCTTATATCTTATCAACAACTAAGTCAAGATCCGTCGATTGATAGGAACAAATGGAGAGATATAATTTCTACCAATTACATCCTATTTTCACGACGATGTGTTAAAGAACAGTGAATGAAAAACCTTTTAACATTGTGCGTGATCGTTTTTTTTTTTTGCATTCCTTTCATCAAGATCATTGACAGTAATCTTGTACCTTCATCTTTCCATGAGCATATGTGCATGGTATTGGATATGATCCAACTGATTGAACCCGACCAACGTGGTTTGGAGATTTGAAATGATTTCATACTAGCTTTCGATAACCATCGGCAACGCTTGAACCGATCGATACCGACGCAGTAGCACCATCAATAGCCAAACTTAACCCACATCACCCAAAAGCTTACCGGTTTTGCGAAAAGAAAAGCTTCCATCTACACCACAGGCAGTGCACGTTCAGCGAAACCATGATTGAGTTTTCCCGTCATCACCTGCCGTACTACTTTCTACGGTGCACGCGGCATGCATTTGCAGACCGATTGATCCTCCGGCGAATTGGGAATTTTTGGGAAAACCTTCTAGTGGCGAGAGATTAACCATATACCTTGCGTACGGTATGAACAGCACTCTCTAAAACGGGCAATTTCCATGCTGGTGTGGCTTCTATCGAGAGCTTGCAAATGTGTTTTTTTTGTCGTTCTGCATTCATCAATTTTACCTCATCGCGAACATGGTGGAGTACTTTCGTGGAAATCAATATTGATTCACTTAACGCACGGACTTGAACGCCTTCCAGTTCAACTGCTTGATGGAAGCGAACTGCATTAGGATGCAGAACTGCAGAACTAATAATTACATTCCAATTACTTACGCGCTTCATCGATGCTATTAGGCCGAGTGACTAAACTGTAAAAGAAGAGCAATTAAACGGCATTAAATTTGCATTAAACAGCCATCGATGAGCAACCGTACCGCAAATGGCACAGTGTAGTTGAACTGCCGGTGCTCAATGCTAACGTGCGATTTTCTCACAACATTGTTTTGCAAATTGGTACTAAATATTTTTCCGAAGCCTGTGAACCGAAAATATTTTCAAACATTCTTAACACATTAATATTAACAATTTTCTGGTAATTGACATCATGTCATGTCACAAAAAAAAACAAATTAATTTTCGGTATAAAGTTAAAAAAAAATGCGGAAAATTATTATTATTATTTATTATTATTATTTATTACTCCAACCGCCCTTCATTTATCGTAATTTAAATTGTATGTTAAAAATGTCATAATTCCAAATGCAAAATATTTCATTCAACTATATGTACTTTTCCAACTATGTTTTAATTTTTGGGTGAAAATGATTTTCCACGAAATTTCAATGCTTTCAAACCTTCTCTCTCTCTTTCATTTTGGCGTAACGGCCTACTATGTCATGCCTGCTACTTTCTGGCTTACTATACTGATATCACCACGCAGACGGATAGTCACAGTCCTTGCCAGGGGGAATTTTTCTGGATGGGATTTTGGTCCAGTCCGTTCGTGTCAAGACGGGCGCCGCTACCATCATGCCACCGGGAAACTTCGGATGAAACTTAAAGCTTTAGAACTTACAAAATTGTCCTTTCTTTTGAGCTGCTGCGCACACGTCTCCCCTTAATGAATGATATTTATTTAATATCACACTCTTTTTCTACAGCTTAACACAGCAACGCTGGTAAGGAAAACAGTCCTCAGTTCATTTGCTGTTTGCGCTAACAATGCGCACGGTACAATCCACTGGAAGTTCGTAATGTTCACCCATCGGCACATCATAGCCTGTGCCTGTGATGCTTGTGCGGGGTACGCATTCAGCCCACCGCACCAGGTGAATAGACGCGCATTAACCCAATCCAGCGGGCAATTCATCTTCATCAAACTTCAATTCAACCGTTATCGGTATTCAAATTTTCATCATCCGCCCAACAATGAGCCATTTAGTCAGCGGGACAGCAAACAACACAAAAGGAACAAACCGGCCGCCTGGGACGTATGCAAACTGCTGCTGACAAAAATGTGCAAAGATAACAACTGAAATAAACAGCAAAAAAAAAGGGACGGTGGTGGGCTTTTTGCTTTCGGGAAGGAACGGTCCCACTGGCACCGTTTTTTCCCAAACTGCCACGCAAGTGACAGTGAGCAACGGCAAAGTAGAATTCAGAAAGTAATCATTCAATTATGATGTTTGCCAGACCGTTTGGCACAGCTCTCTCTATGTGACAAGCGAAGCAAGGGCGGTAATGTAGAATATCTTTTACGAAGGAAATTCAGGAAAAGCAGGATTAAGCTCCGTGCCGCGGAGCAAGCTTAAAGGTAGCTTGTGACCCACTTTCTTGAACGAAAACATTTTGGTTTAAAATTATCTGCTCCTGCCGCTTCGCAACTTCGCAAGCGTGCATTGCTTTTAACAAACAAAAAAAGCGAAGCTATTTGGTTTTTTTCTTTCTTTTCGCAAAGACATGGCGAATTTTTCTTTTCACAGACACAAGAACTTGCTCATCTCCCGTGTGGGAAACTCGTGCAACATTTTTAAAACCATTGTTACCTTTGTTCGCTATTTACGGCCAACCTTTGTCACCGGGAGCTGTTTTGAGTCGTTTCACATTTAATGTGCGTGATATGACGCTATCAATTTCTCGGCCGATGTAATGAATCGCTTTCGAATGGGTACAAGTTGCGTTCAGTCGTTTATTTTTTTGTTTGCCTCACTCGCTTCGTTAAAAGGATGCTTGTTAATTGCAATTGGTAAAACCGAATGAGCGGTCGTAAAAAAAGGAGGCAGCCGGTCCTAATCCTTGCGCTCTAGGCACGCATAAAATTTTCGACAATCTTCAACAACTCTGTCTCTCTCTCTCTCTGTTCCTCCTCCCCGTCTACTGGCAATGCCGGCAAACACATGGCAGAAACGGCCCGGCCAACATACACGGGAGTGGCTTCACCAAGGACAGCAATCGAAGAGGTACATCGAAGTTTGTTGCAAGCACCGCACAAACCCGTACTACTGCTCCCGACATGGCTTTAATCATGAAAATGCAATCAAAAATTCAACCAGACAGTCGTAAAACATAATGGAAATCGGAGCAAAATGTTACTAAAATAAAAGAAAGCACCGTGTACCAGTTCACCCCGTCCGGTTCGGATGGTTGCGAGCTTTGAAGCTGCTCCGTACGCTGTAGCTAGAAATGAAAGTTTTAACTGCTCGCATGCTACTACCTCGAGCCCAACTACTCGAAGGTACTGCCCAAACATTCGTGCGAGTGGTTTTAACAACAGCAAAAAAAAACCGTACACACACGTACACAAAATATTCATCGAACCGCCACTACACCATCTCACAGAGTTTAAGTTGCGAGTTGCGATAGAAAAATGTGCATAATAAAAGCCAAAGGAAAGTGCACGTTTCTAGCGCCTGCTTTGGATACGATTCGTGTACCTGCCGAGCATCATCCCTGCAAAGGTTCGAAGTTTGCAAGCTGGAAAACAATTTCCAATCCACTCAATGTTGCCCCTTCAATTCGCAATAAATGTGCAAATCAATCGAGAAAGCCTAATAAAGTTTATGGTGCACTTTTTTTTCTCCTACCCTGTGGCTGGCTGGGTTTGTTTTACTGCCATGCCCTTTCTTGCCTTACTCCTGCCACCATTACCGACCACTCAATGATGGGAATGGTGCTGTTTTATGCTGCCAAAAATGCAACACACCAAATGCCGATCCGATGTTTGATTGTTGAGTCCGTGCGTTGGATTTTATGCTGTGGAATTTTCGGCAATAGCATCCGATAAAAATGTTTCTGAATCTGATGTTCTTTTTTTTTTTGCAGTTTTCCAATTACATCGCAAAAGCTCAAGATAATCGTTGTAAACCGCTCGGGAAGCGAGGCAATAAAATGATAAAATCGATAAAAGAAAGGATTGGTTTGGAATAAAACAATATCGCGTTTACTTCAAATGCCAATGCCATTCTGGCCCAAAAACCTGTTGCGAATCTAACGAAATGCTCGTGAAAGGATTGTAGGATCGTGCACCAATGTTAGAATACATTTAGCTACAAATTAAATCCGATTTAGGTGATTTTTGGCTTACACTCCTGAAAATAATTGTAAGTCAATATCAACGGTCCATTCGAATCTAAAAGCGCAGACTTACCGGATTCATGGTGCAGGCCACGTCGCACAGAGTGAGGTCGGTTTCGATCGCAATTGAAGATAACGTTCGATTGAGATATTGGTGTGTGAAATCGGGACCAATCCCCCGAACGCAGAACTAATTACCCAGCTACTGGTAAAAATAAGGGCAAAGAAATGTTTTTCGAAAAAAAAGATGAATTAATATATTTATTTGCTAGTATTAGATAAACTAATAATTTTAAAAAAGAATTTAAGCTAATGTTGTAGTACTTTACTAAACTATCCAATCGTGTAAACGTACCATGTTGCTCCATCAAAAAGTAATTTGTAAAATACTATTTCAAGGCGACTCTCAAGATGACGCCAAATTCGCCAAGAACATACTTTTGAAACAGGTGCTTTCATATTTATTCGGCGAAGTTAACATAAAAAGGCAGCATGTTAAAAGATAATTTCTCAAGACGAATTTCTCTTCCTATCAGCAAATCCAAAATGTTACTACAACCGTGGCCATAATCAAAGAAAAGTGGATTCTTTATGCAACCCAGCGAACCCCATTTAAGGCTTGCTTCGGTCAAGGAAGTCGTTAGCTGAATAGTGCGCTCGCAACGCCACATCTTCCAGCGAATCGTACCAAATTTGCTCGAAAGTTCAAGCAGACGGAAACGACGAATCTTAATTAGTGCATTAGTGCGCTTTGCGCGGGTAGTTTGTCGAAGTGAACTGTTAGTCCTTTTTATCCTTTCTCTATCTATGTCTCGCTCTCTCTCTCTCTCTCTCCTCTCCTTTCCACGTATTTCGTTCTCCTTCGCTTTGCATGAGCTACTACATTTAAAGTTCATCATCAAGATAGTGTAACTTCAATTGTAAATACATGCTAATTACACTCGCTAATAAGTGCACACAGCAGTTGACGTAGACACCGACCGACTGAAGCAGCACCGTACCACCGATTGTGCCGTTTTGCGATAAAATTGAGATGCTGTCGGGGATCATTACGGGGGTCCGAGTTCGACTGCACACGTGATAGAACTGCAGGTGTGGACCGATGCACCGAGCTACTGATTGCACACTATTGTTGGAAAACGTATCACGTCTCATAATTTTTATTCGAGCTTGCAATCAGCTCGTTACGATGGTTGGTCTTACCTTACCACGGCACAGTTGCATTCCCACCGAACTCAGTTAGCGCATCGAGAGATTCGTCCATCCCCAACGCGAAAGCTCTGCCAGATCATCTCTTCATGCCGAGTTAGTGTGTGCAGTTAGTAGGGCCAGCGTATAGTCACGTTCACGATGATTTACTTGATCGCCGCGCTGAAGCAAAAAAAAAAAAGGACAGCTTGCCAGACGCGGTACGTGCTACAGGACGTTTCGGAATCCATTCACAAGAAAAAGCAGACCCACGCGCTGAATTCCTTTCGCCGGCAGTCTTGCGCCAGGACAATTTCTTAATTGAGGCATATCTGTTGCAGTTCGGTACAAATCGAAAATAATTCAATTAAACATTTAGTCCACCCTCCCCCCAACTCATCGTGCCGCACCACGTTACCATAGCGCAAAACCGCCCTGCGGTTGCCCCAGGCAGTTGGCAAGGGGTAAGGATTTCGGTCCCTTACCCCCTCCACAAAACGACCGGTGTCGTTGTGCTATCTGCAGCTGAAATGTGCACTGAAGATTCAATTAACATATTTGAAGCACTCGGAAAACCGATGCGACGGATGGAGACCGTCAGGCAACCGTCGAGTGCATATGCGGAACATCTGGAGTGACGATGCATGTATGTGTGTGTGCAGTGTCTGCAAACGTGGCCTGGGATGAGTGCGACAATTTGAAAACGGTAGTTCCCTCCCCCAACCCCGACGCCGGCACGTTAGGAGTCAACCGAAACCGGGTTGTCGTTGTCAATGAATTATTTATAGAATTCTAAGTATGATGGCCAATGTCTTCATTCGGTCACCGCACCACCGATGTGCACGTGTGTGTGTTGGGGAAAGCTAACGCCGGCCCGAAATTGTGGTTGAACGTACAGTTTCGCTTTCTCGCACCGTACCACACATATGCATGGTAGCATAAAATTAGAATATGCTTATGTGGGGATGTGAGCGCCTCGTAATGGATGAGCGCTTCGCGCACAGCATCAAAGGAAAGCCCTGCTGGGAGGTAGCATATGGTGTGATCTTAGCGAGTGGTCGAACAAATCCTTTTCCCGTTTTATCGGTATCCGATGCTGAACTGCGCGCTGATCCGCCGGACGAAATCAGCACTCACTGCAGCATTTGGGCAGGTTTGATAACACGATTTGATGCATCCTTTTAATAAGTAGGTTAAAAGTGCAACAAAATGGTTGCAGGGCAATGGATCAGGTTGATAAGGGTTGTTAAGTTTATAAGCAAATTTATAAAATTTATTAGAGTTCTAATCTAAATTACAGTTCACACCAGTTTGCAAACATTTCCTTCTTCGAATAGTGAACAGGCTTCCATTGGGCACAGTATATTACCATTGAAAAATATTTCTATTCAAGTGACCGTACAAAACATAAGGAAATGCTAAAAATCGATGTTTCCCAGAATAATATTGCCTTTGCAAAAAAAATCATTTCAAAAATGAAGCATTGGAAAAGCTCCTGTAAGCCGTGCAAAGCGTTGCTGGTGAAAATTTAAATTCCATCGGTTCACTGAATCGTTAAGGAATTCTGAGAAACGATTTGTGAAACGAGTTCTTGAAAATTTGTTTGAACATGAAACATATATTATGTTGATGTTCGCATGATGGTGCGTGTGCTGTTTGGTCTCTTACTTTGCTCTGTGTCGGTAGATCGGTTGGAGGATTTTGAGTTTGAGGAAAAACAACCCACCTTTGCGATAGTTAACAACAAATTATGTAAACTTTTCAAATGTGGCGACAAAACGAGCATAACAGTTTCACTGACATGTATGACAATGTATATGTAACAGTTTTATTTAATTTAAAAAATTACTTTAACAGGCTTACAACGCAAAACCGGAGTTGTGACAAGACAGTGACAAGTGACAAGATAAAATTTCGTTGACCAATGACCATATAATAAGAATAACGTGACTACAAAGGTTTTTTGTTGACTAATAAATCATAAGTTGTTTAAAACATACTTGTTCACCTTTTACACTTCAAATTATTCATAAACTATGAAGATACTTGATTTAGGGCAGAATTTCGTTTCATTACATGAAATAGATTTGAATTCAAATCAATCAAAGTGTCAAATAATTTGATACAGTCAACTGTACTGGTATTGATTGTAAGAAAGAACGAGAAGAAGCACTCAGAATAAGATAAGATAAAAATCACAAGGAGTTATTTGAACATCCTCAGCATTAAATTGTTATCTTCACGATAAAATAAATTGGTCTATACCTTTGTTCTTAACATGCATTGATGCTCCCATATATAACATTAACATGCTCACCGCGCTCCCATCACCAAAATGTGATGAAAAATTCTTCCCCAATTCTGTGTTTTTCGCTTTGTTAAGACAGACACGTAACGAGCAGCAACAAATACTTCCCTGCTACCCTTCGCCCTTCGGTTAGTCATTACGCCGTTGATCATTTCGCAATTTAGAATTGCGAATCGCGACGACAATGCTGAACCGTAAATTATGATACCACCTTTTACTGCTATTTTCCCCGCGCCATATGGCGCCACCGTTTTATTAGCAGCATTCGAAACCGGCCGTGGCATCTGTCATTTTGTTTGCACAATCGTCAACGACGTGAAAAGCCTTCCGCGGGCACCACCATGGCGAATTTATTAAACTCTCGCAGCATAAACAACGACGAGCTGGCAATCGTATCCTTCCGGTTTAATCTCCTCGTAAACTGCAGCGGTAGCAGCAACAGGAACCTTATTTGACTCGCGCCGTGCGCGGTCCCTGCACGGTGCATAGCAAAACGAAAATGGCGTAACGTATATGGGGCGAGCAGCTTACCCCTTCCACCTACCCCTGCAGCCGTCCGTACAGTCATCATCAATATGACAACTTACTTTCCATCCCGGTTCCTGGCGCCATTGCGTCTACCCACAGCAACCGGGAATCACCCCCAGCACGCAAGCTAATCCCCGACGGAAACGTTAAAGTGCTGAGTAATGTCAAAACGATAACAATCCTTCAATAAACTTTACCACCACTGCCTGGTTGGTTCCGGTTTCGGTTTATTTATCCCGGCATCATCGGCATCCGGATCCTTCTGCCAGCTGACTACCCGCACGCTTCCTCGCCCGTTAAAAAGCCGAGAAGAGATGAGTTTTTTTCTTTTTGTTGCTGCTTGAACCCACCCATTTTCCACCAGCATTACCCCCCCAAACGTGGGAGGGTCGCATTCATATTTTGGATGAAATATGAATATGAACCACTTTTTTACGATTCCCCTCTATGCGGCTCGGCGGATTCACGGGTGGCGTAGGTGTGGTTTGTGCTCGTGAAACCTTTCTGCACACCCTGTTCGAGCAGTTCCGCTAAGGGCAGACTTTTTGCCATCGGCTGGCGTGAACCGAGGGCCGAGAAAACAAATCACAGCACCCGGTTACTGATCAGAAAACGCAAAAAGAAAACCAGGACCCAGTCTACGCAAGCATCGAAACCGAACCGAATGCGACACAATGCTTCCAATGGCAACGGAAATGGGCTGGAACGACTTCGTGTGGTCGACTTTCGAGCGGATGACGGGTTATTTACACCGAACCGACTTCGCAGGAAAGTCGAATCGAATTTCCACCAACCGATACTGTGCTGTCCCTGCACTAAATGTCCGTTGCGCATGTGGGTGGGTGGGAGTTCGTGGTTTTTTTTTTCTTTCTTCTATATTGCATCCTTTGTGCCAAAGCTTCCCGGCCCGGCTGGTCTTGCAAAGTTTATGTTTTATTATCTACCATCGCGATTTTAGCGGGCTGCAATACAGTTACATTTTTACGGTACGGATTTGGAATGTGTATCGTGCATTGTTCGATTGGTTTCGAGCAAATGTAAATTTTTTTTTTGCCGTGTTTTTGCACTTTGTCCGTTGAAACAAAAGCTGCCTTCCTTTGGAAAAAATGGGGTTGGGGTGCGGATTTTTGTTCAAATGTTTTTTTTTATTTTGCTGCTGTTTTGTCAAATACGAAACATTATTGTCGAATACTTATCGATTCGTTATCTACCACCGCCGGAAGCATAGAATTTGTCATTGACAATTTGTGGATAAATAAAAAAAAGGTTAACGAATCAATAAAAACATGGCTAGCGCTTGTTCTTTTGTTCTTGTTTTGTTACCACTGTGGACTAACTGCCATGGTCGGACAATTCATGACTTTATATACAATGATCCTTTTCTAGTAAAAATGTTTCATTCTTTGCCAAACGTTTGTCATTTAACAAGTGAAACATTTCTGCAGCGCTGATACTGCTATTGCTTGAAAATGGAGAAAAGTCTTTTCCAGAGTAAAACAGTTGTTTAAAAAATGATACTATTTTGTAATAGGTACAACGAAATGACATTTAAAACATGTTCATATATTTCGTTGTTTTATCGTAGAAGTTCTAGCCGTACGTTTCTTGGCTAATAGTTGCATTGGCAAAGAACTTAAGTATTCCTAGTATAGGGTGGTGCAAATAATTTAGAAAGACATAAAAAATACAAAACAAATTTAAAAAACCAACCCAAAAATTTAGACTTCTTTAGAAACAAGTTATGTAAATCTAGTACTTGACTAATACATCATTGAAATTTTCTATCCTTGACAAAATGGCGGAATGCTTTTAAGTTTAAAATATGTTAATGTGTCAAATTATTGGACATACGTTTAGAAACTGTTGGAGCAGACAACTTTCAATAATTCCAGGGAACGCATGTGTTGCTAATTCGGATTTTATAAGTAGATTTATAACAGCCTCGTTATAATTAGAGACGTTCAAAATTTATTACTCTTCTTTTCTGGATTGCTACAGGAATAGGGCGCGATCCTCGGAATGCACCCCTTTTTATTGCCTTGCTGGTGGCGCCCTCTCCCGTCATTTGTTTCAAGCTCCGATCCTCCAGATGAGCAGGTTGTGTCAAAAACTTTGACAGCATGTCTTACGGAATGTTGATCTAATACTAGAATCGCTTTGGCTCCTCCGTTCCTCAGATTATAAACTTAGATTATGTAGATAATTGTCGGATAAAATAAATGTTTTAGAGATTTGTAGAGCAGAGTTACTGTTAACTGAACAAAAAATACCTCGAATGATATGTTGCAAAAACAAACATAAAGAATTTTTCATTAGGCTTAGGGTTTTAGCGAGGCTAGGTTTCACATTTTTAATAGGAAATTAATCTTCTACAAGTTCACAAACGCACACAAACCCTACAATAACGTCTAGAAGAAGATACTTTACATTGTTATTGGACTTACGAACCTGAAACATAAGTGTAATCTTCAAAAATCGTCATATGCTAAATGTGTCAGCCCTTACCCACGCGAAATGTCTCCGTACATTCCTTGCAGTAAGGTACCATTCCGGGTAGATAACGAAATGAACATATAATTCATGTAATGTAATTCGCCCGAGCAAATTAAATTGCGCAAAGAAAGCGTCGCTATACATCATCTGAATACGCTAAGAAAATTTGGCGTATCAGCAGGATGCTGTACGTGAACGTCCGTACAAGCGGCTTATCGTGCCGTAAGCTGTACGCAAGAAAAACACATCCCTTCTTAATGACATTAAACTACAGCCAGCTTTTCAACTATGTACGGGCAAGGGGCCACATTGCGTCGCGAGATGCGAGAACAACGATAATAAAAGCTCCGCAGGGTTGCATGGGAGATAATTTGAGGTACAATAGCACACCGCTCAGCTCATTTGCGAGCGCACTGGTTCATTGTCATTTATCTACCCTACCGCCCGGCACTCGACACGGTCCATTATATGGTGCGCAACGTTTTTGACGAAACCGCCAATTTTGTACGCATTTACGACAGCTAGGACGATAAGCGGCACACCGCAAGAACGCTCCACGATGACAAAGGACAAGCAACCGAGGGGCTACAAAAAAAAATAACACACCCGTGTGCCGCCGTGCTCTCAAACGTCGACCGAACACGAACGGAGGAACGCTTCGTACACATGAGGATCATTAAAAACGTTCAGCATTCTTAAACTGTCGGCAAATCATTTGTCATGCGGAAAGCGGAACCTGCCTTATCGCGCCATTGAGCTTCAGGGAGGGACCCGTGTGTTAGTGTAAGAGTGCGTTTGGGCCACACGATGGGCCACACCGGGCGTTGTGAAGTGCCGCGAAGGATCCACGAGTCAGCAAGTGTCTTGCGTGGCCACCGGTGACTTTCACCGTGTAAGTTCCCTCCCCGACCCATTGATCAATTGCTGTCAGCACGCGTCGAATCCGTCTTCGTTCCGAACACCGGTGATGGTATCCTTTCTTCTGCAGTAAATTCTTGAGCAGCCGGAATAAGAAGCACGAGCGTAAGCGGCCTTTGGGTTTATCAGCACAAAGGAAAAGGATTCCCAAGCACAAAGGATGAACGAGTGCTCTCAACCCGGTGGTACGGAACGACCAAAGCGAAGTATCTACACAAGTGGTGCTCATATTTCGCATTATAATTGGTAATCATAGCCTACGCGTGACTCAACTTGCGCCGGGTACGGTGCGGATTAGTCGGACCCGTACGCAAAGGTGCTGGTAGCGTTCCCAACCAATGCTTGCAATGCGAGATGGACGAAAAGGTATTATTTACATACGCAGCTTGATAGTGCGCACGTGGATATTCGATAGCCTGGTGAAATGGGTTGGTGATTAGTGCAATGAGAGCACACATATTAACACATCAACGCATATTGGAAAACACATATCGAATAAGAGCAACAAAAAAATCGGAAAGTACCATAAATCTCTAACGAGAGCCAGATGCAAAGATGAACACCGTACATAATACAATATGTAACAATGACTTTGCTATAGAGCCATATTTAATTCGCCTGTGGCTTATATGACACAGTAGATATCTTAACGAATGGGTGTGAGGACGGTGTAAGGTGTTTAAGAAAACAATTTTAATCTTGCATCTTAATTCACTTGTGTATTTCTTTTCTATTCAAATTATTTATTTTATATTTCAAATACTGCAAAAGTTTTAATTAAGTTAAATGTTAGTTTAGTTAAAGTTAAGTCAAATTTTATAATGCAAATACTACTACCCCCTTTCACTGTTGCGAGAAGGAATTGTCTCCAAACTGGCATGAATTGAAACGAACAAAATATAGGAATTCTTAGTAAATAAATAATAATTTTGTTTTTGGCAAGATAGCGAATTAATATCTACTGGTTACAATCGTTATCTATGAGCAAGTAGCTCGATATAAAAACCACTTTTTATATTTCGTTTCTCGAGTGGATTTTTTTTTGCCATTTAATTTTTAAAGATTTTAACATTTTGAGCTTATATATGAGTTTGATCATACATAACGAGAAGATTTCTATCGGTAAAAGTGGATATGCTGACCAATACTTGAAAAGGATACTTATTAGAACTTTCAAGATTGTTTCCTCAAGAAATTAAAATCCAAATTTGTCGTTCCTTTATTGCTCTATCTTTTTCTCTCTCTTTCTCTTTCATTTTCTTTACAGTAGCCTTGCACCGAGCATGAAGTTTTGATAAGTATCCTTGACTGTAGTTAAGTTTTTGAGAGCTTTTAATTCTCAGAATTTCAGTTCATGCTAGAATCCTTCAGGCAAAGTAAACTACTTTTGAATTGATTGGTTGAAAGTTGATACTTTTGTGAATAAAAAAAAACTACAGTACAGTAAAATAAATAAAAATTACTTGTTATACTTTCTACTGGTAATAGCCAACTGCATGATATATTTAATAATGCATACCTGCCCCATGCAGAGCTCCAACGAAAGCATTGGATAAACTTTATTCATTTATAGTGAGTACCAAGATATTGTGCGAATAGAAGAAGTAGTTTCCATTCAACGGTGCGCATTCGTCGCACTCATGCACAAACTCTTTCCACCATCAGTTAATGATTCATTTTGAAACTAAAACAATACTCGGGTTTTGAATTCCATCAAGCTGCCATAGCGATCCTATTATTGCGTGCCTTTTGTGGACGTGCTGCACGCTTAACAGCACATTACTACGTACGGATGAAACCCGTACGCCACGGATACCTTCACGGATGTGCGGCTGTTTCGTCACTTGGCTGATGGGGTGCTGAAATTGGAAGGTTGCTCGGTTACCAAAAACCCCCGTGTTCAGCAAATCTTTAGCCGGAAACAGAAATTTTCCATTAAGCAGCGAGTCAGCCGTACGATTGGCGCCAATTGGTGGTCGTTTCACCTGGGTGCCTGCGACACCAGGCATCGCACCGAGATCGCTTGGCAGAAAGTTTATCCCGTAAGTTCCGGCATGCAAATTGCAATGTGGAATGCGTCACACGGCAGCTTACCGGCGGTGTCGCTACTAACTTTCCAGCGCCTGGTGTGGCGGGCGGGTGCAATGCTTACCATTTTGCTGGCAGCTGCAACTCGCTGCACTTTCGTGGAAACTCATCCGCTCCCCTTCCGAGCAACCGCGTCTGGCCACACCGTGCCTGATTGTATCCAACACCTGCTCAGTTATTTCACGTACGCTCAAACAAACCCAAACCGGAATGATTTATGGCACATTCTCGTGACGGGTGGTAATAATTTTGTAAATCCAATTTCTTTCCCACCTTTCCCGGTGCGCACCACCGTTTGCGCTCAACCAACCTGGTTCTCACCACCGTCACACACACACGGAGAGATCATTTTCCCGTGATCCACCTCGAAGCCATATAGTGGCCACCGAACTGTTTCACTGCACTGCTGTATGGTTCTTGCACCTAAACGTGGCCCGCACCGCGGCACCTCACAACATCTCGATTTCTGTGTCCTTCCGTTCGCCCACGGGGGAGACCCGAGGCATGCCGATTGTGGGTCTGATTTGTAAGAGTTTTGTACCGCCCGGTTGCAATTAGTTCTTCAACGCGCGCGGTTGGTGCGAGAAAAAGTGCACATGTGCATGCCAGGAACCAGCACACTGCCGGGACCCCGTTCGGTGGGTGATTAGAGAGTTTTATCTTTTGTAATTATTATTCGGAAAAGGTGTTCGCCGTTCACCGCCGACCAGGGTGGTGCTCCTTTCGAAACCTTGCACGAGTCTTCCGTTGTGGTTTCCGGAAAAGAATCGGAAAACTATGGCACCGCAGAACTTGCTGGTGCTTACAATGCACCCGTCCCCGGGCAGGTGTGTGTTCCGTTTGTAAAAGGTTTTATCTTAGGGAAATCTGATTAATTGCCATGGTGGGTGTATGTTTGTTTTTCCACAGTTCTTCTACCGCAAATCCGCTTTCCGTTCGCATTGTGGAATGGAAGCAGCGGGTGAACAGGTTGCAGATCGATGAAGCGGCACACATACTAAACGCGGATACAAGCGTAGGGACAGTGTGCACAGTACCATTTAGTAATCCATCCATCTCCTTCCAGTGGTTTTGGAAAACTTTTTACTGGAATTACCGTTGTTCATTCTGAGCATTTTCACAGAATGAAAAAAAAATCCAGGCTACTGGGATATGGGATGGGTGGATGTGGTGGGTTCTTATTGGCCACAAATTGGATACGGTTTACCATAAAAATTATTATCTTTCATTTGAGTTTAAATTGTAGATAAAGTATCTCCTCTTCTTCTTCATTAGTACGACAACCGCAAGAGGTCTAGGGTGGCCATTTCTAGCATTCTTTGATATTATTTACCCGTAGTGGGAAAGTCAGCGATCGGTGGTCCGGATGGGATTTTGGATCGGTCCTGTTGTGTGAAAACTGGCGTCGCTACCAATTTATTAATTTCAAAGTTAGAAAATAAATAACAAATAAGAATTGTTCTGACACTATGGCGAAAAGTCGAAAATAATTTTCTCATAATATGTAATTTAAAAGAAGCATAACAGGCCAAATGACTGGTAATATTTGTCTATATTTTATAAATTTAATTAAATCAGAAGCATCGTTAAATCAAATACAAACCCGGTTTTCAATGATTTCTGAATAAACACACAAACGTCCGGCGAGGTTACTCATTCCGTTTTCAATTACATTACCTGCAGTGCATTCACGGTAAAAGATTCGCCAGTCAAGTAGAATCCTTCCGGACAACAATGCTGCTGATCTATGCATTTTGATTAAAGATGTTTGTTGTGGTACACAGAATCGCTACAAATGCAGCCCGGTGCAAATAGCTAAACTTATTAGAAACAATGTGCATTGTCTCAACGAAACAATTATCGTAATCACACGTACCTTACCACTGCTTCAATGTGGTTACCATCAAACCAGCACTGCCCTACAGTCGCCCACCGGTACGGCAAACAATGCACACGGGTGTTCGAATGCTGCAGCGTGCCGGCCCGGGGAAGAACTCCCTGCATCCTTGATTGCAATCATGGACAGGCGGGTATGCGTGTGGTTGCCGTGTGTACGACCGAATGGAAAGCAGTCAGCTGCACTACGGTAACTGATAACTAACATATTACTTTTACGAGATAACTGTAAGTGATAAGCAGTTGACGTATGAACATGATGGCATTCTCAGGCTGCAGGACTACTTCTGCAAACACCCACACCATCTTCCGGCCGCTCAACCGTGTTGCATTCGCTGTCACTTTGCACAACAATGAACTACATTCACCATTGGACCATTGTGCTATTGTTGTACGGAACGTTGCGAACGAAGTTACTGTTATACAACTAAATGCATTATTATGCTGATATGTGCATTTATGCGCGTTTACATGCAACTGCTTCCCTGGAAGCTGTAAAGATGTGGAAAACATCGAACCGGCACTGAGGTTCGGAGAAGGGACAGGGGAAACAGCAAGGGAAATTGCTTCGTACATGTAAATTGAATTGTAATTGCATAACCATCATAGCAAGCTATAAAATGGAAATATAGCTTTCGCCAATAAAGGTATGTTACGATTAGAGCTATGCATTTTATTTTTTATTGATATCCTTCATTTTAGCTATAAAAAAATGAAGCTTTCTTTACTTTCTTCGCAATGATTTTGTGGTATTTTGTTCAGTATACAAACCATATACATGTAGTCAATAACTTAGTCTTAATTGGCACAACAACTTCAAGAGACTTGCCATTTCTGGCTTTCTTTAACTTTTTTTACCAGTTGCTGAATAGGAAGAATTGTTCGGATGAGATTTCCCGTCGTGTGAAGAATGAAGCCGCTCCCAATACATCTCCGGACCGTCCCAATCCAGTGGAAAAAACTCCAGTGGATATTCTTTCATATGTAAAATATGTTTATGTGATTGAAATATTTGACTCAGAAATGACCAATTCTTAAAACTAAAGCATTTGTTTTAGGTATAGTAACCAGTGGCGGGTTTAACGGTAAGCAAACTAAGCAATTGTGGGGGACCTCGAGCTGACGGGGGCCCCGAGCTGAGACAGGCCGAGAGTTGAGGATTTACCTTTTCCAGGAAGCGGGTTAAGCAAAAATTGGAGTAAGCAAGCTACGGGTATGCAGGTAAATTCCAAGATAATTTTATAAGACAAAGTCTACTGATCTACTGTTCCCGATCTTGGACTAGATCAGTCTTCGGCAGGAGGCGAACACAGCAAATGTGTGCACATCAGATTAGAAAAAAAAATCAGATTACAGATCAGATCGGATCGATGTATGCACATGTGTGTACATCTAAAAAAACGCAACTCTAAAGCAGTTTTTGTACCGTGCGCAAACCATTCCCTTAACCATGTAGGCAATTTTGCAGCTAAATACTGTGCTAGTGCTGTGAAACATTTTATTTTTATTCAAAACTTATATACATGTCTTTTTTCTTCCACACACCGTTGGAACAAATTACAAAACAAATTTAAAAATTGCAAAACTCAACCTATAACTATTAAAAGAATTTCTGATACAAGGTGGTCAGCAAGAGCAGATGCTGTAAATGCTTTTTTTCGAGGTTGGAAGTTGGAAGCGATGGATACTGACGATGAGAGGAAACGAAAAAAAACAAAGTAAATAATGACAAATGATAACATTACAGTTACAGGAATAAAAAATTACAGCAAAAGATAAATTTAAAATAAACACATTCTATGTAATTTGTGATCACATAAAAACTGAGTTAATTGTTCGAGCCAAAAAGTACGAATCTGTTTTAGAACCCTTCATTGCATTATTTGATTGCAATATGAATATTCAACACAGATCCCAGTCGATGCAATCGTTAAAAAGAACATATAATGACGATATTGATGTACAAACGGCAGGTGATGAATTAGAACATTACTTACATTTCATGAAAGATAAGGACACAATTCAAAGTTCAGAACTGAACATTCAGGAAACGCATAAAATAACAAGACAAATGTCACGCACTTTCCTAAATATTGAGATATTATTGAAAATTTTCTTAACCATCCCAATGTCAAATGCTGCAGCGGAAAGATCTTTCTCCACTTTTAAACGTGTTAAATCATATTTGATGGAATACACTAGGAGCAGAAAAGCTAAACTATTTAACACTTCTGTATGTAGAGCAAGATTTATTAAATCAAGTAGATACAGAGAAAATTATTCAGGAATTCAGGAAGCAAAGTAAGGCGCAAAAATATTTAGCTCATACTTATAGAAAGTTATAATAATTGATACATAATTAAATACAGTTCCAAATGAACTCCAGAAAGACTAGAATCAAAGTATATTCTTTCCTTTAAACGCAAATTTAATCTTTAAAAAAAATAAAATCAATAAGTGTAACCAAAATAGAATATTTGAATTAAATTAAAGAAAAAAATGAACTACAGGTATTTTCCATCTTTTTCAAATAAAACGTAATATATATTTGATAATAAAAGCATTTTTATTAGGGGCCCTAAAACTATTGTTGCTCAGGGCCTCCGCACTCCTAAATACGCCACTGGTAGTAACCATATGCTGCATTATTCAGGGGAAAAGTGTGTGATATTCGTGGTTTGCTTGTACATAGAGTGTCTAGCATTATGTCCACATTAAACCTCCGGTTGTCTAATTTAATAAACTCTTTTAATAATCATTCAATACTTGATTAAAACTGAGTGTCTCAGTGCGAGTTGTACAGTGACAGTCGTACCAAATGAACTTTACTAGTGGCAAAGAAAGCTAGAACTCTCTAGTGGCAAAGTCTCTAGAGGTGCGTCGTGTGCAAAGTAATATCTAGGAGCAGAGGCAAATTACTATCCTAGGCGACTCTCAACAGAAAGGTAGCTATCCCTTCAAGTGGTAGTGAACTGATTTCTCTACTTTTGGAATACAACGACAATACAGTAGCCAAATTCTTCTAGAACCCTTGGTACTTAAGGATCATTGATTGTCGGGACTCCTCGCGGACACTTAGTCCGCCCTAAGGATGATCTACTGCCGGATAAAGAAATAGAAAGTAGGATCATGATATTATGATATGATCATGAGTATAGACACAAACACAAGTCGAGTTCAAAGATCACTCATGACACAACGAAGTCTCAAAAAACCTTTTGAACATACGTGTACCATAATCGAAACATCCGTAACAAACAAAATGGCTAGCAACAGGACGAAAGAAAGAAATCCATTCCAAAGAGATACCAGTAAATTTCCGTTCCGGAGTGCACTTGCTATGGCACCGATAAGTGAATAAACTAACCACAAATCCGCAACCAAAACCAAGAAACCCCCACTCGTCGTCCATCGCTACGTCCTAGACCGGTTCTGCCCGGATCGGTTTCGGATCCATCCTAATCCAGCTGTCCAAAAATCCGCCCAGAAGAATCATCCTTGGGGTCAAATTTGCCGTGAAAACAGAAAGTTGTGACCCAATTTCACGCTAATTTAACCCGTCACCCGCTACCGAAACGACAAGCAATTAAATGTGACAGCTCGCAAGGAGTCGTGCAATATGTCAGCATAATTTCGAGTGCCTACCTCGCCCAGCATTCTCGCGACAACTTCCCACCCAAACGCCACTACCTAGAGTGTGTGTGTGTGTATGGGGCTAGGAAGCTTAAGCCCATCGTTCTCGATCTGGAACGTACACGCAACAAAACGATGTTTTTTTTTTGGTGATGGGAGAACAAGCAGGACGAGAAACCACGCGAAGAACGTCCGTCCGTGGTTCAAGTGTGGCGAAAGTTTTCCACCAGCGCGTTCTATCAACTTTCGCCCATCTTTCGCCCAGGCCCAGCATGGTTTTGGTGGCGATGCTGCTGCTGCTGCGGGGTTGAATTATGTTATACTTTTTTTCCTCCCCCACCTTTTTGTTCGTTTGCTGCGGTTAAGAAGCATCAAAGACACGAACCCGGCAAAGTTTGATGATGCTGCTGTTTTTTCCACCGTCATGGTGTTTGTGTTATGGGTGTGGGCTACGGGAGTGTGCCCTATTAAACCGGCAACCAGCCGGTAAGGATGGAAGTCATCGATCCACCTGAGAACGAGATAGATCAGGATCCATAGCCAGTGGAAACGCAACAGCGCAAAGTTTTCCTATACACACACACACACACACACACAAACACACACATACACACATATGTCCTAATGGTTACAACGATTATTCGTGTACGGTTTAAGCAGTTCGCTGTACGTGCTTTGTTGTCGATTAAATGGTGTTTGCTTCCGGGTGTGTGTGCTGGAGGAAGTTTTTGTACGTATGTTGCTGTTCTATACAATAAGCACCATTGATTACTGGAGGGGTTCCTCCAAAGGTGGATCATTTCTTGGCCAATTTATTCTATGCCGTCAATTACTCATTTAATGGACCAGAAGTAGTTGTTGAACTTTTTGAACGATGTATGTAACGTTCGGCAAAAAAAAATATTGCCCTAAACATAAATTGGATACACCGCGCAGTAAAGCAGAACCACTAAGGGACGGGAAAAAGCACCAGTTAACTTGTGCCATAGCTTTTATTACATTCTAAGAAAGATGTTCCCTCCAATTATTGCTTCCAATTTGCTTTGCTAAAACTTCAAACAGTTTTATGCCGTTTGGGCAAAGCTTTTCACAAACAATTGGTTTGAAAATTCTTTCACAATCTTTCACACCAACACCGGGCACACACTTTGGAAGATTGCATTAGGTTCAACCACTTCAGTTCTCTTTTGTATAAGCACCGGTGTCCTTTCACCAATTCAAAACCTGTCATTTTTCTTTACCATCGAAGCCTTCAGTCCTTCGTTCCTTCGAGCCTTTCGCGGAATGAGATTTTCACCGCCGGAACGTACCGGAAAATCTCGAAAAATCTTTTCCGATCTATCGTGGCGTGAAGTGAATCACCCGGCAACAAAAATAACCGGTATGTCGCGGTCCACCATCGCCCGTGATTAGAGTGCCCGGGGTTCAGGTTCGGTACGTGTAGTGAAGCATTACTTCATCCGGTTGAAGTGGAAAATGCTTTCGATTGCTACTGCCAAAGGAACCATTCATCTGCCCCGAGAACGTACCCTCGTACGTACCACTTTTTTCTGCTAGGAACTGCCACCCATGCGTGGCGGGCCACGTACCGGTATCACCCCAGGGGCAGTACACCGAAGCTGTAATGCCTCTCGAATAGGAAGAGAAACATATTTTCCCGCGGCGAGGGTTATGGGTACAGCGACCATCATCACCATGACGAACGTTTTCCCCGCTTTTCCCAGCGAAACAAATCCCGTGCCCGTTCGAGCTTCTCAAGTGCCATCGAATGAGATTTTTCCATTTTCGGGAACGCGGAAGGGGTAAGCTTTTTCTGTGTTTTTCATGTTTTTCTGTGCATGTATGTCAATTACGTGAATAAAGCATCAATATGGGGAAAGCGATCGTTGAGCTTTTACATTTTATGCACCTTCGTTTCGTACGCGCGTAACGCTTAAGGAAATTTGGACGTGGAGCGTACATTGGAAGAATTTAATTGTATGATAGCGTTTAAAATTGTTTTAAGTGAATAGCAGCATGCACTCTAGCGTGAAAAGATTGAACTATGCTACAGGTCGTTCAGTAAAAATTGCAGCCACACAGACTACTATTTTACCAGCCTGAAAGCTCTCTTCATTACACAACTTAGCACTGGCACAATACCCCTTTCAAGAGGATTCAACGAGCATAACGAAGCGAAAATAACAAAAACTTGAAGAATCTTACTTTTCCAACATTTAATCCGATAACGTCTCTTGTTTCGCAAGATTCGCTTTGATTAGCCATTTCCAGGAGGCTACGAAAAGATCATCTATCGATCATTTGAATAACATTTCCACCCGAAAATTTCAAATCATCATACAGCATTTTTCGCACAAATTAACTATTTCGCATTTGCGAATATATATTCCTCAAGCCGAACGACGATTGGAACAGAATGAAGTTGTTTTGCTGTTCCCAATAAAAACGATTCGACAATCTACGATTCTACCGGAACTCGTCTGCCCACACTCGCCCCCTTGTATCTGGGCGCCACCCGCCATCATTGCCCATTTTTGCGAACAGGAATCAAATTATCAATTTCTCCTTCCGGAGTGTGCACTGGGTCATCTAGTGCCAGAAACACGACTCACTCGCAAAGCCACCTCACCCACCAGGGCGCCTACACCTAGCCCGCTCATAATCCACTTCCCCGAAAAACGAAGCTTTCCCGGAGTGTTGCTTCTGCTTCGGAAACGCTGAATGGGATGCCGAATGGGTACGGGGCGAAAGAAGCTCACGAAATCTTGCCCCGAGGCAACGGACTACAAAACACTGCTGCAAGAAGATGTCATAAATATTTATGAAAATTAACAACTCGAGAAACATCGACAGTGAAAATAAATTATTTTACTCTCCACACCAAGCTCCCAGTTCGGGTGCGTCCCGCGCGCGTGCAGGGAATCTCACCTGAATTCTACAGCGACTTTATCCGGAGAAGTTAGCGCATCGCTCGGTTTTGCTTGCCCCATCCATAAGCCGGGGCAACCAGCGCGGGCTCTCGTTAACATTCCGGCAGCTCTTGGGACAAACCCCGATGCCATGCCAGGGGACGCGCCAAGAAAACTCACGAGAGTTTAAGCTTTTGTCCGGGGGGCAGAGCTCTATTTCTGGGCGACAGGGGGAGAAGACCGGAGCGCCAAAGCTCAACTCCATCGAAAAACTGTTCCACTCCTGGTCCTTCGCTCGTCCGCTCCATCCACCATCAGGGGCACAGCATTCCGTTGCGATGGAAATGGGGAAACTGCACCACGGTATAGGTAGGAACGGGACCACGCTAGATTGAACTGTTTATTCCCGTGAAACGTTTTACGAGCGCGGGCGAACGTGAAGTGTTTTTGTTTGGTCGAAAGGATCCCCGGTCTGCATAAATGGTGTAGTCACTTCACCGTACCCGGCAGTACTTCTCGGCGATGTGTATGTGCCCGAAAGAAAATAAAACCGTCACCGTAACTTCGTTTGCAGCCGGTACCCGGTATGTCCCACGGTTGTGGCCTCCGCTTGTCGATCGCAGCAAAAACGGAAAACGGTACCTGCTACACCGAGCCGCCTTTTCGAGAGGATGAATATATTTGCATATTATGAATTATGCGAAAAACAGCCATTTTCCCGTCACTGATTACTATCCTTGCCGAAGAAATGGCACACGGCACACAACGAAGATAAATGGTTAGGTGTGATACGCCGGAAGCGACCCAACAGCTAGCCACGGTGCCAACCGGTCACGGGCCAGAACCGGGCCCGGGGTGCTGAAGAAGCCAAAAGGACAAAAAGGTTAGGGCATGGGCGCCGGAACCACACGACCCCCCCCCCGCAGCCGGGGAGCGTCTTTGCAATTAATCACCTCCGAAGTTGCTCGGTTTTTACGCATGTCGAAGTGTCGATGGCTGGGCGCCTGTGTGGTACAGCGCACCGTCGAGTCGATAAAGTTTGAAAGATAAAATTTGTAAACTTTGACCACAGTTTTATGGGGCTATAAATTAATCGCATCAAGCCCGAAGCTTGGCTCAAAGCCGGGCCACTTCAAAAGACGCGCACCGCACGCGCAAGAGTGATTGAAATTTTAATTCCATGGTAATGAGCATCGTAATGGAGTTAGCCTTTATCTTACAGCCTGTTTAGCTGTTGTCGTTACGCCGGCATGTTTTTCCCACCCCCAAACTAACCGTCCCCCGGTTCCTCTGCCGCATCACAAGGCGGTCACGCTTTCTTTGCATGTGAAAGTGAATTACGGTGGGCCACCCTGTCCTGTGCTTCTCTCGCCCTCAATACACCATGCGTCCCATGCGATGGGGGATCCTTTTTTGGGATCCCGTACATCCTTGATAAATTTCGCCACCTTTTCCATTGTGCGTCGCCTTGGCGCACCAGTTGGTGTGACGATGAATGTGCGTAATAACACATCGTAAATTTGAATAACGACTACACATATACACACGCGCGTACACTTCCGCCGACGAAGTGGCACCGTGCAAACATGGTGCTAAAGAAAAGAAGACACTTGCGTGCAGATGTCACTGTGGCTGAGAAATGTCTACGGAGGTTTGGTTGCAATTAAATTGTAAAACGCTCACCATTTCATTTCCCCAAAGATGCTTTTGACAGTTGAAACGAGGAGACTGAGCGATGCGTGTGGGTGTGTGTGTGTGTGTGTGGCTGAAACTTGTTTTACACTACTTGCAAAGCATAAAATATTATACGACCCACCATTAAATACAATATAATCTTGCGCACATTAAATCTTATCGTTTCAAACACCTGGAAATTGCGATGGAGCATAAAATTGCATTTACGTGCGCCGTACCGAGTGACTTGACAAACAGACAGTCACACAAAGGACGCAAAAAGATGAACAATTACTTACGCTTATGAAGATGTTACAGCTTACGGTTTGGAATGGTACGGTTTGGAATTGAATGATGTGTGTTTTGTTCTGTTTTTGTGAAGCTTTTGAAGGGTTTTGCGGAACTTTTCTGAATGTTTGGGCTGAAGTGAGAAAGTTGAAGTCATTCCTAATCTTTTTGGAAGTTAAAATAGTATGTTTAGGAGTTAATGATTTTTTTAGCCTACTTTCTAGATCTTCTGCAAATTTTATGATAATATCATTCATTTTTTTCTCAACTGTCACATCCATGTGTAAGCTTAGCATGCTTTGAACATAAACGAACTCTCCTTACAAAGCCTTGTGAAAAGAGGTAAGATTTATAATATTTTACATGTTCCGCTTTAATTTACAAAAAATTCAAAAATAGTCCCTAGTTTATCGTTGTATCTCAAAATGTTTAAAAACGATATCAAGGAAATGATATCAGGAGATAATTTATTCCTGAACTTGACGAGCCAGCCTTTGAAAATATTCTCTCTATATTAATTCGAGAATAACGGCCAAAAATTTGTGGTCTATAAAGTTATAAAGACAAAATTCGAACTTTAATTTATAAAAAAGCTTTAACTTTACTTCAAAAATAAATTTATATACAAGAATTTTTACTTAGTACTAGTGCAATGTATAAGAAACAACTGAGGAAAATTTCAATCTTAAAGATTATTGAAAAATTTCTGAGTATGAATTAGTGATGGAACGTCTAAAGCGGTTTCACGAAATCTTGTTTTCCGAAAACCAATGCCCTGAGTGTGATTCAATTTGGAGGATATGGAGTGTTATGACCTTAGTTAGTAGAATAAACTCACTACTTAGTTCCTTGTTCCGAAAACTTATTCCTTAAAAGGGTGCTCTGAACAAAGTGCAATATTATTCGTTGGGAATTAAAAATGGTCATAGCAAAATGAGTGAAGAGCATAGAACCCAATTCCAGGTCATGTGCGTCAAATTTATTTTCCCTTTTTTATATTATTTTTTAATTAATTTATCTCTGCTTCTGTTAATGATGTAATGATCTTCAAGGTCATGCATGCCAGACCGGCGTCGCCACAATCATTCCACCGAGCTGCCCGCGATTAATTAATTTATACCCATCAAATGTTAACTTCGCAAAATTAATCCATAAATATTTCTCCCTTTAAGATATTCCACTTTAAATAAATTTCATTCAATAGATTTGACTTAGCATCCAGTTTAATTTAATTAGCATTAGAAAAATTGTTAGCATAGGTTATCATTTAACCTAACTTTAAACCTATTTGATATTCACTGATTTAAAAATAAAACAAAAGAACAATTTAACTGTTTACAAGAAACCATACAACGAAAGAAGAGGCGATAGAAAAAAAGCAACATCAAACAATAATCACATGGAAATGCATTGCTTCAACAAACGGGAGAAGTTTCAACGACAGAAACCAGCACAGCACAGAAACCAATATGGCCAACATGTTCCAGAACACAGTGCACCCGACGTCCGGTACGTACAATTTGAATGTGTTCATTGTTCTCAAGCATACGCCCGATGCACTTCATAACACACTCGCACACACAGCACACCCCAAAAACCAATATTAGAAATATCGACAGTCAATAAGTTTACAACGTGCCCGAACCCGGGGTTGTGCGACCCGTTTCCAATCGGCAAAAGCAAAACCATATGTATCAATTATGATCATGCTTCAACACCGGGCACCGGGAGTACAGCCAATCTAAAACATCCCTTCCCCGACACCCGCTGCAGTGTCGGTTCACGGCAAACACCCGCACACGGTGCAGTTGCATCCGAGCTGCATCCCGCGGAGCGCTCCATATACGCCCATCGCTTGCGCTAGTAAATAATTTACGAGTGTTTGGAATCTATCGCAAGGCCATAAATTAATAAATCTATGTTTTATGAATTTATTGCACTCAAGCGCGTCCGCCGGTCGAAACCCCGGTGGCGGAAACCACCCCGCGGTAACTTGGCGCCCGGTTTTCCACTCTTCCGGGCCATCCCATCCTATGCTCATTTGAAACAAATTAGGTCCCGGGCGGAAAGGCTGCCAAAGAGCGTGCCAATATTGGCATATTCCATCGATGTCGCCATGTCAGCCATTGCCGGGTCCGTGGGCACCGATGGTTTCGGTGTGTGCCAGCAAACCAGCACCGGCACTGCCGGTGGATAATTCACAGCCCCGATAGCATCGCGCCCGACCATCACCGACCCAACCCGCCGGGTGGTTCTGCCCTTTCTGAACCACGCGCTAATATTGTTAATCGTACACCCCCGGTCGCGATGACAACACTCAAGCGGGAAATAAACTTCGATAACATAAATGAATAAATATTAGCTTCAGCGCCGGGAATCGATTTGTACCACATTACCGGAAGGTCAGCAAAGGAAAGGAACTCGCACACTCACGGGCACTGGCCCGAACGCGGTGGCCGCACACGGGGCTTAAGGGCGGAGTGGTAAGAGAAAAACTGCAAGGGAAATAATATTCAATTTCATCCCGACAAACAACAGGCGCACTATTTATTGGCTGAGGAAGTGTCCAGTTTAGCACAGCGGAACACACATACACACCCCCAAAACTACCCACCCGGGGAATCGAGTGTTGGGTCCGATGAAAAGGGTCCGATAATTCATAAATCTATTCCGTTAATTAATTGAGCGTTCCTGACACGGTCAACGGGTGGGTGCATTAAATGCATCGGTTCGGATCTATTATGCGTTTGTTTTTCATGCTACGTGGCGCACTGATATACTGGCGACACGACCGTGGCCGCCGTGTGTGAAAAGGGTGGGTTTCAATTTTTATTTTTTGTTGCGTGAGCTAAAAACTTTCCCCCAAATTAATTGAATGCGTTTGCGTGCGTGTATCGATCGGTAAATCCTAACCGGCGTTGGACTCCACCTTCAAACGGCGGTTCACATAATCGGAAGGGCCCACAAGTTCAAACGAGTGGTATCTCGCCTTCCCCCCAAACCAGAGCACCGGTGGAGTGGGTGGAGTTTTTGTGCTCGGACCTGTGCACGTGACCTATTGATCCGGGTTGGGAGATTAGTGCTGCATTATCAAATCTGGTTCGGTTCGGTCGTTTGATTGGAAAAATTCCGTCGATGATGCCATAAAAATCACATCTAATAGTCGTTCGTTCGGATCGGGTTTGATATCTTTCTTTTTTTTTCATTTTCAAAATCGGCAACGTGCACCGATTCCTTCTTTGTGGTGTGGGAATTTGTCTGTTTTGTTGCTAACTGAAACGTGCCTATTTTTAGGATGCAATGCTTTATGCTTTAGGATGAACATAATAATATTTTATTTATTTCTCTGGCTTTGAGAAATAATTTCCAACTATTTATTTATGTTATTCATTATAAGAGTATTAATTATTGTGAAAAATTCGCGAACCAAAGGAATGAAATATTTATTTGCATGCTAAGAAGTACATTTTCAAATTTTCTTTGTTTTACGACAATTAGAGTAAAATTCATTTATGTTATTTAAAAAAATGTAACATATTATAATTAATTTGCCTAGTGTTAAATTTGAATAAACACAGTCCAACCCATGTTTGCTTTCTAGTGCAGGTTTGTAGTAGTAAAATGCCTTTTACGTAGCAATTCGACACACTCCCCGCACATTCTGGTGCAACATGTTTGATTACTTTCCCGAACCATGAAACATTAATTAAAACGATTCTTTTCATTGAATGTTATGAACATTCGTTTTAAAATCTACCCATTCGCTGTAGACTTGTACCCTTTATTTCCACAGAATGGCATGTACGTGTAAAATTTCCAGCAAATATTCCCATATTATGTTCGCAGAAACACATTTGCAGTCGACATATCTTTCACTAGTAAAGCGCACCATTATACTCATTCGTTCGACACATTCGTAGGAATTTTAAAAGCATCACATACAAATCTCATCAAGTAAGCTCATGCTATGGAATATTAGCTCTCTTTCGTAAATCCCTTACAGGCGCGTACAATGTTGCCAAACGCATTCATCGCTTCACCAGGGCAACCAAGGCTTTGAAGCCGGTACATTGTTGTACGAATTGCTTGCATTTTTTATGACGCTTCAAATTCTTTCAAATTAGTTCCACCCCATGCATACCGTGCGAGATGCGTTGCATACGCCCCGAGGCACACTGATGCAGCCGTACGAACGGGTGCTTTTCCTATGAAGACATCATGCACAGTTAATCTTCTCCGATCGATTTTCACCCATTGGGGTTGCAGGGTTGTGGTGGGAGAGGGGGGGGGGGGGGGAAGGAAATGCGTCCGGGCTTCTCGTTCAGTTCTGCCCACTTGGTCATGCCCAGTAATTCGATGGGTAAACAGTGTCTCGCACGTGCCTGACTGACGCACTGACCGAGCCGCGCCAACCGGTAATAGAGGGCACCGGCCACATTTAAAACGTTCCCCGTATGCACCATTGTTTGGACAAGGTGTCAATACAAACACCCTCGAAATGAGCGACTTAACATTCCACCGTACGTTTCCACAGCGGTAGAAAGTGCGCAAACCCCACCGAACGCGGACGACCGATCGTGTACCACCGAATGTTGTAAGCCGTCCCGTATCAGATTGAATTCCAAATGAAGGAACATCCCGGAACGGTCGAGTGTGCTGTTGCCGAAGCGAAAGTGCATTCAAGCCAAGGGCAGCTAGGGTACGATCCTCGGATCCGCGGAAGACACGCAAAAGCGAGGGCCACGAATCGATGGTACGTGGTGTAGAATACGGTAGATAATATCGTGGGAGTACAGCATCTTTCCCGACACAACATTAAATGTTGCTGCTGTATCTGTGAGTGTTGTGTTTTTTTTTTCTTATTTTTTGGGGGATCTGAGCACTTCACTTCTCAACTTCATCAGCGCTGGACAACATATCTCGAACGATGGTTCCCTTTTTTGCTTGTTTGCTTCTTCATGCCGTTCCCTCGGGGCAGTAGAGGCAGGAATCATAAAACGCACAAGGCACGCAAGGTTGTTTCCACACGACAGGTTTATATTTATGCTCCGATCCGAAGGTCCAAACAATGCCAAACGGGACGAAGTAGCAGCAGAAGTTAGTTTGATCACTCTAAGACGTCCAAGTACCAATATTTACAATAACAATACTTTACAGAATTATTACAGTGTGATCTTTAATAAATGGGAACTTTTACTTTCACGTGTTCCAATTAAAATCAAGGGTGTATAAATACATTTTCCACCGTTTTTACCTTACGATTATTGTAAAACAAATTGGTTCTCAGTATTAATTCACAATATTGTCCATTAGTGACAGAAACTTTTCAACATTTTTGTGGCAACTTATTAATTTCATACAATAATGATTCTTCGACTATTGGGCCCAAGTACGAATCGAGTCAATTTGGAATTTTCTCCATTTAAAAAGTAATTAATCCAGGTTCGACCCCTCTGGAACGATCAAAACAAGAGGTAGAATTGTGTAGAATTTTTTCATCTTCAATTTCTTCATTTTAAACATTGTAGTCGCGCGGAATTTCGCAGTGATGTAGTTAGAGTTTGTTTTCAAAGTAATCATACATTATGTCATACGTTTGCTAAAGCAACGGATGGACCTCAACTGTGCGTTTCGTCAAATTTAATAATTGCAGTAATGCTATCAACAAGTATTGTTTTTTTTTCTTTTCTTCTGAAGGTAATGTGCGAAAATTTCGCTCTGAAAAGATAAAGACTTAGAAAAATGTCTATAACGATGTCCAACAAATATATTTAACAATTAAGGTTTGACATTCCAGCTCGTAATTTCAGGTGGCGGCAATGTGGCGGATCCCACTAAATAGGCATAAGTATTAAACATTTAAAAATGTTCTCAACATCATGTTACACCAGCAAATCAAATACAAAAACCCAGACCATCCTTTTCCATTCCCACCTGAAAGCTGAACTGAAATATTCTTAGAAAATCATACACTCAGCACAAACCATGTTGCAGTGCTTCGCAGGGAACGGGAACAATATTATTACACTTTTCTTCCAGCCGCAGTCTCCTATCGGTGGCAGCAATCTCGTTCGTGTTTCGTGTACAGAGGTGTCAGCGTGTGGGAAACCATCCTGCAATGATTGTTGATTATTATTTTCGCCTGCCGGTAAGGTCTGCGCGCGAACGATCGCGTGCTTCGGCTTCCTAATGGAGCTCAAAAGCAGCTACTAAGGTGGAATATACCAGAAAAAAATCCCCAAACAACATAAAAGATATCCCACGAAGTGTGAAGATGGTTTCAGGATACACCCCAGCATCACCCAAAATAAAGCGCCCGAAAAAAGAATGGCAACGTAAAAAAAAACCGGTGAACCATCCTCACAAGCGCGATGGAAGTGAAAAGGAACGATCCTGAAAGGATACTGCCGGCGTTCGCTTCCTGAGGGTGCAAGCGGTGCAAACGGGTTCGCAAGTCAAGCTGCATTCGAACTGCATCCCCTGAAGGAATCCGTCCATCTCCCGGACAAGCGCACGAACGGCCGGATTCTTCCGATTCCTGCTACGTATCTGTACGCAAGTGCATGCTAATGCAACCCCAAGATGCGCCGCTCTTTCGCGTGTGCGTGTGTTTGGGTGCTGTGCATGTTCTGAAGTTTGCTGATTGCATGCAGCTGATAACGGTGTCAGACCAAACTACCCCTGCACCTCATCCCACCCCTCACCCGTCCAATATGCCTTCCACGTCCCGTTTCCGTTTATGGCTCGAGGTGCCATAATGATGATGTGTTGCTTTTATGAGCGCGCTTTCGTTCGTAATTAGCTGTCGTTCGCAATTTGCGTCTTGTCCCGTCGCTTTACGCTCTGGTTTGTGGTCGTGATCATATCTTTCGCATACCCACCATCCGGCCCGCGCAACCCGGAAAGACGTGCCGGAATTATGGCGCGTTTCGCACCATGCTGTATGCACGGGACGGCACGGGAAGGGCCAACAGTGAAAAGTGTGAAACTCGCACATTTACTCGACACACCTGAAAACTGGTCAGTCGGTGCATCGGTAGAAACGAATCGAACATACCACATGCATGCATCATCATCATCATCATCATCACCATCCCTGAGTGAGACGATGCAAATGCCAATGCGCCATCCTGAGTGCCCACCCAATGTGACCGGGGCTCGGGACGTTTTGTCAATAGGAGGCGGAGAAGATTGAACTTAATTTTTAATGTTCCCGCTAAAGGAACGCAGACGGGGCCGTTCGGATTCGAAACGCAGCAACGCTTCCAATGTACACCTTTTTCAACAAATTGCATAGCCCTCGCACACACTCGTACTCGGTGAGCGGCGTTGTGCACAGTGCCGTGTTGCATTTGCCACGTTTCCGGAAGCTGGAAAGATTTCACTATTGCCACCGACCGTTGCGCGTTAACGGTAAGTATACGACTTGGTGCGTTTTAAATCGCAATCGGCAACTGTGGCAATGGCCGGCTGTGGATGGATTGTTGCTTATGACGCAAATTGATTGCCGTGCGTACCGTTCTGGTTGCTAATTGAACGTATAAAATGGCCATAATCCGGTGCACTTCAATGTGCCAGGATTGCTGCCGCGTGTTGATGATTTCAGCTTCATCGAAATATTTCTTGCCAAATCCTAACTCGACTGCATGGTTGGTTTGAGCGGAGCGTAGCGATTGAAGATAGATCAGCAAAAATATATTTACTAGAAAAGCTTTGCGAAATCAGTGTATATTAGTTGATAGAATTAATGTAATATTTAGCAGACTAAATATATAATGGCATGATGAAGAATAAGTCAGGTCGGCTTATTCTTCTTGAAGTACCCTCCTACTAAATTATTACACATCATCAAACTTAACAAACTTATTCTTAATACATTTGCGAATAGGCAAACACTCGTAAACAGAAAAAATTCTATCAAATAAATATTTTTTTATCTTTATATATTATAAAACAAAATCTCCAAACATTAAACTACTGTTTTTTAGCTTAAAAACTCAATAATAAAGAAGTTTTATTTATTTTAATAATAATTATCAACTATATCAACTCTGTTTTTGTAACATTGTTGTTCCTAATGTTTAATATTTCGCGTTGAAAAAATCTGAAACGAATTGTGGTAATAATGAATAGGATTTTGATAAAAATTTTGATTAACATCTTAATTCAAAGTGCAACAAAAATGGCCTGAATTTACCAAATCAAATAAAAAATAGTAACACATGGTAACTTCTCTTCGCTCTTATAACAGTGAATAATTTATGCAACAGTAGCGATACAAAGTCCAATCCGGAACCGTTCGCCCATCTGCAAAACAAATAAAATTCAAGTGAAACCAAAAAAATGCCCCAAAACTACGAAGATTCTAATGCCATCAGAAAAGCAAAAATATGTTTTATTGCGAAACATGAATGAGATTTTACTATACAAAAACAAATAGAAAATCTTCATTTACTTCACTTTTACTTCCACTTCATATGACGTAGTTCTGCTATGACTCTTAAAGTGTTTTTGAAGGTGAAAACGACCGTCGTAATGATGGATAAATTAAAATTCTATTCCATGAAGGCAGCGAATACAATTCTCAATTAAAGGTCATTTAAATAAGAGGACATATCGAAACGATAACTTGTTGTCTTCCTAATCCCACAAACTCTAATCAGAGCACTCGTCTCACAATACAAATTGGTACAGATACGCTGCACTCAGTGCAACAGTTACCAACTATAATGCCATCTCCAACAAACTTAAACTACACGATATAAATCGTACTGCAAATAAATGACAAAACCACAGATTAGAGACGCTAAGCCATGCCGACTGATAAGTAAGCGGCATCGTATCGCAATTAAATCATTTCCAAGCAGCCAACCGAACCATTTCGCTCGGTGCGTTGCACGCCCAGCAAAACTGGTGTGGCGTTCCCGTGTTTCACGCGTCCCTAGCGCCTGGAAAAGTGTTGGAAAACTCAACCAAACCGTGATGGCTGTCTCAAGTGGGTCTCTTACCGTGCCACTACCATCCGCTTCTGCGGCCGTACGCGACGTAGCGCGGGTGGGCTTAAGCTACTTATTCAAATGAGATGGATGGAGTTCGGATCTGCTTCCACCCCCGGAGGACAAGACCACACCAAACGGTGTCGCTTAATGATAGCACTAAAGCAGTCGATCCACGGAACACAATTAGCATAAGGCGATAGAAATGAATTGCATAAAACTGTGAGCAATATTGTCACTAGCGCCCCGTCAGCTAATCTTCTGGGGGGAGAGGGTGGGATTGATTGGGTGAGCTTTCGATGTTTATCAAACCGCGTGATGGGAGCAAACATGTGAAAGGTGAAAAGTGGCGCTCTGCATAAGTAAGTGACGCCTACGATGTTAATTTTTGCTGTGTGATCAAACCTCATGCGAAGGTTCGCTAGGCACTGGGAAGTGGAGTTGTTAAAGCTCACTGGCGTTGAGCAGGGCAATATTGTGGGAACGTGCACTGGAGAAACATCTCATCCTACAGCCGAATAGCAAAACGGTTAAATTGTTAATATATTAAAAACTTCTCCTTTTTCTATAAAACAATTTATTACAGTAATTTATTTATGTCCTCATACTTTGAACTGCCCAACATATGCACCAATAACAGATCGCAGATCGTCCAGATCGCTTCAAAAACAACCGCAACAAAAGTAACTCACAAATAAGTAATTGCAAATGTCATGATTTATGTAAATCCCCTGTATGTGTAATAGTACTCTCTGACCCTGAATATCACTATTTACATTGCAACATCGAAAGAAGATGAAAATGGTAAAATAAATGGAGAAAATCCATAAAACAAATCACACAACAGAGTAAATGTTCCAACAGGGCCACCATCGTCATCGTCACCGGAGAGAAGGCGCCGGACAAAAATAGGTGTGGAACTGAAATTTTATCTGCAAAACAACGCGTTAAGCCATAAACAAGTAAATTAAATAAATAAATTTGATTTCTGCACACTGGGGCAGCGACGGTGTAGCGCACACGGTATTTGGGCTGACGAGAGCAGAATCGAAATCATTGCACCCTCCGGATGGGTGGATGGAAAATCACCAGCATGATGCCGATGCATGCGATGCTCCCGGCGGACACTCTCGGTCAATACCATGGCAAACGCTGCAAACATCACCCCTATCACCCCAGAAAACAAAACAACCATAATGCGACGATGATCGTCGCGGTCGGCCACCCAGTCAGCCATCGTTGCAAAACACGGTTTCTTTATTTGCCGTCGATAAAACAGCATCATCCGGCAAACCGGCCCGGAGGCCATGGGACGGGCTCTCAGCCGAGTGTGTGAGAGAAATGTAGAGGACGGAACAAAAATAGAAGTGCGCGACAGTAATAAAAAATCGATGTTTGTACATCGGGGTCATCGTCGTGGCCATGGATCCTTTTTGTTTCTTTACCTTCGTTCTACTTGTCGCTGCGATCAACATCAGCCCTAGCGTTGTTACTACGTGTCCATTTTGCCTAGAAACACAAACCCGGCCCCCGGTTCGATAATTCTCTCCAGCCGGGGCAAGAAGCAAAACGAAAAACGAACATCAACATTGTGATGGATAACCTCAATACCGAGCACGAAGAAGACGGAAACGGTGCAGTGAGCACCCGGGATGACCATCCGGATCGTCCGGACCCCCCCGGAACAGAGCTCTTTCTTTTGAAGATTGTGTCACACAAAGTCTGAGGAATGATTTTTGAAGCACGCTCGGCAACTCGGAAGTGGTTAGTGAAAATGACCCCGGGTTTTCTTCGAGCACCCGGCACCCGGCTTTTGGATTTCCGGACCAGCGCTGGACAACCGTCATGGCAACCGTCTGGCAGGAAGGTCGCACGGGACAGCAGCGAACGGAACGCACACTTTAATAAAATAATGAGAAAAGTTACCCAAGCTGCTCCAGTTAGACGACGCCGATGACGAACAAGCGGAAGATGAAGCATTTGACGTCCCGTCACCTTGTTCTTCCCCTTCGCCCACCATGCCACGTGTTCTTGCCGCCACCTTCACGACGATCGATTCCTTCCTTTGGCGCATGCATCCTCATCTCGTCGCACGGCAGATGTTGCCTGTTGTAACGGGATGCCGTTCCGCCGGATCGCTCCAGAATCGCTCTCGGAACCAGCCGGTTCCGCCCGGTACCGGCTGGGAGAAGTTTTAATAGGGACGTGATGATAATAGCACTTGTGGCGCTGTACATCTTCAGCTTGGCCCGCTCTGCTTGGTCGTTACCCGCCCGAACCACCGAACCGTTCGTCGTGAGCACACTTGAAGCGTACGGCTTAAGCACGACCCGACCCAACACACACTCTCACACACACCTTCCCCAAAAACTTGACGAAATAGGGGCGTTAGGTTTATGATAATTATGATGTAAAAGCAAAACATGTTTCCCTTTCAAGAGGATGACACTCACGCTCGGCGCATTCCGGTACGTCGGTTTTAGTGCCGCGTTTTCCACGGGACGTCATCGTAAATTGAATAGCGCCAACCAGCTTCGTTCACTAGCTCTTCTCACGTTTGGAGTCGTTGCTGAATACACGCATTTCGATGCCGTTGTCATTGCCACCAGCAGGGAAAAAGATTCGTCTCCGTTGCTCCGGCTTGCGTTAGAGTTCCGTTAGAGGATGGAGCGACTCTCATCCGCTATCGGGACGTATCGATTTCGGATCACGATTTTCGACGCGTACAAGACGGCTACGCATCAGTACGCCCACGAAAGAAAAAAAAACTTCTCCTCCAAGCCCCAGTCCAGTTCTTTACGGCCTTCCCTGCTTAACGCCCGGTTCGGTGAAGAAAGCGTAAAGGTAGCAGCACTTCGGATCGCTCCGCTAACGCCACCGTAAATAATGTTTATGTTGACTTCCTGGACCGTTCCGAACGGCACGCTACGCGGGACGGCCGTGCATTTCCAAAACAGGCGTGTCGGATCAAATTTCTAAGTACGCCTAAAGGATTAATTTGTTTCCCAAAGTGTTCGCGTGTCGAGCGTTCGTCAGGTCTTCAAAATCTCCAGACGCGACCTCTTCTGATTCGGTCTCGGTTGGATTGCGTGTGATTGTATGCGGAGGAATGCTATTTTCGGTGCTGTGTGTTTTGCTTTGCATGCGTGTATTATTATTAACAATGTTATGTGTCTCTAAGTGCACATCACCTAGGGCAAAGACCTCCGCTCGTCCATACTTCAGACTGTTCAGCAGCTAGCAGCGAGCTGGAAAGACGAATGTTGGTACGCTAAGAAAGGAAAATGGTAGCTAACCAATGAACGATTGGATATCTGAAGGGCTAACAGATCCAGGTGATGCTTATTTCCGAAAGAATTTCCCTTTACCATACCTACGGCACGACAGTGTGCTCCGCTGGTCCCGTGACGGGTTACTCGGAAAGCAATTTTCCCAAAAACCGGAAACTTTGACCTTTTCCGTTCCGCTGAGTGACGATAAATAAATTCGTTAGAAAGCACGAAAGCAAAAAGTGCGATGAACGCTCCTGCACTGCACTGAATCTAATTTTAAAAGCAACCGGTTGTACGACCCAAGATTGATGCTGATGGGACGACAAAAATGACGAAAGGAAAAGTTTAATAACTTTTTTTGTTTTGATTTCGATCTCTGAACCGGTTAGAATTTCATCTTTGATAATCTAAAAATAACACTCAATTAATATGCGCGAGCTACAATGATTAACAATCTAAAATCCAATTGACGCAAACTTATGCAAACATGCTGCTGGTGGGTTGAAGGTGGAAATTTAATTTTAGAAAGGATCAATAAGTTGCATTATTTACTTATTAGTTACTTATATCTTCGTTAATTACATTTTTTAGAGATAAAAGATTCTTTAGCATCATTGTAGTATATTTTCATGTTTTATATCCTTATGCATTCATTACGGAAGGAATTTATATATAAATACATTGATTTTTTAGTAATATCGACAGTTTTCTTATGGAAATGTAAGTGACCCATAAAGCATTCAAAATGTTTGAAAATAATATCAACTTAACTTTCAACTCTTTTTAACTTTTGGCTTCAACATTGTGCAACCGACGAGGAAGAAAAAAAACCCAAAACCCATCACAAATTTATTTAAAATGTTTCACAAAAATGCCAACATTCTCCACCAGCGCTCCTACTAGAACCACTTCAAACGGACAAGTCAATTGACGACAGCTAAATTGCTTTTCCATGTTTTACCGTGCAGTACGTAGCGTCACTTCGGTAAGTTAATGCCCAAACTTCGCATAATAGAGCGAACCTACCGCAATCAGTTAAGAAGTTGTCCGAACGTCGACTGCTCACTGGCTTTGCGAAACTATCCAAATTCGGGTGCCTCCATCAGTAGCATGTAGCGGCCACTCCCTTCCCGTAGCATCCACGGCAAGCAAGCGTGGTTTTATGGCGGAAAAAGTCAGCAAAATCTTTCTCGAACCGATCCCGTCCCGACTACGGTTTCGTCCAACACTGGTGCAATAAATTGCAGCCGTATCTGTTGCCAACCATCGCTGCAAAAACCGGCCTGGGCGAAGGTATCGATGATACCGCGCGCCGTCTAAAGAAAGGACAGCTTCGCCCGAGACTGCCCTTTAGCCTTGGTGCCCATGGTGGATCGGGGCGTTAAGGCTGTGCTGCCGGCGATGTGATGGACAGTGTGAGCGGGTTTTCCGTTTCCGGCTACGGACCCGTATCTTCCAACATGTCGCACACGTGCCTTTGGGTCCAACCCCCGGGACCCCGGGGGGTACCAGTGATGGACGCTGACATTAGACGACCCGGACCAGACGATAATGCGGGATACGGCGTGCTGGAACCGGCCAGTCGCCAAAGCCACCCAAAAGCCCCGGGCTGAGCACAGGCAAGTGGGCAAGGATTGATTTCAGGTGAAAGATTTATACGACTCGGAATGGAAATGTCAAATGGTTATTGAGTGAGGAATCAATGAAAGTCCTACGAAGAAGCCCTATCGATTGGCGGTACGGTTGCTCTGCCCCGGGGCCGGTAGTCGGAAAGGATTCGAACAACTGAATTTAATTGCCGTCCCGGTAGCGCATTCGGACGCATTCAGGTCCACCGTTGGGTTAAGCGACGTAAGGACCGTTTCTCTCAAGCGCTTTTCAAATCGATGCGCTTTTCCTTCCGTTCAGCTGCAGCACGTTATTGTCCGTACTGCAGTAGATTCCTTTTTTTATTTTCTACCAAAACGGTTGCCGTGGAAAGTGTTGCGTGCGTGGTTTTCGATCGAACATTCTCTCACCCATAATAAGACGCGCTTTCCACGATCGATTCCATCGCTGTCCTTTTGACACCGGGCACAACACAATCAACACATTGTTCATGGGGCGACTGGCGAATTGTGATTGAATTTTCGTACCATTACCAGCGCCATTTGCACGGCATCGTTAAAGCAACGTTTTGCCACGCATTAAATAAAGCACCCACACCTTTTCATGTTAACCTTTTCCGTTCTGCTCTGGCTGGGTAACGGGTGAGAGACAAAAAAAAACTCGCAACATAAAACATTGTGCTCCAATCTGCTGAAATGGGCGTCAGGAAAAAGTGGCCCCACCACACTGACAGACGGCTGACGCCAAACGCTAAAGCAAGGCGCAACATAAATTACGCTCAATTATCCGACTGGAAAGTACGAAAACGATCCCAGCGCAACATTAAAGAGCAGCTTTTCGCATCCACCGCACCGGGGGTTTCCGTCTTATCTGGATGGGGGCCCCTGATGAGCGGTGAAAAATCATGACATTATCAACGCAACCGTCGTCAACATCGGTTATGTTCGCGTCCCTTTCGATCGAGCCAAGAGAGCGCCATTTTGTGCACATTACAGTACATGTCCGCGGTGCTCAAAGCTGACGCCACGGCGCGTAAGGTAACTGTCAACGGGACCAACTACCAATACCAACCGTCGCCCGATGCCGTTGCGCGATGTCTACCGGTGGTGGTAAAGATGCCTCGGATATCACGGGACGTAAACGCACCGCCGAGACAACGAGTGGATATTTACGATCGACAAGAAACACGGCTCCCTGCTGGCTGCCCCCGAAGCATGCCGTAAGGTGATAATAAGTAATGATAGCTTATAAGCGCAAGTACTCGCATGCTCGCGCATGTTTCATCCCCTCTGTGGCCGCAATACCGCCGTGTTCCCCCCGTTGGTTCCAACTGCCTGGGAGTGGAAGTGAAAAAGTGAAAAGCACTCGCACTCGTACTCGGGACACAGCTACTAATGGAGTCACGTTATTCACACGTCCGTAACGTTATTTATTCGTCAATTATCTTCGATTACCGTTTGCTGATGTGGCTTCGATCGGTGCGGCAGCGCACGAACCAGGCGAGCGCATGGAGGAATATCATCCCCCCGGTGTCAACACAACCGCTGCTGGTAAGGAAGTCAGCGCAGCCACACTGTAAATGGGATGGAGCCAAGACAAGTCGACAATGATAAAGTTCCCGTTCTCCTTTCGCACAGCTAACCCAATTTAGTGGCATCGAATACATCATCGCATTGCTCCGGGTGCATAACGGGGTGGAAAGTGAAGATTGCTGCTATCCAGAACAATGCTATCCACAATGTCTCACATTAATCCTCCACGTTCACGACACCCGTGTCCTTAAAACTGGGGACGGGGAGGGGGGGGGGGGGGGGGGAGAGGACATTCCTAGCCCGGGTTCCATTAGACTACCGGATCCTGCATAACTTAGCCTAGGAGCTATGTATATCCCAGCACTTATCCTTATCGCACCTAAATAGGGCTGTTTTGTTCACAACCGAACGGTGGCAAGAAAGAAAAAAAAAACACTACACTACCATCTCACGGTATTGACTCACGCGGCCAAAGCTCCACCGAGTTGGTGGCGAAGCGCCCATCTTCGTCCACCCAGACCCGGCCGGATAGTGCATCTTAATTGCAGTCCCGTGAACATTGGATTGTTTGTTTATTCAAAGCACCACTCGTGAATGGGAATGGTATGGTCGAACTCGTCGGACGGGGTTTCGCTATTCGGAACGGAATGGTTAGTGGACGCTGCAAGCAGCACTCGCAGCACTGTAAGTGATTGTGAAAAAAGGGGCACACTACACAATGCAGCGAGTATCCGATTAGCTACTCGCTCAAAATGGAAATTGCAGCATCCATCCAAATGAACTGTTTTGCAAAGTAAGAGTTAGAGCGATGCGGGCAATGGTACGGGCGAAGGAAATAAAAGAAAGTGGAATAAATAGTTCATCAGCACTGGGTATGAGTATAGTGGGGTAAAGATGTAGAAAAGTGGACTTTGATTTAAATATGATTTCATGCACGAACAGCACAGATGAAGATATTTTAAAAAATACAAAAAGGATTACTTCTCCTTCAATACGCAAAAGCTAATGAAGGAGAGAAAAGCTAGTGGAGGAGAGAAAAGCTAGTGGAAGAGAGAAAAGCTCCCTTCAAAGATAAAGTTATTTGTAGTAGATGATCGCTTAATATGGACAAATTTTCATTAATTTATCGCTTGTTTAACTTCAAAAATCTTCGTCTATGTTAAGATGTATTTTTTTATTACTTGAATAATTTAACATTTTTTTAGCTTTAAGGTTATATTTCAGTTGGACCCGCCTTTGCAAAGCTGCATGACGCTCCTATTCTTTAGAGCTTATGAATACCTCCAAATAAATCTTTCTTTATTTCGTAAAGACTTTTACAACGTGTAATAAACTTTTAATACAAATTTCTAAGGAAAACAAAGTAACAAAAGCTCGAAAGTTAAGAAATAATTAACGATCGTTTTTGCCCGCTTTTTTGGATCAACATTTTGACGGATGCTGTTAACCGTAAAGATCCAGACTCAAAATCCGTGGCCCACGGTCACTGCTGTTGCTAGTGCCGCTAAGGAACAATGGCCGCTATCTCGTGGGACAACCGCAACATAAAACGACAAGCTTCCCTGAGGTGTACAGTGATGCTTTTGTCACAAAATCCCCCAGCAACCCGTGCCATTGACCTTTGCAAGGAAACAGTTTGTTCTTTCGCGTCGACCTATCGGTGACTGCTTTAAATGTCATCCTTGCCGGTGACTTCTAAAATATCTTTCGCAGAAATTCTTAAACAAAGAATTCCCGGCTCCCATTTTTTACAACGACAAGAAATACATTTTAGTCGTGTAAATTAATTGATGATGAACAGTATTTAAATTATGTATATAGTTAATAAATATATTATCAAACAAAAACATTAAATTGCGCCATTAAAGTAGGGAACTGCCCTTGCAAAAGTATCAATAAAACGGTAAATTAAGACATTTAAAATTGATTTCATAAAACAAACAAGCTCTTCTACGCCGTTCGGAATTTGTAGGTCATCAAAGCATCGCCCAAACGGCTTCAGGCGGCCAAAAAGCATAAGTTATGATTAACATAAGGTAATCCACGTCGCAGAGCAACGTTTGATTAACATAATTCGTATTTGAATAGATCTTTCAATATTCATTAAGATTCTTGCCATTCCTGGCCCGAACAAGTGCTTGAACAAGAGTCGAGAGAAGAGAGGAAAAAAAAGCGTATCGCTTTAATCCGTTGCGGGTGATGCGGCTGAGCAGAGGAGAAACTGAAAGCAAGGATATCGTTCACGGAATTGTCACCTTCGCCCCGGTAAGCACTCGGTTTGTCGTCCACATCTAAAAGCCCACAATTCGAATGCACAATTCATCATGCTAAAAGCACCTGAACGCAGCGTGAGACGGTGGGAACCTTGCGTGCCAAATTGGTCGAGCACAGGTGTCGCGCAGCAGGTTTCGCTATTTCAATTTTTCAACGTAACCTGCCGGAAAACCAGATCACACGATCACGATAACGTATTTATTTTAATGAGAAACCGGTCACAACCATCCAAACGGATAGCATCGAACGATCCAACCGCACCGCTCATCTCGGACTCGATGGATGCGATCATCCGTTCGGACGAGGCGAGCAATCGTGGTATGGAGCTGGTTTTTTGTTTTCTTTTCATCCCCAAAATAAGCTGTCGCCCTTTTTTTTGCAACTAACGCTGCAACGCCGGTTACATCGCACACTCACGCATATGCCGGACGGCGAAAGACCGAATTCCGAAGATTCACCGATTGGACGGATTGGACGGTGCTTCGAGACGCGCTGATGCCCTCGCTTTATTTACTCGCAGACAGGGTCAGTTTGGAGAACATTATCGCATTCGAACTGATTATGCTAATGTGTAACGCATTTCGTATTAATTTATGCTAAACTCATTCCCGCGCTACAGTTGTTCGCGAGCAATTAGACGGCAGAATTTGGCCCCTCAGGCGGGTTGCCGCCATGGAGGGTAAAAGCTTGTGGAGTTGTGGAATAAAACTGTTGATAAGATTGTGCACAGGATTTTATCGCACTAGGTGACTAGTTTTGGGGGGAAGCATAACATACGAAACCGTAAGGTATATTTTGGCTAGTGTTTGAGTTATTTTTCGCTCCATGACAGTGATGGACCCAAACATTATGGCATCGCCGTTAATTGGACCAGCTGACTGCTTCATAAACAAACGTCGTACGTTGGACATTGTCTTATATCTTGTTTTAACGTAAACAAACCCATAACGACAACGATAGTAAAGTTTATCATTCCTTCCTTAAAGGATCTTAAAGGAGAAAACATGTTGGAGAACAAAACTATCATGACCTTGGCCTTGCCACGCATGTTGCTTTCGACCACAACATTCGTAAGCTTGACAAGCGCAACGTATTTATTCACTTGCAACGCAACGCGAATCCCCACAACCATTCCCATTTACGACCCACCTAATGAAGGGCTTTAAGCCCGCCCTCATGTTCACTTCCATGTAATGTACCCCTTTCCGAGTACAAACCGTTGATCATTCGTGACCGCATCGCGTGGGTAATTTCGTTTAATTTAAATCAATCACGTCAGCTAAAGGCGTATGTCCTGCGGGATATTCTTAAGCCTCCTGCTGATTCTCTATCTTTATCCCCTATTGTTTCGCTATGGCAACCAAAAGACTGACGGCGGGGTAGTTTTCCACTCAACTGGACAGATTGCAAATTGAAAACACTTCATAGAAGCCAGTGTGAGCGCTAGCGAATCGCTGGCAATCACCGGTATGTTCTTGTTGCTTCATCTCCCTACCATGGATACGCGGCATTATGCATTTACGGCATTTTTTTTTTTTTATTTCCACCAAAACCCTATTGCATTCCTGTCATCGGCAAATGTTTTGCTATGCGTTTTCCCTCATTTCGAACGCTGCATGTGTGCATCACCATCATAACAGAAATCATTCAATAAAAACACATCCCCGCAGCGCTTTCCACCATCAGTCGGACCAATATTGGAAGCGCTTTATCATGTTTGTTTCGCTTCTTCATAATGTAGGAATTTCCGATATCGCAATGCAGCTATCTTGCCCGTGTTGCATTAACCTTTTGCGAATGCATTTTTTCACTCCCTCCCTTTCTCTCTCTGTCTCATTCTCTCCTCCATTCCATTCCGCCGCACCCATTCCCAGGGGGGACGTACTGCAGTTTGTGCATTTTGATACCGGTGGCGTTTATTGCGCAAAGTTTCGCTCGATTATGCTTCGATTTTGGCACTTTTGCGTACCGTAATGAATTCCGGGTCCGGGTCCGGGGTATCCACTACTGACTGGGTGTAAGCGTTCGGCACTATCGGTTCCGCCGGGAGTGATCACAACCAAACCGTGGAGTGATTTACTGTCGAGAGCCGAAGTGAAGTGATCGTTCGCGGACGCTTAAATTATGAAGGAATTTCATGCGAACAGTCGGTTGCTGCTGCTCTAGCCTCTAGCCGGTCGGTGGCTCGGCTTGTAGCATAAATTATTCCGGACCTGTCAATCACACGGGATGCTTTATATGGTACGGTAATCGATTCCACGATTTCGATACTGATCGTTTATTCGCATTTCATTTACGATCTGAGCATGCTTTTTTATTCCGCTAATTCTGGTCGCTTTGTGGTGATGAAAATTATCAACAACAGCATCATAATTGAATGACTTCGAGTGATTGTAAAAATATTGTGTTTTAAACTTTGTGATGTAAAAATTCTACTACATAATAAATCGTTTATGAATTAAATTGTACGGTTTCGCTAATTTAATTTAATCTCGTCTTCTTGAGGGATGTAATTAAAATTTAATTTGAATCGATTGCATTTAATACTAAAATGAATATAACAATTAGTTCATGGATGGAAATATTCAATAACAACTGTAATATATTTTTCTCTGGTAGTGAGTTACTAGTTAATGTATTAAGTAAACTATATACAGGTAGTCCCCGAGATACGCGGTTTCTTTTATATGCGGATTTGGAGAAATACGGGTTTTGAAAATTTGGCAGATGAGCTAGTTTATAGCCCAAAATCCAAACGAAAAGCTGATAATTAGTCAAAAATACCTTTTTTTATCACATAGAACATTTATTTCTAACTTATTTTAATGTATTCTTTCTTAAAATCGCCTGATTCGGTGAATAAATTAGGTGCAGAGAAGGAAGTCGATGCTGCGACTTTAAAGTATAAACGAAATCGGGGACTGCCTGTACTTATTTTTAATTTATATTTCGAAAACCTTCTTTTATAATTCTCTTAAAGTCCCATTTTCAAATCAAACTTTATTGCGATCAGCGATCAAATCAAAGTATTTTAATGTTTCAGTATTGGAATTCCCGAGTACTTGTAGAGATTGCATTAAAATTCGTGCTAAAAAAGTGTATTGCAATTTTAATACATAAAATGTGAACTTTAACGCTTAAAATGAGCGAACTTTTCAACAAACATAGCAGTAAACCACTCAACAATTAAACGGCTCTCGCCGTTATAATAACCGCTTTACGATATCGATCTTCACGATCAAGATGCTGCTTTTATTTATGCGAAAAGGGGCGTTGAAATATTAGCGGCCATTTAAAGCTTCCACTCCCTATTTGAACGTGAACATAGTGCCTGAAAGCGGCACTATTTCTCGCCAGCAAATAAACTACACCACACTCAGCTACATGCTACAAATCTTCGCCAAGATGCAAGAAAACGGCCCCGACTCTTCAACATAGCCTGTCATACGCACGAAGGCATCTCATTCGCCGTTCACACAAGCCGTTCACTTCATACCGTCCGATTCCGGGGAATGATAAATTGGTAATGGCGATAAATACCCATTTGGTAAAGTAAACACGGCGACGGATTGTACACCCCACGTTCGCTAAAGCGTCCCCGTTCAGCCGGGCCGGTGATTTGCGAAATTTCTCAACCAAACGGAAAAAGATACGCCTGGCCTGCGTATAAAACACACACGTACGCGCCAACTCCTTACAAAACGTCCTGCGCCCGTCACAGTGCAGGAAGCGCACATATCATAATTGGATTGGGGATGTTTCCGATGACTTGGCCACAAAGGGCTGCAATTTGTGCTATTAACAGCTAATTATGCTTCTCATCCAGTGGCCTTTCAATGGGGGGGGGGGGGGGGGGGGAACGTCGAATTCCCAGACAGGGCGTGAGGGAAGAGGGGAAGGGACGGTTGTGTCCATAGTAGCCATCCACCGAAAGCTCCAATTCCACTCGACGTCACGCCTGCCTTTCCAGACAGGGTCAACCCCCAACGGGTGATGGTTATGAGAGCCATTAATTTCGTCTATGAATAGCGAGGGGCACAGGCCTTATTAGCTTCAAACCGTGACCTTCCCGAACAGCCCCGGCAAAGCGGGCGAGATGATGATTCCGGTCCGGGATTACTCACACGGACGCACCACGTTGTGGATCCGTTGTGTCGCTCAACCATCGTCCAGACGGTGTTGACCAACGCTGCGAACCCGAAGACAGTGGTGCGTTCATAAAATTTAAAATATGGCAATAATTATGACTTTTATAGGTTAGCTTTAGTTTAGCCCGGTGGATGCCCGGACCGTTGGCCGTCGTGCCCAAGCTGTGCCCAAGTGGTGGCTTTAAACTTAACCGTCCATTCCGCATCGAATGCACCCTGTTCGGTTGCACACCATCCACGCCCCGAATAGCCTACCAGGCACCGGGGGCAAACCAATCGACGGAGATTAAGCATAATTGCATGTTTATGCACTCGTTTGTTTATCGTCTGCAAAGAATGCCTTTCCCCAGGGTGCTTATTCTGGGCCGCGTTCGTTGTGCATCCTCCGCGCTAGCCTTGCGTTTTGGGGGTGATGATGGGAATGGGTTTCTTCTTTTAATTTTACAACAGCGTTTCATTTTATAACTTCTTACAGCACGCCTTCAATCGGCCTTCGACGGGTGGGGGGGGGTTGTGAAGCAAAATTTATCTCTCCGCATAATATTGCATTTGCAGCTAAACAAGCGAAAGTGTCAGCGAAAACATTTATGCTCAGTTACTGTAACGGGGCCCATATAAACGGAAAGCATCCGAAAGCGGTGGCCACTCGATGTGGCCATCAATGTGTGCTGCACTCGGGCGGACGGTACGAACCGTGCTTCGTTAAAGCAAGGAAAAACTGTGTGTGCGTGTGTATTTGTGTGTAAAACAAAAACAGTATTTCCACCGGCAGCATTCACGCGCCCGTACTGCTGCGCGGTTTTTATTTATGGATCAATTAATGTTAATGTTTATTAGAAATTTATTTTATGACCTCCGGACTTTCCGAGCACTTTCCGCATCTTTCATTCCGTTCCGTACGGATCCGTTTGTGCGCTCGAGGGTTCCGTTCTTCATTTACCTGGACCCGATACAATCCCATGCAAGTCCGGTCCGGTACGGGACTAACGCCGAATCGCTTCACCTACCTCCCCAAAAACCCACATCTCCTACCTTCCGCACACCTTCGATGCTGCACACACAATGAAAACGAGTTTAAGCTACTTGAAAAGAAGTGCCGCTCGCATTTTCCGCCATGGATTTTCACCATGCGGTGGCCAGTTAAACGCTAAAACCCTCGCGGTTCGATAATGGCACATCAGCGCGCTCGGCGGAAACAGTACCGACGCGATCGAGAACAACGGTATGTAATGTAAAAATACCGAACAGCGGCCGTGCTGGTGGCGGCGCTTAAGATAGAGTTGATTATAAAGCGCTGCCACTAATGGCCAGATAAATTTGCATGAATTATGCACCGATCCGGGGGCAAGTACGACGGTGTAACATGCGCCTACAGCCAGAGCCTGGGCCAGCTGCCAGTGTCTGCAATATGGCGGTGTGCGCGGTTGTTTCTAGAGGTGCCTGTTAGCCCTAAACAGCCCCGTATTGCAAAGACTAGCTCGACAGCTCGAGTACAGCTAAGGGGAGCTGGTTAAATACAGTGATGTCAAACTTTAAAGCCTAAATAAACAAAAAACCGTTTGAAATTCAAGCGAATGAGTTCAACATTCATTGGACAATCTGGAGTGTTACATGCTTCAAATAAATGCCAAAGGCCTGTAAGAAGTTTAACATCAGACTCTGATGTTAGGAGAGATGTTCATTTCAATCAGTGTTCTTGAGCGAAGAGTCATCCACTATTATTAGTGGAGTTTCTAAAGCTCCATCATTTTTAGAAGATTCGTTATCCTCTCTACCGTTTCATGAATATCTTAAAATATATAATTTGATACAATAATTTGATTCTTTGCGTTTTAGCCCATATTTGTTTCGTTATCAATAGGTCTTCAATTTTTTGACAAGAACATAACATCATAATCTGTACTTATTATTTCATAAAATGAATAAACGACTTCAGCATAATAGAACAAGCATAAAGCACTTATCATATTATTGAACAATTTCGTTTCGCAGGTTTTGAAAAAGGTGTATACCCCTTAGTACATTTTTAGAATGGCCAACCATTTTGTCGCCACTTTGGCCCAAAATTTCGTTCGTCATGCGTTCTTCTGGCAGTTTCATGCTTTAGCTTCACCGCTCAATCACATCCAACTTGCTGCTCGTCACGATAAGAACCCGACACAACCGTTTGCGAGGCTCTTACACGGTGCCTCGCCTTTTTTCAAACGCCCACGTACCAAAGAATCAGCCCTTGTTCCTTCGATTCGCCCCGAAGCCGTCCATGGGGTTTGCAGTTTCGCGGAGGACACTTACCCAGACAAGTTGCCGTTGCCGTGCGGAAGGATAAGCTCACCGGCATAGAAATGCCACCACCGACACGGTCTTGTTACAGCTCCGAATGTTTCCATTTTCTCAGGCAGCACAAAGCGCAGCTCGTTGGCGGATGACGTTCGGGGCGGGAAATTCACTTCGCATACGATTTGCTCGTATAAATTGAAGTGAAATCGAGCATGTACGAATGATAAAGTAGCAAAATCTTGGGGGGGGGGGGGGGGGGGGGGGGGGGGGGCGCGGAGAGAGGAAGTTGATTCCTCGTTCTGGCACCGAAACGTCACGGCTGCTTACCGTCCAGGTTGCAAACAAGAAGCTATTGTTTTAAAAGGTGCATCTTCAAAGCACGGTGCTGTACCGCTTCCAGTGTGCAGGAAGTAGATGGGTTAGTTTCCGCCCGGAAAATCGATTCCAACAGCAAACGTTCACACAGCTCGTTCTGGGTACGAAGCGACGATCGGAGAGCGAAAAAACAACGCAAAAGAATAACAGAACTGTTCGTTGCTTTCCAATCGTGTGCGCTTTTGTGGCAGGCAGGTATTCACTGGGAACCCCTTTAGAACAAGGGATGATTTTCGATCGAATAGCTGTTTATTTGCTTCTTCAGGTAGATCCGCTACTGGGAGTTAGTGGGAGAAAAGAAGCTTGCAACAACTTTGATTGAGGATTGAACGTAATGCTGTCTTTTGCATTTCGTATTAATGCAGCAAAGATTGAATTTAACAAATGTTCAATGCAGAACAGTACATTCAACAAAACGTTTGTCCTGTTTGAAAGCATGTGCTTTCAATTGTAGTGAAGCTACATTCCCTAAAGAAATCTTATTCGACAACTAGTGTAAGTGGTTATGAAATAGAATCGAACATATTTTTGGAAAATTACTTAATTATTTAATCACAATACTAGAGAATTTCTGTAACCCTCCAGCCGAAATACACATCTACCGAGCTACTTCGGATACTTTAATATTAACTTATCTTTGTCAGTTCACCTGGTTCCACTGACTCACTTGTTGGACAAGATATCCAAGAAGGGCAAGCCATCACACTCAACCAAAGCCAAAACAACCAACAAACGGAAACAAAAACTTTACAAATCACTCCATCCGAACGCATCAAACCCATTCGCTAAAGATCGACCTGCTCTGCCCTTTTGCAGTGCAAACAACCTAGCACACACACACACACACACACGCTGTCGTCGACCACAAAAGTTCAGTTTTCGTCAGTTGCCACCTCACCTTACGATCGGTTTCCCAGCCCGCCATCAAGGCGGTACAAACAAAAACCCTCACTTCGGGCGCCATGTTCGTGTAAAACAATTCAATTCGTAAACTTTCCTTCCGCCGGCTAAAGTTTCCTGTAAACTAAACCAATTTCCGCCCTGACAGGAAATCAGTCGAAGGACATTAGGCGGATGGGCCGACCCACCGACTGCCGGGATCGATGGGAAAGTTTTTGCCCAACCGATGGCCGCACTCCATTCTTCCGCAGGTCCCGGAAGCCATCGCACATGGTCGGTTTTCCTCGGTTGAACCGTCCCGATCCCGGTACCGATGGATCATCGTCGAGCGCTCCATCACACCCCGACCGGCCGACCAGTTTGAGCACACGGCCGGCTAACGAAAAGCGGACCCAGCAAACCAATACCAATTTCTCTCAATCTTAACCTCCACAACATTTCCGAACGGTCAATATAGTACGGACTGCGTTGTTGTGGAGGAATTCAATAGTTTGGCCGTTTGTTTTCTTTCGACTTTTTGTTTTCACCTTCGACTTCACCGAAACCCAAACATGCTCCAACGGGATCCTCCAGGGAGAGTTACGCTTTGTTTCGGATGTTGTGCGGATCCGGCGACGATCGGATCAATTAAGGGAAAAGTATTTCGTTAACTTCATTACCCCTTTCGGTCATTTTCGGCGACCGACGGTGCATGCCAACGATGGACCGGAAGTTGGTCCCCGAAGTGGTTAAGCTGGCTAGTCGCCACCAATGATGCTGGACGGTAGATAGTTCATCAGTCCAACAATTCGTAAGTGGCATCCGGACGGTGCACGAGAAGCCGTTCCAGTTCCCTCCCACTGACCACAAACCGAGTAAGCTCTTCATTCGTCCGATCGGCCGGCAGCCGAGTGGGTGAAGTAAAGTTTCTTGGTTTGGAATTTAAATCAGGCTTGTCATTTTGGACTTTTCGGACGTACTTTGCTGGCTGATGAGTTAACACCTCCCGGGCATGGTGCTGTTCCAGCATGGCTCCCACTGTCGCCCACTACCCCGCCAGTATTGTGGTTGGCTCGTACAGCGACACAAGACACAAGTTTCCAACCGAGTTCGTGTCATCTCGTCATAAGTGGGCCACTGCCACTGGCCCGGAAGTGGTCTCGAACGAGTGCAACCGCAGGCAACGATACGCAAAGTTGAGGCTACTTAAAGAAACTGGAACCGGTAGCCCGTCACAAGGACCAACGGCGAAAGAATCAGATAAAATGAAGAAAAAAACGGGCGTTGGTTGGAGGCAAGTTTGAAAATTTAATTAGACCATTTCCTTGGTGGTTTCGGAAGTTTTGCACACGCTACAGGCGAGATTGATATGTGGCAACTTTGAAATGACTGTCGACACCTTGCTGAAGATCGGCTCCGGTTGATGGAACAACCAGAACAACTGTGTAATTAGTGGTTAAGGTATAGCAAAGTGTCCGTTCGAAGTTGTGTTATGTGCCCATTGAAATATTCAAATGAATCAGCAAAAGGTGGATGTATTCGCATACAAAAACTATTCGTGAGATAAATTTAAACAAACAATTAATTTAAATAAGTTTTTGTATTATACTAACAGACATGAAAAATGTGAAAAATAACATATTTTGATTATAAATTGAAAACGCCTAAAGTTATGCATTTTGCATTTCAAAAGCATCTTGTTACAAATATCCTCATAGCTACTATAATGTCGAATCATAAGACTAAAGACAAAATTTACTGAAAAGACGAATGTTTTTCCTTGGTATAGCAAATAACCATTCCTAAAGATAAATGCTTTTAATGAACTGTACTCTGGGCATATTCGCATACAAAAACTATTAGTGAGATAAATTCAAACAAACAATTAATTTAAATAAGTTTTTGTATTATACTAACAGACATGAAAAATGTGAAAAATAACATATTTTGATTATAAATTGAAAATCGCCTAAAATTATGCAATTTGCATTTCAAAAACATCTTGTTACAAATATCCTCATAGCTACTATAATGTCGAATCTTAAGACTGAAGACAAAATTTACTGAAAAGACGAATGTTTTTCCTTGGTATAGCAAATAACCATTCCTAAAGATAAATGCTATTAATGAACTGTACTCTGGGCATATTCGCATACAAAAACTATTAGTGAGATAAATTCAAACAAACAATTAATTTAAATAAGTTTTTGTATTATACTAACAGACATGAAAAATGTAAAAAATAACATATTTTGATTATAAATTGAAAATCGCCTAAAATTATGCAATTTGCATTTCAAAAACATCTTGTTACAAATATCCTCATAGCTACTATAATGTCGAATCTTAAGACTAAAGACAAAATTTACTGAAAAGACGAATGTTTTTCCTTGGTATAGCAAATAATCATTCCTAAAGATAAATGCTTTTAAAGAACTGTTTAAATACTCTGGGCATATCATACAATTAGTGTGGTTGTTTCTTTGTCGACCAAATCGACCAAAAGTTGTACTAAAACTATTTCAAACCTTGACAAATTTTTCCCAAGAGGATACCTTGGTTACGGATCAGTTATCAGTACGTCGTATTGCCAGTAGATTAATGTTATAGCAACACTAAATAGGTTGTCTCAGAAGCGAATTTGACTACAATGCATATTGTTATCTTCAACGTATCATAGTTTAACCGACCTCCAGTCCAGATCGATTCATTTTCCTGAAGCGGTGTCACCCACAATAAACACAGCAATGCAAAGTATAGTAATAATTCAGGGCATCAAAGGAAACAGTTATAATTAAATTATTCCCCTAACCATGCTAAAAAGCTTCATTAACCTTACCACAGTTGGGAAACATTCCTATACTGTTGCCGTAATGTTTTACAATGTTTCCCACACACAAATTATACCTTTTAAAACAAAAGCTAACCGAAAACTTTGCAACTCCACACCAACTCCCATTTCAGAGAGAGGAAAACAATTTAACTACATCTACCAAACTAAACCGATGCACATTCCGATGGCACGATGGAACACAGTTTGGTGCAAAAACAATGAGTTCGCACCCATAAATTGTTCCTGTTAAATTAGCTTTAATCAACTGGACCGGACCGTTTGCACCGGGTTTTGTGCGGAGCCAGCATGCATCGGTGCAGCAAATTAATGGCCCCAAAAGATAACCTTTCGGGCAAAAAAGGCGCGCCGGAACGTTTAGGGTTTCCTGCACCAGCACTCATTGCTTGTGAGCTGAACCGACAACAACAGCTAGAAAGAAAAACAATATATCGAAAGTGACCGAAAGTACCAGCATCGCCGGCTGGTCCAATATTGCACTCAAAGGATGTTCCCTGCGAGCGACATTCCGATCGTCTTCAGCAGCAGTAGTCACCCCAGGGTTTCGTGTGATTAGGGCAAAAAGTATGGTGGCAAATAAATTTTCACCCATAAATACATTACGGGTGTAATATATTCTTTCATCTTTTGTCTCCCGTTGGTGGCACGGAGACGCCTTGCCGATACGGATACGAAGACGATCGTACCGTCGAGGTGAAATAATCGTCTTTTGAAAGGATGCCAACAAAAAAATCGGCCTTTTGGTGTGACCGTTGCGACAGGATCGGTCAAAAGAACAATTCTAATTTATGCTACCCTTCCCGCAGATACGAGAAAGAGAATGGACCGGGACATATCGATGCTTGAGTTCTGTCGGAAGTAAAATGGAAAATCGTCCAAAAAGTGCTCGTCGACACGTTGGGGCTCCATCCGGCCAGCAGCATGCTTACCATTTGCTGTATGGAGTTGTTGCAGTGGATGGTCATCTCTCCACGCGCGCGCGCCTGTAGCTGTGTGCGTTTTTATTCGCATTCTTACACTCTAAATAACGTCGCTCGACACCGACACTGCTAAACCGACCATGAAAGGGCAAAGTTTTTGGTACGCATTCCGGCACATTTTCGTTGGGGAGCGGAACATGCAGGAAAGTTCGCACACCGGATGCCGAAACGGGGCGAGTGCGATCACTCAGCATAAAAGGTTTCCATCGTTCGCCCATCTATTGGGAAGCACTGATGAGCAACAGCACATCCGGAAGCGCTTACTCAAGGGATGGATACGTTTCGTCAGCACTCGGGAAGGATGGGTATATTTTGCAAACGGCCAAATTTGTCCCACGTGTGTGCTTGTTGGCCGTCTGGCGGGGAAGCGACGTATGACACCGAACATAAAACTTTGAGTAGGGCAAACGGCACAAATTTACGAGCAAACTATCAACGGTCCAAAAAGCTCACCAGCCGAACCGAGCCGGTGTGTGTGTGGAGTGTGGCGCAATAAAATAGAATTCATTGACGGTGAGCATCAAACGGCCCAACGGTTCCTTCCCTGTACGGCGACAATGCCATCGAACCGAACCCAGCATGAAGCTTACGGGGAAGCCCATACCGTCGTGTACCGGGGCATTTTGGGCTGAAAGTGTAAATCGAGAGCACCAAAACCGGGCAAAGGAGCCGGTGAAATGTAATTTCACATAAAACGTAACGACAGTCGTCATCGACGTCATCGTCGGCTGCTTTTCGGTTTTGCCACCATCGGGGGAAGATGATTACTCGCCGTACGGCCGTTGGTGCGGCGTTGATAGTCGCTGAATCCCGGGCGAGTGCTTACAATTTGTCACCATGGATTAAATGAATAATGACAAGCTTAATCCGGCTTTGCAGCGCCACCGCAGTGCGGGAACGTTACGCCAACGCAAGCCAGCCAGTTCAAAGCGTTTGCATTGCTGAAAGCAATGCGGCGGGGCTTGCGTATGTTACCGATCCCTCCCGCTCCCAAATGGGGATTTAAGTCATTCGTTTGCTGTGCTCATTGCTTTGAACGATTGCTTCATCCACCTTTTGGCATATATAAATAAGAAACAGGGAAAAAAAGCCCCCGGAAACACAGAAACACGTTAGAATAAAAAACCCTTCTGCTGTGTAATTATGGTGTAGCGCGCTGAAAGGATTAGTCTAGCGTGGCATAAGGAATGTTTATCCGTTTTCTTCGGCGCGATATACTCCACAAGCGCCACTGCAGGCTTATACGCACCGACACTTGAATAGACGGCGGTGCCATCAACGCGAGGTGCATCCATTTGGATGGTTTCTTTTCGACGATTCTCACCCACTGCCACCCCAATTGACCGGTTACACACTCGAGAGCTGCACAACACACACACACATCCCCCCAAGGGAAACAACAACACCTCATCCCATTGCTCCACTTACACACATTAAACACACATGTAGCGTGCTTACACCTACGTGCTGTTCGCCAGCCCATTTGCTGCATTTGTGACACGCCGTGTGTCGCAAAGGTTCGGGTACCATCAATCTCGGTGCCATCAACCGCTTCTGCATGGTTCGCCATACGTTTGGAAATATTCGCGACTAGCGCCGCACAAAGCATAATGCGCCATCATTCATCTCGGGCATCGTCACCTCACCGGGTTTTGCATACCGGCACCGATGCACCCGGTTTCCGTGCCGTTTCGCCGCGTTGAAGTGTTGAAGATAAATACTCTACGCGAACGGAACGCTAAAAGATTTTGCTGCCGCTTGCAGCAGCACAGTCCCGAACCATCAAACCGCCAGCACCGTCAGGATGCATTATTACACCGAGAGTGCTCAATGATAATGCTGGAGAGCAGAGATTTTGACATGGAACGAGGCTGAGGAAAGCGACCAAGGGCCGCTATACATGTTTAATGAGCACCGAAGTATGAGCTGAAGAATCACGGTGCTGGTTTGTGTTAGGTGTAGTGTAAGGACCCGCGCCCTTACGCGGGTGTTCTCTTTCTTTGCCACCAACAAAAGGCTCACATACGCACGAGTATGGTTGAACCAACAGAAGCGGGTAGCGGAAGTTGGAGTCTGTGTGCCAACGGGGCACAGGTGAGCCGCCTAGCATTTTTATTTAGCAAAAATTCAACTAAATGCCCAAGTGAGTATACAGATAGGTTCGTTGTCTATGCTATGTCTAGACACAGTGTACCGAATTTCGTACCTAAAAGCTCACCAATTTCTCGCAATTTTAAGCATCTTTTTTAAGCTGAGCAGTTATTATTTTATTTAACTACGCTAGTCATAAACTGGATACCACATCATTTAATATTTACCATTTTTCCATGAATGTCTTATATCTTAATTAGGTTTTTAGCCGTCTAGCCCCACGCAGTTAACAGTTTTGTCCCAGAGCTCTGGAAAGCTCGTCATTCTCAACCATTTTTCCTTCAAATAGTTTTTGCTCGGCTCTCGGACTGATACTTTGAATTCATCAATACAATTTCTTCCGAAGAGTTGTCGTTTCTCAGATGTGTCTGCTAACGTTTGGTTTGGATCAAGGATCACTGTAACACATTTGCTTTCCAACGAAGCAGAATTCGATGCAGAACTGCTGTGAATGTCAACAATTTCTCATAGAAAAACGATATTTTCCCACGATGTTTGACATAGGACGAAATTTTTACAGATATCAAAGATTGCATTGGAGTCCAGTGTAAGCGTTTTACAAGGAAAAAATATCATATATGGTTTCCCTGTAACGCAAAACCATATTAACACAAAAGGAGATCCTCCAAAGAAACTGCGTGTCGATAAAAGTCGATATCTTTTTCCGTACAAATACTCTTTCATGTAATTGAAATCATCCAAAAATATTATCATCGAAATATTTAAGTAAACCGGCTTGAAAAGGTAAAAAATATCCACAAGACAATTACAAAAGCTCACAACAAACAGTTTAAAAGAAACTCTTGAAAAAACTAGATATTAAGTTTAATGTCAAGGGAAAAGTTATTGGTAAATAACGTTCAAATTGACAATCTTGTGGATTATACACCGAATCTTGTTCAGATTTGAATTTCCATTATTATTTTAATTTCAGTCATTTTACAAAAATTCGAGACAAGTTTCACTTAACGGGGGTTTTGTTTGGGCAGGAGTATATATTTATACACATTTGTTTGATGCTACCGTAGTTCCAAGGACTTTGGTACCTTCCAGTTTGATTTTTTCTAGTTTTTGTCAGATTACTCGTGTTAGTCCTGAATATCCTAAAATGTGAAAGGAAAAGAAATGAAACGAAAGATGTTGGTTATTTTTTATTTTCTGCTGAAAACAATTTCAATGGACGTAATCTTTCAGTTTCTGGCTGCGAGTAATTCGACGTAAAGGGGATGCTCCAATTGTTGGAAATTGAACTTCGACCCAACCGAAACCCGATAGCGCACTGATCGTCGACAACAACGCCCTTTATCCTACACGTTCCGATCGAACAATTCACATTTATATACAAATGTATTCGGTAGGAAAATTGTCTTTAATAAAAATCATAGCAAGAGTAATAGAAATGTGTCTTGTTCTTCAATGAAATATATAAAGTAATCTGCAATATAAGTTTAAACCTATTGCAGTGAAATCATCATAATGCTCCAATTCTGCTGGGTGTAGCAAAATTTCTGCCGAATTAGCTTATTTTTTCGCGCTACGTACACGCTGTTTTAAATACCGTGCAGCCATATTGACACATTTAATTTTTTCTATCTGCCACAAAATAGTTTTTTTTTTCTATTAATCAAACATCAAGACCGCAACAGCAAGCACATCTTTATGTTATCATCGATTATATTGGCCCACACAGCGCACACAAACAGCTCCATTCCCGTTAACGTGATGCACGATGCTTTCATCTTGACAGTTTCAAACAGTTTGCAGCATGCTCCATACATACAGCCAAACAAAAAAGCCATCCCATCCTTCCACGCTAGCTCAAAAGAAACAGTTTAAAGCTACGCTTTCAGTCATGAGTTCTTGGCCAGTTTGCTGGCTGATGGTTGCTTCTGGTGGTAGTAAGAAAACCCGTGCGGGGGGAAAAAAAAACACCACGAAAACACCCCTACCAGCAGCTCGCTTCGGGACAAACTTGAGGAAAGAACTTAAAACACTCATTCTACCTACCGAAAACCCATCCGACGAAACGGCGATGGATCCCACAAAAACAGAAGGATGGTGCTACCGTCAAACACAATCCACGATGCGCCACGTTGCGATGCGACGACTGGTTGCAGCGAGCCGGTCGGTGGCGCAAAATTGGTGAGGGAAAAAGTTGTACCGCAGCAAAGTGAAAACAGCGAGAAAACGCGGAAACAAGCACATAACATAATATTAAACTTTATCTCTTATGAACGTCATTGTGCGCCATTTAAGCACCCACAGCCCTGAAAGCAATCTAGTGGCCGATGTACGGTCGGGTTTTGGTGACAGCGGTGGCTGCATACAGTGTGCGCGGTGGAAGCGAAATAACACAGCCAAGCAACATCAACAGCAGCCAAAAAAAAACACACACAACCACCTTACTATCGTTATTACACGCCTGGATGGGGCACGCTTGGTTTCAGCTTTTCGATTTTTTCGCGAGGGTTTTGCTGTTTTTTTCTTTTGCCCCGTAAGCGATAACGTACACGAGATGGTTCGGCGTTATTTTGCATGCACTATTTATGAGCTGTTTAGTGGTGTTTGCTTTTCCGGGACATGCAGGACAATAAGGGGGCCAACCCTCAAATGGATACATACGAGCTGAAATGTTTATGCCAATGCATGAGAAACGGAATGATGCGTTTTGGAATGTGTGGAATGCAGTTCAAATGCAGTTTTGTTGCATACATGGTGCATGGTTTGGATAAAATAAATTCAAGCGAGGATAGCGATTTTAGTAGTCCCAACAAAATATAAAGTAAACGTATTTAAGGCAATTAGTAGTTAGTAGTTATTAATCTCGGAGCATGCAACACATACTGCAGATGTGTTGGACGATAATTCAATACAGGTTTGTTCAAAAAGGTTCGTTTTTATAATCAGTTTTTATATTTAACTTGTATCAATTCCTTGTCAAAACAAAACCAATAGCAATTGATACATTAAATCGCAGCTATCAATAATTTTTTCTCGTGTCCTTATTGCCCAATCCGCTGTATACTATTAGTTTACAAACAGACTCCTTAATCTCTAGCAAATTACTTCAATTTCCATCTTAAACTAAACACTCCACTATACCAACCCCAATCTAATGAATAAGTGCATGCCAAGCGATACGACACCTACCGAGTGTGGACAAATGAAAGCCAAAACCGAAAAAGTGCATAATTAGCGGTAATTTACACTACGCTCTTAACAAGTCTCCAGCCAAGAATAAACATGTGCAGAAAAAGTGATAATTATCTCTTAAAAAAAATAACACATCAACCCACCTAGGCATGTGTTTGATATGTAGATTATTTTCCGCACAGCGGCTGCAACACCGCTGCAACATCAGCGCAGGAATGATCATGGAGGCGCCCAGTACGCCACCTCGCTGCTGTGCGGGCAGTGGTAACGGCTGCCGGTATGAAAGACGATCGTAGACGGCTGCGCGAACATGTGTGACTGCTTCATTTGCATAATTATACTGAAGCCCTGCTCGAAACGGGCTGGTGGGTGTGAAACCGAGAGCTTAGCGAGCGTTACTGCTAAAAAGGTGCAACTTAGGCTGTGCTGTAGGTGAAATCGCACTAACTACATGCGATGCTCCAGAAGTGTTGAACCCTCCAATGTGCTATACAGAGATATTACTATATTATTACGCTTCGTGCTAGACTCCCTTTTAGCGAGTCGCATGGAAATTTTGGTATGGTAGAGTTCTAAAACTACGAACGACCATGTCACATTGCATAGAACACTGCCTCATCTACCAGCGTTTTGTTTCCATGGGAATCACACACGTACCGTAGTGCTTTAGCGCTAAACCCCAAAGGTGTTGACAGCACCGGAGGGACTTTTAGCAAACCGTCTTTCCAGTTACTCTTTGCAGGCTAGCCAGTGGAAAGCTGAAGGAGCAAGTGGTGATTTTTAGCACAACATTTGCTTGATTTTAATAGTGTGATACCGTGAAGGACGTGTAGCCTGTGCCGGTGGTCACCAGGAACTCTTGGAACTCCGAAACCATTTGCATAAAATAGCGTCCTTGGCAAATAACGAGTGTCCTTGAGCGCCGCTTTGTAAGTGAAACATTTGCTACCATTTCATTAGTTTTATTGTACGACGACGTCCGATGGAATCTAATTGAACTATCTCATTGAGGCCATTAGAAATGGTAACGTAGTTATTGTTTCCAAGAAGAAAAAAAACCCGATCTCCAATAAAACACACAATCTTTCGGGGGTCCTAGGTCAGCAGCAGCAAAAAAAAAGGGACAGTACACACGACAGTCCCTTCTCAACAAGTGAAAGATCACCAAATATGGTGAAAGTTTATTTGTGCCGTACCGTGCAGCACCGTTTTGATAAAGGCCGGGCTGTCCTACACATATTAAAGGAACGGTTAGAGGGAACAAAAAAACGCGACCAATCCAAACCAAACCAAACCTAAAGCTTCGGCAGAGCCGTGTCGCTTCGGAATGTTTTTACGTCTGTGGCTGTGGGGCCACGGTGCCGTACGATTGTACGTCAATATCGATAAAAGAACCACTTTCTTTGCGCTTCAATCGTGCAGTCCCGTTTTCCCAGGATCCACCCCCCCTCTTCGGAACGCGTGCACAAGAACGTGCGAATGTGTGAATGTGAATATGCGACGCATTTCTTCGTGTTCCACCAGCTAGGTCCGCAGACCGTGGCAATACTCCGCAACCCGACGGTACCCGTTCAATGGTGGATTCTGCCACCGGCAATACCAGACAGGAAGAAGCCGGTGAAACAACACCAAAGGAAGCCGATAATTTACCGCTTGTCTTTGTGGATGCTGCCTTTGTGTTCATTACCTTCGATTCGATTTCGTGTCTGTTCTAAGGAACGGTTCCCAACCATCCCAAATCCGGGCGGCGATATACTGCGCAAAGTGAGCGGAAAGAACACACACATACATACATGCAACGCAAAAAAAAAAGCATACGACGCCTCTAGGCTTATGGAGAGATAAAAGAATTTTCCTTTTTTATCACCAAACTCTCGTTTTGGTGGCGATCGGTGCAGACGGTGTGTACCGCGCGAAGGGAGCAGGGAATCACAAGAAAACTCAGCAACGGCAGCAAATCGATTGGAAAATAGGAATGTCGTTAAAGGAATCGCCCCGAATCTTCATCCGATTCTGGCATGCGGAGGATGCGGGGCGGGTGCCGAGTGAGGGCATTCGGAAGGGAAAGAAAATCCACCCCCAAAACGGGCGTTCAAGCACGGACCTGGAGATGGCGCACCGGTTCGGGTTTGCCGAAGCAAATGCTGCAACATTCACCGATACTGTCAGACCGTGTCGAATGGTGTCGGGCCCTGGCGTAAGGGTAACACCAGCAGGAGAGAGCGAACAAAAAAAAAACACAGCACCCGGTCCTGTCTAGATCGCTATGCGGTGGCACTCAAGGCAGACCTTATTTCCGCAAGGAACTTGGGAGCTGCAGTTGCCGTGTGGTGCGCGGTGTGCGTGTGTCGGCGATTGAATGGAGAAATTAAGCGAGTGAGTGTTTGATTTGGTTGATGTTAACGTGCAATCATTCGATTAGTGACGTTGTGTCAAGGTTTGACGACAGTTTTACCATGCTTCTTTTTTTTTTTGGTTGTTATTCCATGCGTGTGCTTTCAGCCCACGTTAGATGATAGCATCGCCGATCTGCTACCAAAGCGGTACGCGTACGCTCGATTTTCCGCCCCATTAGATTATCAAAGAGGCAAATGGACGAGGTCAGCGCAAAACGGTACGATACTTCGAATCACTATTCGTAACGCTCAGAATCACGATCGCTAAATGGAAATTTGGCAACATTGGAATCGGACGGCATTATTTGACGCTGCGACAGGAGATCCAAATTACTCTTCACCGCGCCACTTCCATATCTACACGCTGTGTCTCAGTTCTAAACAGTCTAACTACCGGCACCGGCACTCATCTTGCCCAAAAACCTCACTTCGTTAATGGTGATATTTATAACTTCACTCCAGTTTAAGCTCGATGTACATGTACATTTGGGGAGTAAATTGATTTTCCCCCTCATTAACTTGGGTTTGGTCAAGCTGAGTGCGTGTTTTATTTTTTGTGTTTTACGGTCCATGAATTATTCCCATCCTGGCAACCTCCGCCCGAGTGGCGCACTGTACCACCGAACCATGAGTTGGTGAGGCGTGTTGTTCATTTATCTAAGGGAAAGTTCATCAGTACTTAAATAATTAATAAAGCTAAACCTTCCGACAAATTGAAATGGGGGCGGGGGGATGACCACACTCTGGGGATTTTTCCCAACCTGGGTATCTTCATTTGAATAATTTGCTGTGAGGTGGAAAACGGTAACCTTTCTCGGGTGGAAGGTTGGCTAGCTTAAGTGTGTTTTTAATTTCTCAACAACAAGTATCTACTGAGCAAAATAGAAACTTGATATTATTCTTAGAATTGAATATTGATACTAGATTTAACTGTAACGATATGCCATTTCTCATCGAGATCTCTTCCATGCAACACCCATTCGAACGATGTGTGCTCGCTGCACATGTCCTACTTCATTACGGGATGGCCCCATTCGGTAGTTTATCTACACTTGATCAGATTTGATAGTTTTCGGATTACGTGTACAAAAGTGACGGGTTTGTAATTACACCCACACATACCGGGACCGATCCGAAGAGTTCTGGCAATCTTACCATCTGTGTTTGCCCCCTCCTTCAACGCACCACATCCATCCTCATCCTCCGAGAACACGCATTTCCCGGATGTGAGCGGTACGCTGGGACAAAGTTTTACTAACCACAAAAAGCGACTCCATTTTCTAACTGGACAACTTTGGCTTCCCTCCCAACCAGGGCCCGTTCGCTTTCCGCGTTGGCATTCTCCAGCAGTTTTGGGTTCGCAACAAGAAACCTCGCCTCCTAGCATACAGAAGACAGGGAATCTAACACCGCAACACATCTCCTAGGGTTCGGTTTTGCTGTATCGCTTTTGCCAAATCGTCACCGAGTGCACCGAGGTTGAGCTGGAACAAGAAAAGAATCGCACAAACACACGCACGCCAAACCACACAACCATTCGAAGGCACACTATCGAGTGTCAACCGTTCCGTACCGTGGTTGTTGGAAAGTTTCAATGCTTTCTTTCGAGTTCGAAGTGTGTGTAACTTTGCTTCTTTGACCGAGCAAACGGGACCGGAGCCGGATGGAGGAACCCTGAAGTAAATAAATTGAATCTAAAGATTACGGATCGACGGTACGAGATGAATGAGTTCTGCTGTGAAACTTGGCAGGAAAGTGTTTATCTATTGGTTTTGTTTTTTTTTTTTTTTGTTTTGCTGCCAAGGACTAGTGCCGGCCAATCCCTGCTTGTCCTGTAGAACTGTATCCAACCGGACCGTATGCTTGCTTGATTGGGAAGAATCGAAGAATGTAAACGGAATTTTGTAATGGTGTGGTTAAGCTCTAAGTAAAGAGCAAAAAGCTCATCCACATGCTGGCAATAATAGCTGGGATGGGGAATGTTTTTGCTTCAAACATTTTCTGCCTTAGTTTGTGTAATGCATTTGTCCACTAGCTGTAGTCTAAGCCCTATGAAAAACTGCACCATGTGGTGCTTAATTGAGTGATGATAACTTTCGGTACATAAAATCTAAGCACTCAGCGGATTCTGGCCACATTCTACTCCACTTTATAATTTGAATTATTTCCCAGTTTTTTTGTCTAAACAATTCTACAATACATTAAACACAAACGAACGCACAACGACTCATGCCTCATCTGTCGCACACTGGATTTGATTTAAAGTGTAATGAAAAGCACACTACACAAGTGGGCCCCCAGAATTGACTGCTCAGCGCAATGTGGGGTAGAGCAAGACACACTCACACGACGAGATTTCACCATCGTACGAACGATTTTCAATTTGTCAGATTATCGAACCATGAACACCAGCATCCAACACTTTCGTACCGGCAGAACAAAGCGGTACGCAAATTTTCCCAATCATGGTTCCCAGCCCAACCCCCGACGCGTCAATGATCGGAACCGCTGTCGGGTTTCGTCTTCTTTCGAGCGACACCACTTTCTACCATACGCCACAGATGATGGTGGGCCCAAAACTCGTCCCGCTGCTCAACAATGCCCGCTGTTTCCCGCCTCACCTGCCTGTGGGCGCTGACGAGCCTGACACCAAGAGATAAATTGCAAATTGTATGCAAATAGACATCGACGGTGCCCCTACTGCCATTTCTTCCCCGTCGACCCGTCCCGGCACGCAAGATTCCAGCTTGCCACCCACCCCGCAAAACTTTACCCAACCCCAAAAAGGGAGTACGCGGAGCAGCAGCAACATCTTGGAGGATCGCCACCCACGCGGCCAACGGGCAACCGTGAAAAGCCGACGCTCGTCAGGCGAATCTGTCGATGACATATCGTCAGATGTATCTGCGCGGGCAAAATTATCATTTTCATCATCCGTATCGTGTACCGGGCTGCTCCCGCAACTACTTAGCCTCCGCGTACGGTTGCCCCCGATCCGTGGCGCGTGGATGGTGCGAATGGGAAAATTTATATACATTCGGTACACATGTAGACGCAAACGGGGCAGAAGAAAAAAAACCGTCAAGACTGCTCCAAGTGAAAACACAATCACTCACGCTCGCAGCACATCTTCTAGGAATCCGTCATCGCCGGAAGAGCCTCAGATGTTTGGCATTACGTGGCGCTTTTTTTTTCGTTGTTGTTGTCGCTTTGCCCAAGATCGTTCCGGGACGCTGCCGTCACAACTAACCCCTGCGAGGAGGGTAGCCGTTTCGTGCCGGTAAAGTTGTGAAGCTGGATTTGGCTTATGTCGGCCGACGCTCGGGAAGCCTATTGACTGGTGCCCTCGACAAACGCCACAAATCACGCGCAATGCTTCAAGAATTTTCAACATGGATAACGTCCCACCGGGAGTTCATTTATGATAAAATGAACTGCAAAAAAGCACCCCTACCTGTCCCACCCAACACGCACTCGCTGCGCCACATTCCTTGCGAAGTGTCTTCACGACAGTGGAACGATGGAAATATGGTTACGGGGCAGAAGAAAAAAGAAAACGCAAAATGATTTAGGGAAATTTATTCCTCGACAAAGGAAAAACGCATGCCTGCAGTGACATTTCGGTTGGATTTTTTTTTTAAAGAACGCTAGTCGAACCGACAAGTTCATTTGCCTCTCGAGATACCACGAATTCTAGACATATTTTGGGCAATACGATACTGTTAAATCTCTGTGTAAAGGTTGAAATTCCGAGAAGGATTCGCTCGTGTCATTGGGTTCATTTTTCACTCGTTCGGGAAGATGTAAATTCAGTTGGCGAAGAATGTAACCTACGCCATCTTAGTACAGACATGCCGAAAGCCATTCAAAGCAAACCCTTTGTTGCTTATAGTGTTTGGTATATGGTAACATAAACTTGCCTACGCCAGGCTTCAGTATGGTCGGCTTAGTTAAGCCAAGAGATTCCGCACAGATTGAAATCACCATGATTAATAAGGGTATGAAAGGTTAAAGGAAATTCTAAACTTTTCCATTTATTAACAGATTAGTGTTCAGTGATAATTAAGCAAAATAAATCGTTACTTCTTCTGTTCGACCATAATTGGTAGACATAATGAAGTATAAGATTAAACGAGAAAACAAAAGAAGCTAACCGAAATATAGCACTCGTTTTCCTTTAATGTATTTTGGATATTTTCATTACAACTTGAAACCCTTCAATAGTTTGTAAACAAAACCCAAAACCCCAACAATGTAACTTTGCTAGTTTCATTTCCCGCAATTCATCAACCTCCTGTTCAACAGTTCGATGACTATCGGGCCAATCTAGTAGGTGCCAAAATGTCCTCCATTTGCACCGTAACAATTCTACGCCATTGTTCTACGCGTACGGCCACATGTCACTGGGTTGGTTACACGCGAAACAGCAACTGTTGCTGCCGAACGTTGGTGTTCGGTTTGTTCGTCGCACAGCGCGAACAGTCCAATTTTCCGATGAGCAACGGGAAACCATTTGGGCAATCGAGTCTATTCAGCTGATTGCACCTAACAGGACCCCTATTGTACCCATCGGTGGAAAGTACCCGCGGTCACAAGCGGCTGGGACGATTGCCCCAGAGGCGACAGCCTACAGTTGCCCTAAAAGCATTTCATTGTTCCACACCCAAGGCTCCGGTTCCTTTCCGGTGGCGAGTAAAATCTCTCAACCCCGTGGGGAGAGGGAAAACTTGCGCCCATCCACAGTGCATTACAGACTCGCAGGACAATGGGAAACGCCCTGCTTCCAAGCACACCCAGCACACGCTCGACATCGAAAAAGTTATTCAAACAGAATTCGGCCAAACAAAACGGTTGGTCCACTTCAATGGACGACGAGTGGCCATTTCGCTGTAGCATTTGCTTCCGTCAACAAGCGCACCATTAAGCAACGACGAAGGGATACGGGGGAGAACGGAAAGAAATTAGTCTTCACCAGGTTTGATAGCTCTTGGGGCAGTTAAATTATTTGTAAGAGGAAAATTTGCTTACTGAATAGTTTAGTGCAGTGGAAAAGCTGTATTTAAAAACATTACTGCAAGAAAAGGAACAATGGTTACACAAATGTTGCAATACATCAAGTGGAACACTCTTATGTTGCTCTACGACGTTTGTTTATTATTAATAATTCTATCACCTTACTCAAGCACTACAGTCGAAGTCAATTTAAAATCAATTTAGACGCTATAAGTTTGCAGTTATTAAATTTTGGAGCTTGGAGGAAATAAAGCAGCTCCAGTGGATCATGTCAGTAGAATAACACCAGTCGTGATATCCCAAAAACCAGGTGGAGTGATGGCGATGGTGTTTATTGGGCGGATAATAAAATCTAAAAATTTTTCTGATAACGGTGTTCGCCCATGATTGAGGTTTAGGAGAGTCTTCTGCAGCAGAAAAAGACCGGGAAGTAAGTAAAGCACAATGCTAGTTATGTTGTTTTGCATGGATTTAGACGAAAGAATTTAAAACCATCAGACACACATTAAAGAGGTGCACCTCAAACACGTCGTTTGGTTTTAATGTCCGAAAACTTATGTGTTCAAAGCAAAGCAACGAAATGGCGAAGTTAAAGTATTTTTGCATTCCAGGATCTCGTTTTTTCTGCGTATGTCAACACCTGAAGCATAGTGTCTAGCTAGTATCGTTTATACTGGAAAGTTGAAAATTCGACTTCCTGTTTTGCTCGTACTTTATTCAACATTTCATGTGGTTTTTCGCATGAAAACAGTTACACACATTACAGCAAATTTGCAGCATCGAATTAGGAAGCATTATCAACCATTTTTACCCGTTCAATGCCTTATTTTGGTGCTATAAACTGACTCAGTAGAAAGTGAATTCGCGTATAAGAGGTAAGAGGCGTATCTTGAGGACTATGGCCTATCGAAATGAACAGCAATAGAATCGTGCCGATATTCACACTAAAATTAACTATTTGACAATGACGTTGATTTCGTCGAAAGGATTTACAGAAATAACGACTAGTCCAAGGTCTGTGTAGGATAGAGGTCAAATAATAGCCAAGATCCGGGTTCGCCATTTTGGATTTCATTTGACGTTTGGTCGCCCGTGTAAGATTCCTTGCGCCTAGCCTACTCGTTTACTATATCGCGAAGTTTCACAATTAGTTTGGTCGTTAAAGTTTTCCTTCGTTTTGAATGCCTTTAGTTAAAGCAGCATACTGTTGATGGTTTTATAAAGTGGTGTGTGGTCATCACCTATTAGTGTTCTGAACCAAGGGTTGATCACACGGTACCGGACTTTCACGTCGCACTGTGAACCGGGAGATATGATGAGCCTCATCCTCTTCCTCATTTGTGAAGAGCCTCACCTACTCGTTGCCAAATGATCGCTTTACAAAATCTGAATCTCTGCCTTTTCACCTGCCTAGAACACCAATCATACCCAACACCAATCGCCATAAGCTCTGCAGATCTTATTCCGGACTAAAATCGAAAAACAGCGACACAAATTTCCAACCAAATCTACAACAATAAAAATCTTGTTGCTATGACTGGTCCGATTAATCAACACAACTACACACAAAACATTTGAATGGAAAAGGGCGTCCAAACGTCAAATCACGTGTAACTAACTTTTGGCTACTTGTCAAATTGCTCTATACTACTCGACCTCTATCCTACACAGACCTTGGACTAGTCACAAAAACGTCTGGTTGATACCAACAACATCAATGTCTGTTGTTGAGATGTCTTCAAATATTAAATACTATGATACACAAAAAGCAAAAGGACTTCTTTGAAAAATTCGTTGCAAGTTGACGGTAACAGGGACTCAATTCCACTTTCTAAGTCCTTTGCTCCTTTTTCTTCAACGGATGCTTGTTTAGCGTGTTTCCAATGTAAATAATTACAGGCTCACTCTCGCTGCAAGGGAATATACGGATCCTTCATTAAATCCAAGGTCACAGCAGCAGCCACAAAATATCTAAGCCGATTTTACAACACACACACACACAGAACAAAAACAAACCCATCGAGCTGCGTTTGCCGCTTTTTGATAGGAAACAATCTACCGTCCGCTTCCCTTCTTGCGTACAAAACCTCCAACGAAAAGCAACCCACAGCCATAGTGCGGAACTGTGGTACACGCTGCCCGAAAAACCGCCTGGCATTGGCAAGCTTCTCAACGCCACCAATGAAAATACTTTCGCCTTCCTTCCGAGGAAGCTCCGCCGACAAGAGACAATATTTATCTTAGTCATTAGTAACACTCCTGCCAACGCACAGCCGGCAGCCGTGGCTGGGTGGTACTGCGGTATCCATTGCTTGTAGTCACCATTGTTTGGCGCGCGCTAATGCTGTTTTGTTGTGCAGCGTGCACCGGTACCGTACGCACCCGGGTATTATGTTTGTTAGACATGTGTTCATTGCGTCGAATAATTAGGAGCGTACGGGGAATGTGCGTCGGTATATACCCCGTTTTTGCTCACCGTGCGGCCACCCTAACCAGCTGCGACGCCCCATCGCTGCTGTTTGTGTTTTGAGTTATTGGCGTTTGTTCTTAGCTGTGGATATTAATATGGCGTGGGCCCATAAAAGTTAAATGTGTTGTTGCGAAAAATCAAGTAACAATGATCCCATCAGCTTCAACTTTTCGTTCGGCGGTTTATTTATTGTAGCACATTTCTCACACCGGGTCCGGGGATGAATCCCGACAGCACGCAGTAATGTTTGTTGTTGTGTTTTTGATTTTCCTTTTTGGCTTTCAGCAGCAAGATGCATCCTCAAAGTGACGGAGATAAAAATGTTACCCCACACCTTCTCGCAATGACTGCAAAGCATCTTCCACCCGGTAGGTGCTGAAGGATTTCCCAACATGAATTCGCCGGTGCGAAGATTACGAATTGTGGCACCGTAAACGGTTTCTACATCTCTCATTGCCTCGCGCTTCGGGGTGTGGCTGTGTGGTTGTAATTCGCAACAAATCGCAAGTAAAAGGCCGCTACCAGCCGCGCCAATAAAAACACAAAAAGTGCGGACGTTACTACCGCATTTTTCGAAAGCACTTTACGGATGAGATCCAATTTGAAGTGGAAACGCTATGAACGTACCGCCACGTGATTCCGTGGCATTCCAAGGGCCGATGAAAAGTGAGAGCGCATCGCGTTTCCGTTTCCCGTACCAGTGTTATGCTTTTTGGCGTTGTTATTTCACTTGTTTTTGGGTTTTCCATTCCCGCTCTACAAACTGCTGATGCTGCTTTGGCACTGTAAAACGGACCCCATTTCTCGCGCTTCCCAGGTTTTTTTTTTCGGGCACGTAAAAGAGCAACAAAAATGTGAATTAATTTTTGCAGATTTATATCCACCCATTCTTCACCCGCGTTTGGTGCATCACGGTGGGGTGTAAGAAGCACAAAAACACACACAAGGTGCTAGCTGCAAGTTCAGTGCTGTTGAGCTTGGGTCCACGCTCTTCCGGCCAACCGAAGGTATTCCGCAAACAAATAGCCACATTTAAACGATTTTAATGCTATATTTCATAATTATTCGCGCACAAAACAAAAACCCCCCGTTGCCTTCAGCACTAAACAAATCCGAAACGAAATGTTTACCATTGTTGCTTGTTTGTTTTCTTTCGTTCTCCGTTTTTTTATGTTGTTGTGTTGTGCATCCTATTCGGACCGTGACAGTGACAGCACTCGTAATCGATTTACCTAAATATGCCGCCGGCAGTTAGCAAACGTACGCATAAATTGATCATTAAATCATTCCATTCATCTTCGATTCGATGCAATCGATATTTATCGTACAAGCTCCCCCCTCAACAACCCAACAGCAGCAAAAAAAGCCAAAATTTGTGAAAAAACAAATTGTTTCGAAACATTGACACCGTGTGGTGCGGAAAGGTGTGTACCGTTGTCCACCAGGGTCGTGTTGACCCTGGAAGTACATCCCCATTCAGAAACACATCACGCGTCACATAAGCCGCTAGCCCCCAATGTTTTGCCAGTCATCGTAATTTATTTCAATTTTTATCTCAACTCGCTGGGCACAGCACTTGACCAACGCACCAACCCTCCGTTCGGATCGCGGGCGCGCATACACCCGAACAGCGTGGTTGAGGAAAAGTTTTTATTTGTATTTAATTTGTTTGCACAAAAGCTCACCACCCGGGGGGATGAGGGCAGCAAATGGAGACGCGTCACATGCTGTCACTCGCGCGCGTACCCATAGGATGCATTCCACTTCAGCGTCATCCGCGCCGGTCACACCGCACCATATCGACTGTTCAGGGTGGTCAGACAACCGAATCGACCGTTTTGATGCCCGAACAGCGAACATGCCCAACATCCTTGACGCGCACCAGCCACCAAAAGGGTTTCGTTCGGCGCGGAATGTTTTGATTGCATGCGTGACTACGGAGTGACACGCGACCCAATCCTTCATCGAGTGCTCCGGTGATTCTTTTTTTGTCTTTTCTTTGCCCTCGCCCTGCTTGCCCACTTCGAAGCTGCTTCGCTTTTTTTTTTCTTTCTCTCACCCGTTTGTTTAGATGTCCGTAGACGAGCCGGGAAAGATTTATGGTCGCGTAATGCAATGCAGTACCGCCGGCGTGCCAGATCCAGTGCCAGATGGGCCCAACGGAGCGTGTGTGTGTGTGTGTGTGTGTTGGTGTCATTTTCAACAATTTAATGGTTTGCCGCATCATCGCTACGCCCGATTGTCCCTTATCCGCTTAGCCCGCCCGGCCAGTCCCCTCGCCACCGGTGTCGGTGCATCCGAGACCGGTCGGAGCGGTTCAAATTACCCGGACCAGTTGTTTACATGGATTGGCGCGATGCTGCGGCGAACGGAACAGCACAATTGTTTATCGAAATACGAGCCCCAATGCATGATTTCCATCCCGTCACGGAGCCCATATCTGCTAATCCTTTTCTCGTACGCAGAAGATCGTGCTTCTCAAGTCGAGCACATGCACATTTCAGGTTTGCACCGTACGTGCGTACACTCGGCAGGAGTATGAGCTATTGCTTATCCTTTTTCCAACCCCACCTTCAATCTCACCCTGATGTCCCACCCGCCACTGGTCACCCATTGACCGTGCAACAATATTAGCTTACACAGGGGCCGTGGAGACGCAGAGCCGGCACTGCCGGATCTGCTAGAATCCGAACGCTGCGGCAAGAATTCAAACACTCCCCACACACACACACACACACATATACGGCAAGAACTATTTGCGAGCAATGCAGCCATATTATTAGTTTCGTTTCCGTGCCTCTGCGCTTCTTCGATCACGAGTGGCACGTCCGCACCAGGGTCCCAGGGTTCCCAAGTCCGGTATAGTACACTGCATCATTTGCTTCTTTTACTGCAACGACCGGAAATTCAAACGATATTAGCCGTGTCACGTCATGCACGGTACGGATGAGGTAGAAAATGACTCCAATACTCAGGCGTATCCTGTACCACGTGCGGGGAAACCCTACAACCAACCCACCATTTGTAATCTTTCCGTTTCTCCGATAAAGCAAACATTGCAATCTGCCATTCCGGTACGGCTCCTGGAACGTACAGTACACAGCACGACCTAGCAACTTTGTCTCGAATTAAAATACACTTCTTACATACGAGATCCGGATGGACAGTACGGGACAGCGGGTGCTTTAATTCCGAATGACCTATTTGTGGCTTAAAGATGTGGCCGGCTCCGTACAATTCCCTAATAAATGTACCTAACGAATCGTGGACGCACCAGCAACGACCCATATCATACTCGACAAAAAGAAACTGTCACGTCCGGTGTGCCTTGAACGGAATAAAGTGCCGGCGAAAGTTCGACCTTGGGAAAAGTCCACACACTTTCCACGAAGGAGCCTTAATTTTATTCTACCTCTGATTATCATTCAGACCGATTTGGCCGTTTTTCATTCGACTGATTAACATTTTTGCTACACTTTGGGACCTGTTTAAAATTACTGCATTTAAAATAAAACAAATAATAAGATATTTTCTCTTTTAAATTAATAAAAGAAGTTTGAACAAGAAATCGCAAATATGTTAATTCATATTATGACGTGCAGGCTTTCTTCTTTCTTTTCAATACATAGAAACAATGCCTAGATTTTTTTAACATTTGCACAGCTTCAATTGTAGTCAGCTGTCAGACACGTTTTTTCAAAAGTTCACAGGACACTTCGTCTTTAACGGCAGCGGAGCTGGATGCAATAATCTATTTTAATTTTGTTCTCATGATAAAAATTACGATGCATTAGAAAATGTGCATCAAATAAAATACAAATTGTTGCTTGGTGCGATTCTATTCACATTCGAAAGCAGCTGCGGTGGAAGCGTGCGGGACCGCTTCCCTTTTTTCCTTCCTCGTTTCTTCCTTCTTCCCACCCCCTCTAAGGGCTCAACAATCCTGCTGTCCGTTTTTGAGCCCAAAATGAGACAATCTTCAGCTTCGTGCCAACATCGGTAATTTTCTCTCGAAATTCCGATTCTCTCGCTCTCGGTTTTATTCGTGTGTTGTTCGTGTTTCATTCGGTTTTCACAACTTCCCCAAGCGGAGAGAAGAACTCAGAGAGACCGTCAGTGTTATTCAGGAGCAAAAGAACTCAAGAGATATTTAATTTTTGAAAAAGCCGGGGGTTGGATTACATCTCTTGCTACATTACATATTTTACATATTACATATTTGCTATCGTTTGTAGAATTTTTTGATAAACATTGCTATTTTTGTAGAACGTTGTATGAAGTTCACATCACATTATTTCGATTAAAACCATATAGTTTAAGACAACTTTGTTAAACATTCGATTTTAATCTGAATCTGTATATTTAAATTAATAGTTTCATTGTTCATAGCACAGAATGAAAATATGCATACTCATACTGAACGCACTCTACAATTACTTCAAATGAAAATAATTGAAAATTAGCTTCTATCCGCTATTTTCCACGTGTTGCATTGCACAAACCATCTGTACGCAGCCTCTTTGATCAATAGGATGATGGCGCATTTATTAAGAACATTTCCTCTAAACACCAAAAAATTAATTCATAACTCAAATTTTAAATGACTTTAAACAGTAAAGTCGCGAAACTACAAGAAACTGTAGATTTAAACGCAAAAAACAAAGAATAAACTGCAAAAACTTAGGAAGCATTTTTGAATTAAATGGCTGCGTGCAGCAACACGTGTTACGGCTGCGTACGTATTGCATCGCGTAGCACAATCATGCTGCCTATTCCTACGAATTTTACGTAAAATCAAATGTTTTTACTTGAACCAAAGCAACGATAAACCACTATTGATTTTCTACTTCTTCAGAAAAAGATTTCGCAACAAATTTAAAAACACAGTCTCACTTTCTTCTCGTACAATCAATGCCACCCACACAGAGCTGACCTCCTTCCGGAACCTTCTGAACGCCCTTCAGGATATTTTTCTGCACCATCGTGTATCGCTATTTATGGTCACTTGTATCACAGTGACAATGTGTCGCTAACTGCTGCAAGTGCAACCAGTTACCCACACACACCGCATGCACCTGAAAACACCTACGGAAACACAATTCGCACACGGGAACGTATTCATAAGCATAAACGATAAAATGCCCAGTATGGTCCATCGCCGTCGACGTCGTCGTCGTCGTAACGGCCACACACGCCTGCCGTGTGCGCCCACAAACTAACTAACACGGGGACAATGTAACTCGATTAGAAAAATGATATATGAGCGTGCAATATTTCCGGTACTATTTATGGCACTTTGCTGTGCGGCACATTATATTGCGTACCAGTGCTTCAACGGGTACAGCGCCTTCTGATCGTGTACGGAATTGCTGGAAGACACTGTGGAAGGCAAAAAAAAATTGAACCGACGCTTGTTAAAAATGGAGAGAATGCAACACAAATTAAATACACTGCATGAGCTCGAGAAGCGCGCGATGCTATCGCAGGGCAGCAGAAGGATTATAAAGTAAATAAAATCAAATTACTTCGGTCTGTGAGTGTTTTCCACTTTCGGTACGGTCAGTGTGAGTATTCTGCTTAGATTTTCGCCAATCTACACCACACCAATGGATTAAGCAACACGAACAATAAATTAAAGAGCTTGTGCTGTGCTGTTTTATATTCGTTACGTTGCGCACAAAGAAAATCCTCCAACAGAACGGAAAGAGTGACAAACAATATACATTTAACAACATACCAACAGCGAAACAATATTTATCGCAAAGATACAAATAAGATTTTATAAAATGTATGAAACAGTAGAAACCGCTCGGAGCCGTTTAATTGGAGAAAAGTGTTGCAAGCTCACTTCATAAATTCATGCAAATACTTTATTACTACACTACACAATAAATTAGATATCAACATTTTGAATTGTTTCAATCACAGCGCCGACACAGCGAACCAATTTTCACTCGGTTAGCATTACAACCAATAAAAAGCTGACCAGCAGAAATCCGTTAAACACGTTTAATAGCATGATTCGTTCAACATTCATCTCCCAGAACAAAAAGCATTGTAAAACGCTACCCCTTTACGAGGGAAGATGCACGGTCCCGTGATCGCGTGAAGATCATCAATTTTCATTCATGCGGCAATGATGCGGCCCAAAATCGTGGCCTTTACTTTCGCATTTCATCACTTTGTGCTTTGTTTTGTTGCCGTGTACGCGCAAGAAGCCTTCCGTATCCGCGCCCTGATCGATATTTTATTACGCCCAGACGATGCACACCTTGCCCGGGTGCGAAAGTGTTAAATAAAGCCCGTCGGTCCGGGTGGAATTTTGGCGTATCGCAAATCAACAGCATACAACCCCCTAGCGGAGGCGCTGATTATGTGTGAATTTATTAACAAATTGCAATTCCACGCTTTGCAACCGATGCCCACTGCGCCGGTTTTGGCTGCCGGCGATCCATGATGCATCGCATAATTTGATAATTACAGAACGTGTGTAGAGCGCACTGGTTGCGCCACGTTGCGTGCATGCTGCGGATGAGGATGAGAATGAGGAGGGTTTTTTTATGCGCCCATCGACACATTCTACCGTTCGCCAACTGCAGGCCAAGCTGCATCATTCGCGTATCTGTCATAACGAAGGAACGAACATCCCAACAATAACCGGCAAAAGATGTGAGTTTTTTTTTTGCTGCGTTGTCTTGTTGTTTTCCATTACGAACGTTCAGTTTCGCCGAATTTGCTGATACTGTGAGGCCGCTTAAATACAGCAAACGATAAATTATTAACCATTCTTGGGGGATGATGGAGATTTTTGTGTTTGCCACTACCAATTGGTTAACCATTGAGGCACGAATGAAACAGTGTTTGAGTATGGTTATGGTTAGACCTTTGAATGCATGCATGATGTGGGAGAATTTTCCACTATTTTTTAAAAATTTTATTAAAAAATTACAAAAAATAAACGTTAAATATTATGTACAACAACAGTTAACGAACGATCTGCTGTAATAAACCATACACAATTAAAAATTAATTTAATTAATTAATTACACATTAATTAAAATAATGTTATAAACCATACACAATAATACAGACACTTTTGAAAGGATTGTGCATAAGTTTACGCATAGTGCTACATATTTTTGAAAACGATACGAAGGGTTGAAAATAGCTCCTGAATCTCTTTATCTCTCTCTTTTTAGCGTATCCTACCTACTAGGCCATGCCTGCCTTTTCTGGCTTACTAGACAGATTGGTCCGCATGGTATTTTGGTCCGATCCGTTCGTATGAAAACCGGCGAACCTACCATCATGCCACCGGGCCATCCCTCTTCGCTCCTGAATATGAATATGAGTAATTTAAATGTATTCTAAACGATGAATTAAACGTCTGATGGTTATCGCCATGCAAGTATAGGCATTATGATATAAAATTACTAATATGTTTCGACAATTGCAAAAAGAATACATTCGATAAATATTATACCATCCGATTACCATCTGAAGGTACAATTGATAATAGTGCTGTACGACGAACTCACTATCGTACCTGGTGGGTTGATCATGACACAGCCTCAAGTCAAACCATAAAGTCCTTTTAGGTCGTCCACATGGACAGAGGAGACTTGAAGGTTCAAATTTAGAAGGAATGATCGCGAGGATGCGTTCGTTAAAAAGGCCGGACGAACGAAGGACCTCGACCGTGAGCTATTTAGAAGACTCCCGCAGCTGATAAGAAATATTACTATAACACCTGGCCTGAGTAAGATCTGCTCCTGTAGACGACACATTGCGTGACTGATATGCGTAGTCCTTTCAACAAAAGCTTTTGACGACAACACCAAATACTTGAAAGCGAGGTCAATTTACGCTGATGGTGAACGGCAGACCATAATTCAAACACCTATCTAATCGAATTGCAGATCGCGATCGATTAGCAGAACACTACCATATATAAAGTAGGATAAAACGTCAACCAAGCAGCTTCCAAGCACAAGAACTCTCGTCTAACCTTGTTTGTCTATACTCAACAAGTCGGACGGCAAATCTTCCTGCCGCATCCCATTATTTCAACTTTGCAAGAAATTAATTACAACTTACACTTAAAATGCACGGCAGTCCATTTTCACTTTTTTAAATTACATAGCGTGGGTTATAAATGAACATGAGCATTTTCAAAAATCGCGATATTTCGCTTCTCGCTCAATGTTGGTTGCGTGCACCATTGTACGAAAATGATGTGATATTTTTAAACTATTTTTTTTTTGTTGACCAATTAACAATGGAACGCCTCCGAACTTTGACAAGTCTTCCCAGGACGTTTTGGACACATTTGCGTTTCCACAGGCGTAAAGGAAGTGGCTCATTTGGTGGGCTCCACGAACAACACGAAAAATGACACCCCCCCAAGCATCTCGCGCGTAAAGCGCCATTGTCTGTTGATTAGCGCGCGCGCGTACTTCCGGGCGCGTTGGAATACCCGTGAGCGAAGGCAACCGAAAGCAATCGCCCATTGTGTACCGGAATGAAAGGATACCTTCCCTTTTGTACGCCAAATCGCATAGTACGGAAGTCGCATATATCCCATTGCTGGGTGGGCGAAATATTGTGCTCGTTTCGCCGTCGACCTGGTCGTACCGTGGGCTACCCCGGCTGCGAGAAGATGTTTGTCTTTGTCGGTTTAACGGGGGTCGATAGCGTCTTCGGGAGGAAGATGAAGACGCATCACCGAAAACAACGTTGCCAACGCTCTGCACCGACCGATGTGCACTTCAAGTGGTATCATCGTTATCATTGCGATCAGGCAAAACATTAAAAAGCTTTGTCATTTTCTTTCAAGTGCTTCGTCGCCATCGGTTGGAGTTTTGGGAGCCCCGGTTCCCGGTGGGGTTTGTCAAACCGAGCGTGTACACGGCAAAAGTCCTCGCGCGCATCTCCCGGAGGTACTTACGGAAGGACCTCCAACACTGTCACCATGCTCCCGGCTTACGGTTTCAACAGTCGACGACGGTGGTGAAGTGTGAATATTAAATTCTATTGTATTCTCACTTGGATTTAATTTATTTATTTTCTACCCCCCCCCATTCCACTGCCGCTGGTTCGCACCGGCATTACCCTCGCCCATGGAAAAATAGAAACCATCGGCGGGCGGAATGCGTCCTCCACCGACCGTGCGAGAGATGGATGGCAGCATCATTTCATTTGTTGCTCTACCTACCTCCCAGAGGAAACGATACGCTCGTTTCATTGTCATCTGCCGGCGAAAATCAAACATTACCGCGGTGAAAAGCCACCCCAGCCGGCCCGGTCGAATGCTGCGCACCCCACGCGATAAGATCGCACCCGGGCAGTTTTGGGAGACAATCGAGCACGCGGGCGCTTATATTTATTTGGAAATGAATATTGTTGTAATTAAATTTGATTAACTTCCGACACTTGCCGCTACCGGCTACAACAAGGGCCCAGCCCTCGCTTGGGTGTCCCTATTTTCATTCTTTTACCATCACCATTTCGATGCGCACGAACGCTCGGATGCCATTATATTGGCAAACGGTACGAGCTACGTACGGTTTTCGGTGGCCGTTTCGCGAGTCAATTTAGAAGAAAACGATCCACTTCAACAACCGCCAACAAAGCCCTAGCGTCAATAAACGTGGTACGCTCTGGCAGAGCACCCCCATTTTCCAGCTCCAAACCCTTTGGCGCAGCGGGAAGCATTCCGCGAAAGCGGCCGCATCGTTTCGGCGAGCGCTCGATTGCTAATTATTGACATTTTGGGGCGATGAAGAAAACTTACCATCACCGCTAGCCTCTTATCGTAGATATGGAAATAAAAGGCAAACTGTTGAAATATTGATAAGCGCCTGATTGCCGCAGCATTCCGTCAACGCGAATCGATCTAACCGCACTGGAACAACGTTGATATGAAGCGAAAACTTTCACGTCGGAAACAATGGCGTGCGGTGCTTCGGAATGGTTAAAACCATCGACGGTGGTAATTGGTGGGGCGTCATAATTATATTTTTCACGATACGCTTTCCATTTGTTTAATGAGTCGAACGTTCGGCTTGATTCGGCGGAACCCTTATGGGCGGATTCATCCACTAAGATGGTGCAGAAATTGGAGAATTATTTGCTCACTGCTGCCGCCTGCTGAAGCGGGAGATTCATCTTCGCAGCAGGCAGCGCCCGTTGTTTTGCGGCGGAAAAACAGAAAGCGCGTTAAGCCATGGAAGTAATTTAAATTCCCACCAGCAAACCGAAAAGCTGTCGTTATTTATCAACGAACTGTGCGTCCGTGAATGAGCTGTTCGGTGGGAATGCTTTGATCTTTCCTTTTAAAACCCCATTCTTCGCTGTCAATGATGTTGGTTGTACCGAACCGCAACAAAGCACACAAAACCGGTCCATCGAGGCTGTGTGCGTTTTGTGTGGGAATAATACACTCGGTGGGATTTTGATTGTGTGTTTGCTGAGGTCCTGTTGAGCCAAGGGCTGGACCAAAATGGAGAAGCCTCTTCAACCTATATCCTGACAATTACTACTTTTTTATGAGCATTATTTTTTTTCTGAGAGATGGTCCTTACATAAACTTGTATATACCTTGATCATAACAGCCTCTTTTATGGTCCAAAACTAAGATAACTTGACTTGGTAACTTCATAGTATATGGATAAGGAAAACGGTTGGTTAACAATGGCTATCTTGCAGATATTCCTGCAAAGATCCCGAAAGCGACTGGAATGGGTCTTAAGATTCCTAAGATTCACACGAACGGACCGGAGCAATCCCACGATGCAAGGACGGACTATCCGGTTGCGTGGTAAAATATGATCTAGTAGGTCGCTACGCCAATAAGAGCGATTTTTCATATACATTTTAAAATGTTTCCCGAACTTTAGCGCATTCATCCAAAACGACTGTCCAATAAATCCACAAAGTTCATTTTGTATTTTTTTTCTTGTACAAAATTTCCAGTTAAATGATTCTAAGCAAGCCATGAAAAAATGTACCACCTCACAGGTGCTTCCGTAGGCTGCATCAAATCTTTAACGTTTTTCTCCATTTTCTCCACCATAAGCGTAACGAAATGGCCAGTAAGCTTACAGCAGTTCTGCACTATACCAAACCTCGTTTTGTTTTTCATTAATCCCGATGAAGGTTACACCAGCAATTTGTGCGCTCTTTTTGTACCTGCCTGTTATTTGCTCAACTCGATTCAGCACCGAAAGCTCAGCGCCTTCTTCCCCATTACCGGCCGAAGCGAGAATCAACATTAGGGTGAAAGAAAGGCACTCACACACACACACGATTTTCGTCGTGCACGATGCTTTCAGTGGCCGAATTGGCTGACGATGTCCTTTCTGCACGGAATTGCCGGCGATGCTTTGGCATGAAAAGATGGACTTGATTTATTTATCAGGCTTTAATTTCCTTCCTTTTTGCTCAATCGCAGGTCACGATTCAGCAAAATGACACTTACTAGCCAACGGCAACTGGCAACTGGGAGGGGGGCAGAAGCCAGAACCAGCGGCAGTAGGCGACCGGTGGACTGGTGCTTTCGCTACGGCAATGACACACTGAAATCCTTTCCACACTCCCACCATCGTACCGTCTGACCGATTTTAGGAATGCTTTTCTACGGCGGTACACGGCACTGATACACCGGTTCGGTTCGTTTCAGGTTTTGTACGGATCTTGGAGATTCCTTTCACTACCCACCGTCTCGAGTTCTAGCCGTCTTCGGTCTTCCATGCCGGCCTTCCCAAACTGCGAAAGGATAAACCTCTTTACGGAAGGATTCGGCCAGAAATTGGCAGTCTGCGTTTGGGCCGCTAAAAAGTCACGTCCGAGCGTTGGAACCGGGCGTAAAGCCGGGGGACAGCCATCGAATGATTCCATTACCAGCCGAACAAAGAAATAATCGACTTTTCATTGCATTCACCGACCTGGAGGGCTGCAAGTTCGATCGACTCCTGTACATCCGGTGGGACGTGCACATCCGAACTGTGCCACTGCTCGGTTCGGCCCAAAAAGGAACCAAAGTTGCTCACTATCCGGTTGTATCGTTCACTTGCCAGTAGCAGAGAGCAAAAAAAAAAGTATGAAACGCACAGCGACACCGTGCCAAGGCGAAACGGTACGGCGACTGGGTGTTGGAGACGAAAATGCCTTCATTTTCTTGCCGCTTTTGCCCGAAGCATCCGTCCGACACGCTGACCATGCCGGGCGCCGGTTCGCGTTGTTGCATTCCGTGCAGCACCGTGGCACTGTGTTTCGTGAGATGCAAATTTTTCGCAACCGTCCACTTCACCTTCGGGCGAACGCATTCCAATCACGTGCCGGAAGTACAAGCTATGCTGTTTTGCATATTCTCACCATTTCATCATCTTCTCCAGCGGAAGTGCCGAATGGGTATGGGATCGAAATTCTTACCTGAATGGATCCTGCCACTCCTGGACCACCGACTGCCGAAATTTTCCATTATAGCTCTAATAAACACACCGAAACATGGCCAAACGTAGCAGAGTTGACACTCGGAACATGGGGAAAGAAAAAACATCGCTACTGTTTACAGGACAAGTAGTTCGATTCTTGGGTAGGTGAACAGGACAGACGAGGGTTGTGGAAAAAGTCTTTGTTCCGTATCATTCTTCCCATTAGGGCAAACCACTCAGCGAGTAACAGTAGCATACGTTCTATCCAATTTCCACCCTTGACACTCTGTAATATACTTCAAGTCTGCAGTACAATAAAATCCGAAAATATATGCTCACTCATAAAAGAGGTCGATAAATGTAATGAATAGCGTAATATATACGTACAATCATTTTTATCTTACTGACAACAATCGGATAATTACACACTTAAATTCACTATTCTATTAATCATGATTCGTTCAGATGTGTTGTAATGCGTTATCATGTTTGGCATGATAACCACGGTAAGATTCCAACCCTACAATTGTCTCATGCGAAGTAGAATTCTTCTGATTTTCTCAGACTTTCAAACTAAAATGCGAATAATACCGTAACAAATTCCAACCCTATTGCTACCAACATTTGCCTTCAGGGACCTTGTTTTCTCCTAACTCGGCATTATACATTTCGCAACTCTTTATGAGTTAATCAATTTATGAGTTAACAGCCCAGAGCTGATTGCTCCATTCCACTGATCATCTCTATTCGTAACTGACAAATTTGGTCTGTTGCTTTGGGGCAATCATTTTCGATGTTTTTAAAGAAGTTCCAGTCCGCAGAAGTCTGCAGACCCGCTTAACTATGAATGTATTTTCTGAGGAGCGATGAATTATTGAGAAATATATTGGAGTGTTTGCTCGGGAATTATAAATATCGAATTTAAAATTGCTTCATAAACCAATATGCGTGAAGGACATCGGAATATTCGTCGAGTTTGTTAGCCAAAACAATTTTTTCTCAATCCATGGGAAAACTATGATTTGCACTTGCATATTGCTGGCAGGGACTAAGTGCACTTCAATATTGTGGCTGAACAAAATAACCCAAAAAAAAGAATAACTTTAAGCAAACAAGTCGCTGGTACGATAACAACCGCCTATGTATCACTGATATAAAGACCTTTTTTATTGGCTCCTTCCCAGAAGAAGATATTATTTAGCAATCGTTTCGTAAATGCGTTACGGAATCACATCCTTTGGGAATGAGTTGTAACGCTCTGCCAGTAATGTCTCACATCTTTATCTACTATGAAAAAAGAACAGGAGGAAAATGTTTCCTCTCGGTAGTAAATCAGAATAACCATCCCTTTGCATCAAGCAACGCCTTAGTGCCGGACATCCAACGGAGCCGCCCTGCTGGTGCTGGATGGATCGCACAAAAGGCAACCAAATGGTCAGTAGTACCGGTAGAATACGAAGAAAATTTATGGCCAGAATAAATCACGAAATTGAATCGGCGCTCGTTTGTACAACGGGATTGATACCATATGTTTCGAATTTCATCTTTTTTCAATAATGCCAAACAAATGTTTCACTCCGTCCTTCGTCCCTTATGCCATTCCGGGGGAGAGGTGGTATCACTGTTAGATAGGAAAATCATAACCGGCAAATGGCGGCAAAGACGTCTTGGCTAAAAGTCCGTCCAGGCCGGGCGCGCGTATTGTTTCGCCGCACTTAGCAAAAGTCAATCATGTGCCGTACTGTGTGACACTGGAACACCCGTACAATCTTATCCTGTTTAAATATATCACTACCGAACGATGTGATGCTTGGTTGGGACGGTCGCTGGTTAACGAAGCGGTGTCAGAATACGATAATGTTTGAATAAATAATTTATGAGAAACGATTTTCTGCAACCCTGAAGAAAGGAATCCTAGACCAAATCTTCGATATCCTGCAACCATTTTGCACCTATGCCATACGACTGCCAAGCCGAAGCACCTACCCACTCACACACGTACGGATCGATCCATATGGATTCCCCCCAAAAAAAAAGAGCTCAAATCGAAGCGGGCAATAGTGCCGAGTGTCGAAAAGATTTGAATTTATTTTCGAACATATTCAAATAAATGTATCTATATTTATGGCACGGATTTTTCGGGTTCCGATTCGCTCGGTGTGAGTGTATCCGTACCGTAGACATCCTCACTGCTTCCGTGCTCATGCAATTGATCCGGCATAGGTGACATTTGGTAGCACATTCTGGGGATTTTGGTCCTTTCTTTTCGGCAAAGCGTTAGCTAACCCTGGGGGGGGTGTAGGAATTCTGGAAGGGTGCAAAAGACGCGGTGTAAGAAGTTAACAATCGTCAAACACGTATATGATAAAGGTAAATATGACCCAACGGAAGATGGGCTAGGATAAGGAGTGCATAAATTTGGCACATCCTTGCACCTTATTACTATTCCAATAGATTTGGTGACTCTTTTACCTATGGAGTGTTTCCCCCGTATCTATTGCAAATAATGGATAGCGCGTTATCAGTTGCTGGTTGGATAAATTCTTATTTTTATAATTCATTTTCATTTACACTAGATACGCAGATATTTTATCACATGAATAGAACAGCTTTCTTTATCATTTGCATTTGTATCTCATTTTTTATAGTAATCATAATTTTAGTTAAGTCAAAACATGGATGAAAAATATGCTTTTGACAATAACTTTTGTTTAACGATCACAAGTAGTCAACAAACAAAAAACCCTTACATAACATCCTTTATACAGGGTGTACCTCATAGTAGTAACCGAAAGTGCTAAAAAACTTGAAAACCAAGGGATAGATCGCCCTGTTTCGTTATGTTTCAGTATGTCTATGTCCCACTCCATTAGAGTTTTAAGTATAAAACAACTATCTATCTCAATAAACTTATTATAAATTCAATACAACGAGATCTTTGGCAAGCTTAGTTCGTTAAAGAATTGAAGTCCTTAAAAGATACTCAATTTCAATAAATTTCATTTAAATCCTGAATGTTTGAAAACCCATAGTCAAGGATAATGAGAGAATTACTCTCAGCAATTAGTTCTGCGTTTTCAAGGGCTTGGCGTTGAAAATCCGCAATCGTGAAGTAAGATCGGAGCAGTCGATATAATTTTTTTTTACCAGATCTCTTGTTCTGAACAATCACCTGTTACTTGGATGTGCCTGACTTCAACTGGTACCTATACAAAACAAAGTCTATCTTGTCCAGGTATTTCTTCAGCGTTTGATCAGTCGCTTCGACCTCCACCATGAGACCACTCTGCACGGCAGCTTTGTCTATGACTTATGCTGCACTTATCGACTGCTGTCGGTTTGCTTAAACGTGACTTCTGTCCGATGATCTGGACATTCTTAGGAAGGAGATAGTAGTATGAATAGTAAACACGAAGTGACTTCTAGTCACGATGTGGACATTCTTTCTTTCGCTTCTTCGCGGATTGCCAACAAATTCCGGTACATCAGCGTGCTTAAAAGATTGGAATGTCTCCCATAACATGTGAAGAGTTGATTTACTCTAACTTTTCCTATAAAATGTAGACCACTAAATGAAGATTACCAATTGACAGGTTGCAACACATTAAATGTTGCTTATTGCTTCACATGTACATTGTTTGTGCTCTGCCACACTTCAACACACTTAAGGCCGACAAAGAATATGGAATCACTACCATTCAACTCAAAACTCGCAATACAAATTAACAGCAGATTCATAATAATCCCAATCAAATTTAAAATTTAGTAAACAAAGATACAAACAATGCTCTAGACAAAATGTGTATCGTTTACATAAAATGGAAAGCAGCATTTACGCTCATTATTATCTCTCATGTTGGATGATTCAGTGCACCGCATTCGCTATTTTTCATATCCACCGACCATAGGTTTACCTTTCCAGCACACGGTACGATAAGAGCCGTTCGGAAGTAATACCAAAAATCCATCACATACATCATTTAAATTCCATTTAAACTTGAAATTTGTCGCAATCTTGCGCATCACTCACGGTGCAAAAGATTTCCACCCGAAAGCACCGCAGAAACGAGAAAAAAAAACCAACAACGCAACATGACCAAACTCACATACACAAGGTGGATAAGCAGGGCAAAAAAATGGGTAAAGTTATCTTCTTGGTCTCTTGGCCAAAGTTGGACAAGTGCCATTTGCCGTAGCGTAGAGCACACACTGCAAAGTTCCAACGCTTACACTTACGTGTAGAATGTCCTCCAGCAGCACACACAGAAAAAAAAAATGTGAACAACTAAAACAACCAAAAAATACCGATGGAATCCTCCAAACGTTCCGGAATGTGCGAAACTGGGAATGCGTTACCTCCCTACCAAAACAGACAACCAAAGCGTGAATCTGTTTTCGGGGGTGCCAGTTAGGCAACAACTTTCAAATTAAAAAGTTTTACCTCACGCTCGAATGTGCTCACTTCACTTACAGCCACTCGGAAAAGCGTACCCTCTGGTGGGGCTTGCTGCTGGTAGCGGAAGCTTTTTAGCACACACACACACACACACACACACACACCAGTAGTACGCTTTCAAGATGTACTACTCGAGAATGAAAAAAAATGGATTGTCAAGGTGCGTAGTTTGTTTCAAACATCTTTTTCAACCACTTACCGACCGTGTGTCAGGTTCGCGTTACAGTGCCGGGGTTTATGTTTTTGTTTTATTCGAACGTGCAACAGCGGGACGTGCGCTGAATTTTTGGCTCTGCGCTGGGAGCAAAATCATTGCCGACTCGATTCCATTTCGCGCGCAAACAATAACAGCACCGCAAAAAAAACCCGCTACACGCACCCATCGTAAGTACATTAGGCGGTGAAAGTTCGACTGTAATTTCTGTGCCTATTTATGGATGGTTTTGCTATCAGCGACGAAAGTTTGAACGATGTTCGACGGCATGCGTCGCGTTCCCACACCCACACCCCAACGGTCGCGAAAGGAGTACGCGAAGTACCCATCATTATCCTTTTTTTTTTACTTGCCCACAGAACGCGTGCTCGACACGTGTTTACGGGGGGTGCTGATTACTCACATTCGGCTGATCCGAGCGCTGGAAACATTTTATGATTCCGTATCAAACGGCCAAACGGAATCTCTTTTACCGGGTGAAACGCGGCATGACGCGGCAATACTCATTAACGTATGGATTTTTCCTGTACGAGTGCACCTTGATAGGAAAAGTTGCATCGTAAAGCCGGATTTACGAGCCGGCCCTGATATGGTGGCTATGATGGTTGTATGTTAAATTTTATTTCACTCGTTTATTGCTTCTTTTCCAATCCGGGTTAGAAACCACGAGTGTGGATATATTTTTACTTTACCAAAACAAGTGAGCAAAAACAAATGTGTGCAATAATCTACCGCAAATTTAAAAAAAAATGCTTTTTTTTAACAAATTTTTCTTAAGCTTCGGAGTATGGAAAGAATAACTTATGTGTTTACGCAAGTTTTTGTTAAAAAATCCTTTTCATTTTCATTTCATGGGCTTTAAGACTTAGATGCACTTTACTTAACAAATTTATTGTATAAACCAACAAATTTTTTGTTACTAGGCTAAATATAACCTTCAATATACTCTAAGGGACCCCCCGCGGCCGCGTAGTCCGCTTGCAGGAAAATCCGCTTCTAAATAAGTTGCAAATAAAAATTGCTTTTTGTTAAGGTAATCCTTATTTTTCTTACGACACAAAGAGATCATTAGTTTATTTCTTATTGTATGTTTGGGACACCCAACACTAACCCTTACTGATGGAATCATCAAATTTTCTTCTTTCTTTGTAACATAAATGTCAAATCTAGTGAAAAATTGGAGCCATGTCTAGATGAAACATTTGTATTCTCGTTCTCTGCTATTTACCATACTTTCCCGAATAGACTAATCTTTCCAAATTTTTCATTCTTGTCCCGACAGTAAATGCATGCTGGACCAAGCATGCTGGAATGACACAACCTTTAAGTCAACGAAAGCTTTGCAGATTGTAAATGACAATAGAGAAAGCTTTGCATAGGACCATTTTCATAGAAAGACATATCTCTCACATCACAGGAACTCGAAACCCCTGTGTCAACATAAAGTGATAAAAAGCTAGTTATATGGGTCGATATTATCGAGATCAGTCAGTACTTTTTATGTTTCGGAATCCTTTTTTAATTAGAATGAAATATGACGTGGTTGATGTAGGATCCTTACCACATTCTGGACCTTGAACAAGTTGAATTTGACGAAGCATGAAGCATTCTCGACTGGCTATCGACTGACTCGCCTTCTTATCATGTACACCTTGCAACGTTGTACACGGTGTTTGAAAAAAAAAACATGTTAAAGATGGAATCATCACTAATTTTTTCTCAGTTGCAATACTTTGCCAAATGCCACATAAGACGAAAGAGTCCTACAAATTCCAGATCAACTCGAAAAGGATCATCTTCCGCCTCCTGCGTCAGGGACTTTTTGGCACCCTTTTTTTTCTGATCCACCCATTTGCAACGCATTTATTATCTTACTTAAATTCATTAAAAGCACGAACAATGGCACATGGAAAATTAACCCCCGGAGTGACTTTTCTGCAAAGATGCATAATCGAACCTAACGAGCACCATTTGTGTGAACATAAATTTTGCACCATACACATGAAATAAATACACATGTTCGGGTCACAAACGATTCTTTGTTTGGGCAGTGATTTTAACTAGATGTGTGTGTGATGGGTGGAATGAAAGTAAAGGGATACAACGCAGTTCAGCATTACATTCCGGAAACCGGTTGACACACACTCACACACACACAATGGCCAAAAAAAGCTTCCATTGCCAACTGGCGTAACGAAAGAAGGGGTGATTTTTTCCCAATTTATCATCGCCACTTTTCGTCCTGACGCGAACGGGTATCAAAATACAATTTACAAGCGCCCAAGCTGCTTGCTTGCAGATGTTCAAGTGGGTGACTTTTTTTACACAAAACCCGTCCTTATCGCCGATGCCCATGATCCGGCACACGGCAGAAGCAATCAGCCGCACTGCCCGCTGCTGCAAGCGCAATGCAAGTTTGGAGCGCGCGTGAAGGAAATATGTACGTTTTGCAAACCAAACGAACAAAAAAAACCACGCACCATGCACGACGGTAAGGAGTGGGAAAACATTGCACGATGTGATTTTTGGCACTATGGATGGGAGGTTGACATGTGAAGGGCAGAACGTGGGGGCGCGGGTGTGCGACCCTGCCATTCCCCAACTGCCCATCAAAAACAACATGCTGTCCCGTGCATCGCGGGGAGTATCTTACGCAGAGAGAAGCACCGATGAAGTGCAGCGGAAATATGGATGACAAAATGTTTTGAAATGATAAATGTTTCATTCTGTAAAAGCAGCTTCGCCCTCACGGGGTTCCGCGGGCGCGGTCTGCCGGGGGAGCTTTTTTGTTGCTGGTGTTGTTGAAGAGGGAAAACCCGTAGAAGCTAACCAAAATCATGCCAAATGTGAGCAGCGTTGCACAAAACGGTATGATTTATTTTACTCCGACAGATGCTGCCGCTGCTTTCGACATGTCAACACGTCACGTGGAGATGTTGCAGGGTTTCTTTTTCTGCATTTGAGCGAGCAAAAATAAAGCTGCACTTGGGCGGATAAGCAGGAAGCGGAATCAACAACAAGGCGCAGGACGATCGTTGGAGGACCGTCGCCCCGTTACCGTCCCTCAACGTCCAGTTCCGCTTAAGCTTAGCCAATTTTAGCGAAAGCTTAAGTGAAAGCATCTCGGTAGAATGTAACCAAACTGTCACTTAGACATGACAACAAATACGAAAAAAAAACAACACATCGCACGAGTATGCTATCAAATGCACATTATTGCTCGCTGCCGGTGTAAGTTGCTAGCAGATGCTTTTTTTTTGTTTTATTGCTACAAGAAACCTTTATTTTTGTGCTTTAACAAATACGACGGGTTGTGACACATACATGCATGGCACATTAGCGCACAAAATTAAGGGAAAAGGAACACTCTACCCAACTGAACCATTGACGCTGTAAGAGTCACATAACAAACAAAGTAAGCACATTAATGGTTTTTATTGTAAGCATATGAATGTGTTTGCCCAGTTCGGCCACTCACACGTTAAGCACTTGCTCTTAACAATGTTTTAGTAAGGTGAGTGGACCATTGTAGCGTTGCGGGTTGCATACCTTTGGGCGTATTTATCATCTGAGCGGAGAGACGAATGTGTATGTGTTATTTATTTATTGTGACGTTCCATACATTTGTCCATTGGCCATAAAGCCTATCAAATCAATAGCAACAATAACGAACTTAACATTTTCCGTCGATACTATCCCATGTGTAAAAATCCCAAAAATCCCAATTGCTGATCCTAACGTATCCTTCGCAACAAACCTTTCATTTCGTACATGTTCTTTATTAAATCACTCATAATCTGCAACAAGAGCTGTACACCTCGCACTACAACACCGGTAGCATGCCGAACATCGGGAAAATTCGCTTGACCCCATCGTTCCGATTTGATTGACTCGAAGCTTGAAATTTGAAAACTTACAATGAACTGTGGATCATATTTCCTTCCGGTGCGATAGCAAAACCTTCCATCGTACCCATCATCGGTCGCACCGTAAGCCAATGTTTGTACAAACAACTCGCACTCCTTCGGTCTGGAGGCGGTGCTGCAGGAAACACCATTCCGTATCCGTTTGCAACTCCGCTCCTCATTCAATATTGATTCGATTTCGGATAAAGTTCAAAACTTAAGATTGGCACCGGCTAAAAGCAAACAATGGAATATATCTCTCGTTTCCTAGCTTTCCTCCTTTCCCAAAGGCCCTTCCAGCCACCAACCCGCCCCGGTGCCGGATAGATCGATCAGCTATATCTCCCGTAAACCCCCGTAAACTGTGCACTATTGCTGCTAAACCTCACTGTGGAGCAATCGTCGGTAGTGGTATACCGGGGCGCCAGTCAAGGATAAGGCAAGTGTTTGTACATCGTCTTTGCTTTGTAGCATTGCACTTACCACTCACCGTCCAACCTGCCGTACGGAATGGAAATCCGAAACCCCGGTACAAAAGCCATCCATCCTTTCCGGAGGAACTCAAAACGATCACAATCCAGGTAAAATGAGATAAGTATTCCCGTACGGGCCAACACGATAGTACTGAAGAGCTCCTCCAGCTGGGCTGGAAAAGTTACTACCGCTTTTCTTAAGCGAAACACACACACACACACACACAGTTTGGCATCAAAGAAAATTGACTCCACTACGGCAAAAGGTTACCCGAGACCCGTCATCTGGCTCGTAATGTCAGCTTCGTAACCAAAAAAGAATACAAAACCGAAAGAAAAGCTCACTCGGAAAAATGTTTGCTTTCCCCGGGAGCATCGCCGCGCTGAAAGTTTGTGTGTTGGCCCTGCCCCTCATCATGTCTCTGCATGCCGTTGGCAACTCGGAAATCGAATGCCGCCACAAAACCTGCCACCGTGCCCGCAATAACTATTTATTTTTTGCTTACCCAGAACCGAAACACCGAAATTGAACTCATCATAATCAGCGTACGGTTTCGGGTGCGTGCATAGTGGATGGAATATCGCCTTGCCTGACGCATCCGTCAGGTGCAAGACGCAAGTTTGTTTGAGCAGATGCAATCATTTATTCTAGCAGGTTTTTTCTTACTTTCGCTCCCTCCCTGTTGTGATGTCGCTTGCTAAGCAGATCTTTGCAGAAAGCGACAGCGAACCGATCAAGAGTTGCGACTGCTACCTCGCAACAGCAACATCACAAAAAAAAAAGAACGCACCACCAATCCAATCCAATCATGCCTTTCAAGTCTTCGGCAGATACGTAATTGAATTCGGGAATTATGATCCATTTCAACATTTTCCATTTTCTTCCAACCCGAGATAGATCTTTGCCGCGATACGTACGCCGAAAGGGCTCAATAACTTAACTGTCGGTGGGAATGTTTCCCAGCATTTCCTTCACCGGCACAGAGTAAAAAAATGAGCTGCTCCCTGGCATACCGGCAGCTTGAAGTAGAAGCAACCGCTTCAAGTGAGGCAAAGAAAGAAAATCCACCCGTACACCGCACCACGATGACATGCGCTGAAATGGATGGTATTTCAATTTCTGCATCCGACGCCATTAGTTGTTGTGGTTAATGGTTGATTAAAAATTCATTCCATCATTCGTTTCGTTGCTGCCGACCAAGAAAAAGCTTTCTAAACGCGCTGCTACCACTATTTATCGACGGTAAGGATGTCTTGCTGCGATGTTCGCCCTGCAAAGCCGGTCGCTTAAGGAGCCTCTCGTGGGTAATTAGCTTTCCACGCGTTCCACCGCTCCGGGCGGATCAGCTCAAAAGTCAATTAGTGAGCGCCGGAGTTCGATTTATCAAAACGCAAACGTGACGAGAGCGCGCGCTCTTTCTCTGGTAGTAGATGAGATGCAATTAACAGTGAACAGTTTGATGGCGGTGGTTCAAGCCCACTTAAGGCAACAGATTCGTGTAGTACCCATTAGTGTGCTGCGAAGTAAGATGCGTTTCAAACGCTAGCTTCAATCAATATTGGCATCCACAACGTTAAGAATCCAAGATGGAGATAGTCATATAAATGATATTACGGAAATTGATATAACGATGCTGGATTATATATATAATCATCAATAAATAGGCTACCAGAAAGGGTTCGTTTTGAAGGCATGGCTTGATTGTTAAAACTTAATGCAATGAGATCGCTTTAACAAATCCTATTGAAAAAGAAATGATATCGATCCAGTGTTTGCGCTAGGAACCCTGTATCCAACAAAACGCCTACAGTTATGCAATTTGCTATTCAACATTTTATGGCTCTTTTTTCGCCTGAATGTATGCAATCAGAAATACAATATACATTTATTCCATGCTCTTTTCTTGACTTTTGCTGCATGAAGACAATTTCTGATGATTTCTGAGGCCCGTTCAGTTGTGTGATTAATGAATTGTGTAAACATAATGTTCAATAAATATGTTGCTCTTCGAAAATGAAAGTATTTACAACAATCGAAAAAGGTACAGAATCCCACAATTTCGGAGTATTGTTTAGTAAAAATTTGCATAAAACTCTAAAACACACTAAAGGTATAACACTCCAAAATAACACACAACCCATAATGCAATACGCATCTACAACGTACGTATTTCGGTTTCAAAAAACTATGATCGAAGCCGTTCGTACCTTCAGGCGGTACATGGAACAGCACAGCATGGCAAAACGTCAGAGGATCGAACACATTTCACTCCTTCAACGCTGAAAGCTAATAGTTTTTCGCTTCAAAGAATTACCATCTTAATAAGACCCGGCGATGCATACCGGCTATCCTTGTAGCCTGCTCGTACGTGGCAGTGCAGCGTTATTAAAACACACATCCACCCACCCGTCACGCTGGGTAGACGTTTCGCAAAAGAAGCACAAATGCTCACCAAATCAACCATCACGACACGAGCGAGCGCAAGGACATGGCGTTTCCGTTCCGGCATCCCGAGGGACGCTGTCCATTCCGTGCTCGGGGTGGTTAGTGCCCGTTCTGTCCGGTCGTTGCTTTTGGGGGGCTGAAGTGCTGCATTTTGCACGACCCAAATGCGACGAGTGCCGGTGAGCAACCGTGTGTTGGCACAGCCCGGTACACTGGCACCTCCGGTGTCTGTCAACGCGGATGTCGAACTTTTTGATTTCTCTAATTAAACGAATAGCGTGCAGCGGTTGCCGTTGTGTGTGTGTGTGTGGCTGTCGTTTGGGTGCAATTCATAAATCGTTGCACTTTTTGAGCGTAACGAGCGAGTGTGTATGTGTGCATTAGGACGCCGACTTGTCTTTTTGCCTGCTTATGGATGCCTGCTAGCTAATGCTTACGCAAGATGATGATGATGCTGTTGCTGATGATGACGCTGACTGTTGGCAGCATGTCACATGTAAGGGGTTGTACGGTCGTTGCCACATCTGCAAAACGATTGTACGCGCAAATCTTCAACACGGCAAATGGTCCTCCGCTAGACAATGCACATGTGCTCCCACATGTTAATGTACGTACGTTTTAGGTGGATCGGGGTCTTTCCAACCCCGGGACACGACATACCTAACGAAACGCACCGGACGGGGTGCAACCGCACAGTTCCGGTGCGGCAACCACAGCACAGCACACGTTTTGTGCGATCTGTCGGGTTTGCCGTGCAGCATTGCATTGATTGAAAATTATTTTAATTGGACTTATTGAAGTGTTAAATTTATTTTCTATCGATGTGACAACAGCTGCGTACGGAGCAGTGCCGGACCCGTCGTGAAACACAGCAAGCGTGCAAAACCCGTACCAAACGGCTGCCGAAAAACAACATCGATCGACATAAATCGATCCGACGCGCGGCACCGGGCCAGTGCCACTCGACTAGGCGTACGAACAACAACCGGGCTACCTCCGGTATCTAACAGACGGACTGTACTATCCGGTGCAAAAACCTGAACTGCCAACACGTTCACACCCGCCCGTACCGGTCCAGTATACAGAATGCAGTTCCAGCAGTTTCGGCTCGTGGGGATTGGGAGTCCCGCTAGCAAAAGGTTCGCGAAAAACCGGGAACCAAAACACTTTCCCCACCAAGTGGTATAGGCTTAGGCCTACGATTCACACGACTGTGCAGGTCCGGCCGCAAAGGCAACGTGATTTTCAATTATTTTAATTTTAATTGAATCCTAAATGGCCCACGATGTCTCCGTCTCCGTTGCCTGCAGTTGGCGACACAGTTGCCACCGACCATTATCGCAAACGCGATGGTAAGTCGACAATTGTAACCGCGTGTGATCGTTACGTGCTGCTGGAGTTTCGTTTTTGCCTTCCAGATTGCGTTGGACAGCGCAATTCTGCCGGGCTTGAGCTGATGGTTTACTGCAATCCCACTCGGTGCTCGAACCGAGAATTGCATCGGGAAGAGTTAGTGCTCTTTTTGCATAAATAAAACAGTAACGTGAAATGTTACAACTAAATGCGAAGGGTGCGAGCGAATGTCGTACTACAGCAACTAAAACGAGTTTCCATCCATCGAGGAAATCCTTTTCGAATTTTTTATATTAAAATGGATTGTAATCTACGATTATTTGCAATGTTCACTATTAATGTCCATTGTTTTAGAATAAAAAAAATAAACATAACTGGAAGAATTCCCTCATCAACTCACCGGTGAATAGTGTTAAGGAAGTGTGCACCTGAAGGTATGCAATAATTTACTTTTTGGTGTTTTAATAATAACAAATAATAATAATTGTTTTCTTACTTGATCTTCACATTGATGATCACACGACAACCGCTTGAAGAATCACCAGAATGTCTGTCAATATCACCGACTAACCTGAGCAAACAAACGGGCGAAGTTGCCAACAAAACTGGTGATTGCATACTTTCAGGCGGTTAAGACAAAAGTTGATGTGCACCGAAGAGCTTTGGCGAACTGGGTGGTTAATTTCCTCATTTAAAATGTTATTTTGGAATAGTTCTTGGGAGTTACAACATACAATTGAATAATCTGTAATCAAGTGGTGGCTGCATATCGAAAACAAACATGAAAACATCATCAATGGTATATTCCAAAAGCTCATCTTTCGTCACTTCCGATGGTTGGTCGATCTTTTCATTTTTATTTAAAATTCCCATCAATAACCCTCATCCAACCACACGTTAATCTCGTAAATGTTCGTCAATCAGCTGGAAAAAAACAGCAAAAGTGCATAGCACAATTAATGAGCCTTTTAAAAATAGTAACCCTAGCCTCATAGCTAAAGGATTCCGTTTAACGGCTCGGCATTCGTTCACAGTTGGAGCCTTAATGGGGAGCTCCCGAAAGGGAGCAGGCGAATGAAAGCGGATGGGTAAGAAAATTAAAATACCATTTAAAAACTTTATCTGTACGCAGTCTCAACAGCAAGCGTCACTACCGCCGGAGGTTAATTTGCTGCGAGTGCGCCGGTAAAACTTGCCGGCTCCGGTAGAACAACACCCATACACGGCCAAGCTCTAGGCATTAGGTAAACCTCGAGACATTTCACACTCCAGGACGTGACAGTCCGGGAAGGTGGGACGGTTTGGATGGGACGGTACAGGTTTGCAATGTAGCATAAAAGTTGATAATCACGAAAACAAGTGAAAGGTGCGATGTTGCTGATGGCTGCACCAAAAACCCCCTCCCACGGGACGGATCGGTCGAAGAGGGACGTGCTGTGGGTCGGGAAAGTTTATGTTTAGCAGGCAGTTTTGTGCTCGCTCGCAGCAAAGTTGGCACGCCGGAGTCACAAAACTGTGACCAAGCCCGGGGACTAGGCGACAGCGATACGATGGTAGGCGCCCAAAGCCCTTGTCGGGTGGCCACATCGCATGTGTGCAAGCGTGGCTTTGGGGAAAGCATAACAACATTAAAACTAGCTTGCAGCCCGAGCACAAGAAAACAACATCGCATATAAGGGCTATCTGGGGGCACTTCCGATGAAGGGCTGAAAATAAGTTTCATAATCTAATTTAAATTAAATGGCAGCCATTTTTTTTTCGGTTTCTACCACGTGTTTCATTGCCGTCTTTTAACCAGACCAGTACTTGCTTCTGCTTGTTTGATGGCTTCATTTCAGGGCACTGCATGGGCTTCACGAAGACACGGAAGCCCGTACCCGTCGATTGGCAAACAGCAGGCGAACGAACGCCGGATCGTTTGCCACCGGTTCGTCTCCGGTTTATTATCCTGTCGGGAAACAATTTCCTTCCCAGCTCGGGCCACTGTGCCACATTCCGGGTGTGTGGTGTGCTGTGCAAAACGGGTTGAGTGCTTATCGTATGGCTGCTGCGTGCCAAAGCTTCCGTCTACGGGCGCCATCCCGACGACGGCCCGTTCCGGCAGCGGATATGGATGTTCGAGCGCTCGATTTTATCCTGATGCTCATGTAAAGAGTGCTGCAACTGGATGGAGCGTCTGAAATCGCAGCCGACTGCTTCGCAGTAGCGAAACACCGCTGCCTGCAGTTCCCGGGCATTGTAGCACCGATTGCAGCGGTAATGCGCAGAAATTATGCATGCAAAACAAGATTAGACATCGTAAATTGCAATCCAATTACGAAAATAGATTTGATTTGCCTGGGCGTAAATGCGAAAGAACTAACTGCGAATTAGTATTTCTTTTCAGTGGAGAGCTGTAGTACGGTGGTGTGCTGTCCACATCAAGTGCAACAGATTAAAAATCAGAACTCTGATTATTGTTATGGATATACAACGTAATCCGTATCGTTGATTATTTGCTAACGTTAAGCCAATTACTAAATAGCAGATCATCATTAAACATAGGGTTATTACGAAAAAAAATAGGTTATTCAGAAAATCCAGTTTGGGGTGGCGGGGATAGAGGATAAAGAGAAGAAGGAAAATTCCTTGAAGAAGCTTTTTAAAACCGCTCACCAAATCATATGAAGTACGATAGAAACCAAATGCGGAAGCTTCACACCATAACATCTTCTTCTCCCTTTTGTGGCTCTATTTTATCTGACCCCTGCTACGAAAAGTGTGTTCCAATTAATGTTGGAAAAAACAATTGAAAAACAATCTCAACTAACGCAACCTGATGAGAAACCAAAGGAACTAAAATCGCACAATAACATCTTGAAACCAGGAAGGATATTATTGACTATCACGAATGAAGCCCAAAAGTATGTAATTAGTATGCATATTGTAACTTACTAGAGCACTGAATGGCAAAAGGACACCTCTCAAAAATATTCATTCCATGATTATTTGCTGAAACTGCCCTTCACATCATAAATTGTAGCGGTGTTCCATGCTGTTCCGCAACTGTATAACTGTTTTAAGCTATTCAAACAGTGAGAACATTTTTTTATTTAAATGCGATCGAATACGATCGATTGTTTCTGTAATAACCTAAAGCTCGTGCCATGCTAGAAGGTTGATAAAAACTTATACGAAAAAAGCGTTATTTGATAATATCTTGCTGTTGTATTTATAAGAATATTAATAATAATATTTGAAAATAAATATATTAACAGCCAAGAAGCACATTATTGAAACATAAACTAGCAGTGTAATCTGTAAAAAAAATTAGTTTTTCGAAAGAAATTCAAAGCAATTTTCTATAATAATTGGCAGATAAGTTTTCCGATCAGTACTTTACGAGATGTTAGGAGACAGCCTTTTTCAATATTGTTATTTCGCATCGCATCGCAATCCGTAGTAAGATGTGACCTGCCATTCAACGTATCACTGTCAGGTGCACCCATCGTATTCACCAACCAGCAATGAGCTGAGAAAAAGTATAATATTTTCATCTACTTTTCATTGGTCCACTTCCTGCATCCGATGTCCAGCATAATATGCTTTAGCTAAATTTGCGAAAATTCATGTCAAATATTTTCCTTATATATCTTATATCTTATTTTAGACTTCCTGACTGCTTCTACTAAAAATTACTCTCCAAAGCGGTTTAATCCAAAAGTAAGCCCGACAAATTTGGAACCTTATAGCTTTCCCGTTTCTGCAGACAATCTATCACGATAATCGTCTCAGTGTTTTGTGTTACCTTACTAATCACACTGCAAAAATAACAATAAAAAAGCGTCAACCTTCTAAAATGGTTCTGTCATCCTATTTAGATCATACGTGTTTGTTATGTGGATTTGATAAAAAAAAGAATCGTGTACCCAACCAGGAAGGAAACCACGTGTTCAAGCGTAACAGACAGTGCACACTACCAAGTTTTAGAAAAAAAACCCCATCAGACAGGGAACCGAAGTTGATGAACATAATTCCAAATTGAATCCGAATACTTTCGGAACAGTGTCCGAATCAGAAGCGGCAGTAGAAAAATTTATTTAGCAAAGTTTCACATTCCCAATCACACAAAAGGCATTTATCTGGAAAAGCACCCGAGTTGACAGTAGCAGCGGCAAAGTGTATATGAGAGGGAGGGAAAGGGGATGATGAGGGGGTTGAAAAGGAGGGTGGGGTATGAAGCGAAAAACTCTTTGCAAATAGTTTTGCACAAAACTTTTTCAGCTGGAAAAGCTTTATAGAGTGCACCGGCATTGTATATCGTTTCATTCGAGCTTTCGTCGTCCGAAAAGGGGTACACGGGGCTGTACCGTTCGGGGACCGGCCGAATGCAAAGAGGTCACCTGCTTCATCAATTTCTTATCTTCACCTGTGCTATTTTACAATGCGAATGCTGTGTCGTGTGCAGGCACGCCATTGTCCTTTCTGCGACCAACAGTCCTTGGGATGCTGCACTATATCTCAAAAGCCTTGGGCGGTACCCCTTCTTCCTGCACGGGGTGACAATGTTTGAGTGAAGAAAAATATTCACTGTACAACCGCAGTGCAATAAATCATCTGCGGTAGGATATTAACGACACGGCCCAAGAAAAAGTGCTCACTTCGCGCGCACCATGGTTGCTAATGTTGCGCGGACGGGTTTCGGCAGCATCCCAGCAATGCTCGATACCGGCGGAACGCGAAGATCGACCTCGGTGCCGGCGGTTTGCCCAAAAGTGCTATAAAACAAAAACTTTTGCCACGCTTTTGTGCGAGACACGGTTGCATCCGAGGCCGCCGTTTGCGTACGCGGGCCCGATAACATTTTTCGGCAAGTGATACAAACTGAAGCCACCGAATGGCAAACGCGCACGAACTGGAAGGACGGCCTTCCGCTTGGCCTTCCTAGGCCAGACCGTAACCCAAAGCTGCAACGGGTGCGGGCTAGGCGCAAACGTGCGCCCCGTTCATTGTAAAAGTGCAGAAGTTAAAATGAATTTCACCAAAGTTTAATGAGGTGTACATTCGGTGGACGGTAGTGTGGGAAAATTCTTTGACAGCCTGTGCGAACCCTAAGCCCGGAAGGAACGGGTATCTGGTACACCATTTTCCAATGCTCACGGCCTGCCTGTATGTGTGTGTATGTGTGCAAGTCGAAAGTGTTACCCGGACCTGCTCCGATCCGCATTCATTTCAAGCCTCGACAAGGCTCACTAGAATAATGCTGCTCACTGCTACCACGAGCCGGCATTACCGGACGAGCGCGCATGGAACGAAACCCGTGCCGATTATCACGACAAAACCGGGCAAAGGAAGAACCACACTACAGTGGAACGGTGGGGGGGGTGGAAATGGGATGCATCCTTCACTTCCGGTACTTTTCCTGGCGTAGCGGAAAATACAATTGCGGTAATGCGGCGGGCTCTAATTCATGTGTGAATGTGCTTTCGTGTGCAGCGCCATCTAGCGCTGGTAAGGAAAAGCTCCAAGTTTCTGCCACAAAACTGGTCCAGCAACCCTTATCTCTTCTTTCGCCTTTCTCCATTCCTATCATCCCCCAAAAACCCCACACACTTACCGAACGATACGAAAATCGGAGGAAAGTGCAATGGAAATGTGCATAGTTTATCTCGTTTCTCAAGCGACTGACGAGGAAAGAACCTACCCTTCGCTTAAGCTCGACAATACCGGCCCCGGAAATGTACCCCACACACACACACACGAGGATAGGATTGGAGCGAGGGATAGGAACCGGGTGGCGATGGGAAAATTGCATTGTAAATTGGAAGATTTATATATTCCATTCAATGGATTCTGCTTCACTGGCAAAACCGGGCAAGTGTATTGCAGGCGACATCATTTTGTTATTCGCCTTTATACGCCTTTAACCGCATCCGAATCTTCGCCTGCTTGGATCGCGGTACGCTTCGGTTCGGCTAGGTAGTGGTGCTTTTTCCCTCACGCTGCTAGAAACTTTTCATCGCCTTTCTCGTGCACCCGGCAAGCAACTGGAGGTGTGCACGTGTGATGGCATATAGAGCCGCTGTTCTTTGGAGATCGTAATTGAATAGATTTAAGTGACACATTTCGCCACATGCTGATAAGAAGTGCTGTGTGTTTCCTTGCGTGCAGTTATTTTTTATTTATTTATATGCATACAGTAAGCTGGTTGCCGGTGCGATCAGGTGTGGTTAAATGTGCGGGAGCAGCTGTGACAAGTGCATCGGATTTACTGTCGGTAGCAAAATGTGAAGTTGCAGCATTGCACCTGCAAACTATGAAACTCGATGCTAAACTTAAAATTGTATAGCTCGAAAAGTGTATTCATATCTCGGTTATCTCAAGCGAAACAAGTCACTGGATTACTGTAACAATACAATCCTATACAAACCTAAAAGATAAATAAATCGAAGCTCATGTGCCGTATTTGGTGGGACTAGCTCGACGTCGTGTATTGTGAACCACAAAGGATAATAGTAGCGCAATATTTAGTAAATTAACCAGGCATCCAAAAGCTTCTCTGAGGCCATTAACAAAAGTGCAGTACCAGAATTATCGATAATAAAGTGGTATTTCATGAGGAGAAGGTGTCGGTAAAGGAAACTGCACAAGCTGATGCAGGTAAAGGAACTGTTGCAAGCTGATCTGATTTCCTGATTGAGCTTTTTCATGTTACGATTTCCAACGCTGAATGCCGCCTGTCAAACGAGTTCTTCACTTCTAGCGAGAAAGCCTACATTTTCATCGATCTGCGCTTTACTTTTTTGTGAAACAACTCAGCTTTTTCCGGAATAATTTCATATCAAATTTCGGAAGAATGATACGCTTATTAATTTGTCACCAAATTTGATCTAATAAACCATTTCACTGCTCGCATTATAATAATGCTCATAATGCTCGTGAAAGCATTCTTTTACCATTGCAATAATCATCACAATCATTTCCTATCATACTTTACCACCAGCAAAACCAGCGTCCAAATGTTAAGCGGGCCTCTTGACTAGATATCTCCAACAAAATTGTACTATTTATAATCCTAATTTATATTCTTTCCCCAAAACGACTCCGACGCTAATCCCAACTCGGTCGGAGAACTACGGGCAACTCTTTGTCTACCAGGCTTTCGGATTCATCGTTGCCGGAGATAATCCTTTCCCGCTCCTGCTCTAATCGGTGGTAATTATTCATTGTCGATCGAGGATTTCACTGCCATCCTTTCGGACTAACGAGTCGGCAAAACGGCCTCCGCCGTAAACGGATTGTCACCGCACTTGGCTGCCTTTTTTTATACTTTTTTTGCCAAGTATCCCTACTTCATCGCACTGATTACAGATCCATTTCGCACCGATCGATCTGGGAAAGTGTTTTAAATTTTCTCTCCCTTTGTGGACAAAAAAACAAGAAACCGAAAAAAAGGGATGGAACAAAAGGGTGGAACGAAGACGGTCCGCCACCACCACTTGTACCGTTTGGACAAATAAAATAATCCGAAAGTAAACGAAATCCTCGGCCCGAAATCGAGAATTGTCAGAAGTTTTAGATTAATTAAAAATATATCCCCATCACAGTGCGCCCAACGTCCGAGGGCTACCCCGTAATCCGTTCGAAAACCGGGTACGAAACAAATGAGGGTTGCCCGAGATCTTGACAACGATTTGTGTTTGGCGCCAAAGTGCCATGGAACGGTTGTGGCTGCGGTCACCCACATCCGATGCCCGCGTCGAGATGGACGAGCGAAAAGATTGATGAATTACAACCACTAATTATTCTGATCGGTACAAATGGTACCCAATGTAAGTTTACTTTTTGCCTTGTTGTCCCGCACCAGGGGAAAAAAAACACGGGGTGAGCTGGAAATGGAGGCGCCCTGTCAGTGGAAGTGGATGTACAAAACATAAACCACACCCAGCGCATTGTTGAGGCCCTCACCCGGGGCGGGATGAAATTGCTGCCAGTAAGTTCGTTATGTGCAAAACAGCAGCTCGAGTGTTTAGCAACAAAAGCCAACGATTGGATTCATCTGGAATGACTAGCGCGCCCACCGGGAAACACCGGAACACTTGAAGCAACCCAATGGGTGCGGGTCGAATGATAAAGACGTTTCCTGTTTTATTGCTCTCGGCTGTAGTTCGCAAAACCCCATCGCTCGATTTCTTTCAATTGGATTCGATTTTTATTTATACCTCCTGCTGCTGCACAGTAGTAAAAGGACGAGCGGTTGTTTATTTATCTTTCTTTTTTCACCCTGTTCCCTTGTTCACCCTGTTCCCCTCTCCGTTGTATTTAATTCCCCTCATTCAACCCTCACAATGCACGTGGTGCACGTTCTAAATGATAACAAAAAAGATCGCTGAAGCAGTTTTTTTTAACGAAACGAAAAGAGGTGGGAGAAAAAAAAATATCAAGGATGCTCGACTGCTTCCGCGATAAGAACTCCATTTCTTCGAGAGTACTGTTCCAGCGTGGTATGTACCACCGCTACCACACGCTCCGGACGAAGGAACCACGGTGCAACGCTTTTGTCTGCACCTGAGAGAACGTAATAAAGGATGTGATTTATTTTTATCGTTGCAATGAAAGCATTATTTGAGCTGCTTCTTTTTTTTTCACATCGCTTTCGATACCGTACGATGTAAGGAATTGTGGTGTTTCTTGCTTTATTTGTTGCTTGCTTATGCCGTCACATCCTGTTCCATGTCGACGAACATGGGAAGGGCATAATTCATGCGCTTGTACACGCAGAAGCCTTGCAATATCCGGCCCTTTTGCGATGATCGAGATTGAAAACCCGACGCAATCATAATAATAAATGCAAATCACGAACGATAAACACGGTTACGTGCAATGATGTGTAACGAGATAAAACCGGGTGGAAGTGGTTTTAATAGATGACAGTAATTAAATGCGATCGTTTTAGTTTAGCTGTTTACAGATAGCGAATTATTTGTACAGTCGTATTAGTTGTAACTTCAAGTTACTACTGCCCAAGTATACTACTATTTATCCACTGTCCAAATCCGCTTATAATTCCAGTTAATACTAAGAGTGGCCCCAACCGATTGAGGTGGGTATCCCTATAACATTGGATAATCTGTTAGCTGAGAAGTACGTGAGGAAGGACATCTTGAAGGCTCCAAGGATGACGGTACAGAGGTCAACTACGAGCGGGGAGACACACGATCCTTTCCACGGGCACGATCAAGTACCTTGAGATTGAACTCTGCAGCAAACAGCAGCACGACCGGAATCTAGAGGAGGTTTGCAGCAAGGCATCTCGTATCACGAATCTAACAAGCACAAAAAGCAGCAGAAGGAGACCTCTGATAAACGATCTCCTAGAGGAGGACATCCGCTGCCACGACGAAAAGACAGCGAGGGGAGGGCCAGCACCAGACATACGGAAGTGGCAGCGCTAGGAAACCATGGAGCGCAAGAAACACCAGTGGACAGCCGGCGTAGAGCAGCAGAGTTCGCCGGGTTTGAAGACAAAGAGGTTGATCCCAGACATGGGATCCTCGTCAACAAAGGCATCTTGGGCGGTTAGTCTAACTGCCCGGTGTACAAGCATGACGTGGAAGATGTCGATCACGAGATGCAGCAGCAAAGCCATATCTGCTTGACGACGGACAGCGCAAATGTGTACCAGACGCAGTACATGGAAAGCAGTCCGGACTGCCGCACGGACAATCTTCACAAAGCTCTAGCGGCGGATCTAACGGTAGGCGGAGCAGGCGTCTCCCCAACACCCCCTGTTCCACACTTTCTTGACAGACACCCCGAATGCTTTCCATATGGTCAAAGTAGATCCAGTGAGCTCAGTAGATTTAGTATTCAAACAACTCTCTAAAACATCGCCACTTAGTCGCATTGGAGAAGAAGAGGCCTGTATATGATCCCAGCGCATCGACTCACTTTTGTTCCGGTGATTGTTTTAAAGAACTATGGAGAAGAATTCATAATGACGAGTTGTGAGCACTATGTTTGATAATTTCACTGTTGTGCAACGACTTAAAAGCTACGTAATCGGGGTAATCGTGTCACGTGTCATCGTGTCGTGACCCATTGCTGTTGTGACCAGTTTTTGAGGTCGCTCAGCTTTTTTTGAACAGTATCGACAAGGATAAACGAGACCGATTTTGTCCTTGTGGAATTGAAGTGTTGCCTTCTAAATTAATTCTAGATAAATTATTATAATACGCCGATTAATATAAATATTATACAAACAAATGAATAAATAATTATATAAATAAATAAATCAATCAATCAATCAATCCATAAGCCTACAAGTCATTCTAACCGGAAGACTACACTGTGTACATGCGTGTGTGCGTGGTCCAGATCAGAGTACAAAAGGGGTAGAATGGTACTATGCAAAACTTTGTTCCTAATTATAGTACATTCATTTTTTTCTTCACTTATCATAATTTTAAACACCAAAAATAGCTTCCATCCGTTTAAGCAATCACTCTCCACTGTAAAATCACCACAAAAGAATAACGTCTTCTCATTCATAACTTATTACGGTTTAATAAGCTACTGATTTAAAGCACACACTACATACTATGCGGAATCAGAAACATCAAAAAAGTTCTAGAGCTGTTGAATATTTGAAATTTATCCTTCTGTAAACCCTTTTCATCTCTGGCTGAACAGATCCTATTCTTGTACCATCATCTATTCCTTCTTTTTTGCTAATCGTACCTTGTGGCTCACAACCCTCTTTGCCATTGCGTCAATCGAGCGTGCCACGTTCCGTATTCAATTTTTACCCCAAAACGGGGAGCTGGAAACTTTTCATCGCGATGTGCAGCAGTAATTATCATTCCCATTCAATCGTCCGTCCGCTAATTATCTTGGCTAGCTTAAGGCACAATTGAACTCGCGCCGTGTGCACGTTTTAATTAAAGTTCTGCCCGCTGAAAAGATGAATTAACGATTTGAGTGCGGGTTTGTGTGTGGGCGTAAATTATTTCGTATGATTTCGCATTTCACTGCACGGTTGCCAGTGCCGGGGTGCGTTGTAATTGCACCCCATTGCAAGGGTCGCCGTGCGCATCATCGCCCAGGCAGCAAATGAGTGTGTCGGCTAAAGATTTGCTGAATCTTTTCCCATTTCCAATGCGTTGTTGTTTTACGGGTGAAAAAAAAATCAACAACAGCATGGTGACATTGCTTTCCCAACGTTTTCCTTCATCACAGAACTCGTGTCTCTACGCTACCCCTTTAGAACCGACCCCGCTCTTAGGGCTAGGCACCCTTGAAGGAAAGACCGGTGTGTAGTAAGTGCGCCGTTTTATGTGGCTTTATTGCGAGCTTTACGCTCCGGCCACCGGTTTGTTGACGTTCAGTAATTTAGAAAACTCATTCCTCCCACAACGGCCACCAACCTATATATAAAGCTCCACAAAACGAACCCGTCCGAACACAACCGAATCTGGCTGCGGTACCGTTTGATGGTGGCGGTGGTGCTGTCTTGCAATTAAATTCGTGTACAGTCAAAAGTGTCCCCGGTAGGGTAAAACAAACGGGACCCGAGTGGTGGCGGCAGATCCTTTAAGTCATTCGTTTCATCTGCATTACGTGCTGTTTGATAGGGATTTTGTGTGCGAACCTTTCGCAGCAAACGCAGCTGCAACGCGGCACCATTATACGTGCCTTGCAACACTTTTGTCCTTCACGGTTACATTTAATATCGCGACCCCTTGTTCTCCGGTGCGCGGCACAAAAGTAAAAGTTTCAACATTTTCCCGTTTTAATTATTGATAACTGCCAGTGCTTCCACCTGAGTTTTGTCGCCAAGGCGTGTCGTATTTGGTCCCGCTGTGTAATTGCATGCACAATTCGCAGCTAAGAACGTGTTGCACCATCTCAAAGGGTGAGAACGTCGGGGTGCGAACAACACCATGCGGGGACGATTTTACTCGAGCAGACGATTGCTAACGCTGCTGATAGTGCAAGGTGCCGCACTAATCGCAAGATCCGAGGAACCGAAACGTGATGCAAACGTAAGTTGAATTAGCGCGCGAAGAGATCGTGATCGTGATCATTTCTACAAGCTTCTCCGTGCAGTATCCTCCACCGGAGTTACTCGAGAAGATGAAACCCATGCACGATGCCTGCGTGGCTGAAACGGGCGTATCCGAAGGTAAGGATCTAAGATTAACTATCCTTGAAGAATCGCCGTCAAAATGAGATATGCTTCACCCACTCACCCAGATGCCATCAAGCGGTTTAGCGATCAGGACATCCACGAAGACGACAAGCTGAAGTGCTACATGAACTGTCTCTTCCATCAAGCGGGCGTGGTCAATGATAAGGGCGAGTTCCATTACGTGAAAATTCAAGACTTTCTGCCGGATTCGATGCATCTTATCACGCTAAACTGGTTCAAGCGCTGCCTGTATCCGGAAGGAGAGAACGCCTGCGAGAAAGCGTTCTGGCTCAACAAGTGCTGGAAAACGAAGGATCCGGTACATTACTTTTTACCATAGGATGTTGCTGGGCTATCGCGATGGACGTGCCTCTTTTTGTACAATAAATGTTTCTAATGAAATATAATCCATTCCACCTAATTTGCACTTCGAACCAGTAGGTATTTAATGCCAAGTACAATTTCCTCATTTCTTATATGTCAAAGAAATTAAATAGGGCTCTTAGTTTACCTGACCTAACATGAGTTTAACTTAATTATTACTTGAAGTGATGATGGGGCATCAATGCAGCTTATACCAAACTCATAACCTTGGTTTTTTTGACTAACATGCTGGCGTTGTTTAGAAAAAAAAAACAACGGAAAATTTGCCAAAAATATCTAAGTACTACGCTTTAAATTTTGAGCACCAGAATGTCTGGAACACAGAAACTCTATAATTTATTTGTTTTGGAGTTGTTGAACTCGACATTAGTTGTATTCGATGCGATTCAAATGCAGATAAGATATAAAGAATGTTAAGAATTGGATTGAAGACAAAGTAGTCTGAGTCTATCAAAGACTCAGTAGACGATAGGGTCCGTTTTGGAGGACAAAGACGGCTCGAAATCTCAAACTAGTTGAGGCACTTTGCTACTGAAACTGAATTTCCATTTGTCTATTTTCCATGAAGCAGTTGGTCAATTATTTTAAATATACACATATATAGCCTAAATGTCTTTCTCAATAGCGCGCCAATGAATCTACACCGGTAGATTACTACCACTTGTAGTAATTAAAACTTGCAAAACCCATCAACCATTCAACGCCATCCCAACTCCCACTTAAGCAACAAAAAAGCGACACAAGCAAAAAAAAAGATGCTGGAATGGTTTTATCGGCCCCGGGACTGCCCACTCTGGGGTACGGTTCCACACTTCCGGCATCAGTATGATTAGAGAAAGCAATCTCCTTTCCGCACCAGAGCTACCTTTTTTTCTTGTTGTTGCTTAATCTTGAGGCGGCCCGCGGGCAATGAGTAAGAAATTAAAACTTATTATCAGCGCCTAATTGCGCCTCTCGCGGTTCTTCGCTTCCCAGCGTGTTGGTGTAGCTGTAGTCCTTAAGTTGAAGTACACCATTCCTTTTTTCATCAGTTCTTCTTCACCAGTTGAAGTACACCACGATCCATTCTTTGCGAGTGCTTTCGACGACAAGGAATTCGATGTGGGTGACAAGAAAAAAACCAAACAGAAAGATCGTGAAGCGATCCAGCAAGCGAAAGAGCAGGAAGAGCGTGAAGCAAAAGTAGCTGCACGTCGTCGTGCCGTGCTGGAACTTATGCTGGACGATGGGGAAGACAACAGGACACATTTTAATTTGCGTGCAATACAGGAGCGTTTGTTCTGTTGGCAGTGTAGTATCAACACTCCACTGATACGGGAATGGATTCGAAGCTTCTAGAAAGATAACATAGACTCTCCATTCCTTATTCCCACCCAATACGTCCCCGGCGTACAGAACGGTAACATGTTTCTCCAAATATCTGAGCTTGGGTATACGAGGAAACCCAACCCCTTGGGAGGGTGTCTGTTCTCCATGTTAGGGGCGGCTGGCTCTCTCTTCGGTCCTGGCTTCGTACGGGACTTTAAACAATTGCGAAGCGTAGGCCCTCCGACGAGACAGGAGGTTGGGGAAGAGGCCTTGCAAGCCACCCCCAATACCATCGCAACGGAAGGACATCAAAATGATTCGAATCGGAATAACGGTAATCGACCCACGCTACGAAATAGGACTAACGATTGGAAACTTGGAACATGGAACTGCAGATCCCTTACGGCACCCGGAAGTACCCGAATTCTTGCGGACGAGGTGAGGGCCCGCGGCTTTGGAATTGTAGCACTTCAAGATGTGCGATGGAAAGGAGTTACGGAGCGCCCCTATCGCAGTGATTGCATGATCTACCAAAGTGGTGGGGAAAAGCATGAGCTCGGTACGGCGTTCCTGGTCATAGGTGTGATGCGAAAGCGAGTGATCGGATGGTGGCCGATCAATGAAAGGATGTGCAGGTTGAGGATCCGGGGGAGGTTCTTCAATTTGAGCAGAGGGAGTACGACCGCTGTCCACAACACGACGTCAAGATTGTCATCGGAGATTTTAAAGCTCAGGTCGGACGGGAGGAGGTATATAAACCCACAATTGGAAGTTTCAGCGCCCACTAGCTGACGAACGACAACGGGCTTCGCCTTGTAAACTTCGCCTCAACACAGATCGGCTGAGGCAAGCTGATGTGGCGAGAGATTTCGCGATCGCGCTCTGGGAAGCGCTGCCGGAGGACACCACTACCGAGGCGAAATCCCTCAACGACCACTGGCGTATTGTGGAGCAAGCCATCAGCAGCACGGCCGAGCGAACAATTGGCCGCGTAACACGTAACCAGAGGAAGGAATGGTTTGATGATGAGTGCAGGCGAGCACTATCCGAGAAGAACGCGGCGCGTACCCGAATGCTCCAGCGCGAGACCCGGCAGAACGTGGAAAACTACAAACGACTGAGAAGACAGCAGACCCGACTCTTTCAGCAGAAGAAACGCCGCAACGTGGAGGGAGATATCCTGTCGGACGAGCGAGCGGTGATCGACAGGTGGAAGTGCTACTTCGACGGACACCTGAACAGAACAGATAAAGCAAACACAGGACGAGGCACAGGTAGCAGAATTGATCAGCAGAATGGCAGCCAACATGATGAAGACGAAGTGCCCCCGCCATCCTTGGACGAAGTCAGCAGCGCCGTGAAGCAGTTGAAATGTAATAAGTCAGCTGGCAGCGATGGACTGGTGGCAGAACTGTTCAAGATGGGGCCGGAGAGGCTTGCCGTTATCATGCATAGGTTGATTCTAAGGATTTGGGACCAGGAAGAACTACCGGACGAGTGGAAACTGGGTGTCATACACCCAGTCTACAAAAAGGGCGATAGGTTAGACTGTGCTAACTTCCGAGCCCTCACAGTCCTCAATCCCGCCTATAAGATCCTGTCCCCCATACTCTTCTGCAGACTTGCGTCCCTTGCTACAGATTTCGTCGGAAACTACCAGGCTGGGTTTGTTGGAGGCAAATCGACCACCGACCAAATCTTTACTCTTCGGCAGATCCTCCAGAAGTGCCGAGAGCACCAGATCCCTACCCACCACCTGTTCATAGACTTCAAGGCGGCCTACGACACCATAGATCGGACAGAGCTATGGAACACCATGCAGCAGTACGGAATCCCTGAGAAGCTGGTACGTCTGTTGAGGGCCACTATGGATGGGGTGCAGTGCAAGATGAGGGTGTTGAACATGGTGTCGGAATCGTTCCAATCTCCCCGGGGTCCGAGGCAAGAAGACGGACTCTCCTGTTTGCTGTTCAACATCGCTCTGGAAGGTGTCATGCGAAGCGCGGGCTTCGACATCAGGGGCACGATTTTTACCCGATCTCTCCAATTCCTAGGCTTCGCGGATGATATCGACATCATCGGACGGACATCTGCGGCGGTGTGCGAGGCGTACACCCGACTCAAACGCGAGGCCGCTAGGATTGGATTGAGGATCAATGCGACGAAGACAAAGTACCTGCTTGCCGGGGGCTCTGATCGTGATAGCACCCGACTCGGAAGCAGAGTATCAGTTGACGGCGACGATCTCGAGGTGGTAGAGGAGTTCTGCTACCTTGGCACGATCGTAACTTCGGACAACAACGTAAGCAGCGAAATCCGAAGGCGCATTGTTCAGGGAAACCGTGCATACTACGGGCTCCACAAACTCCTGCGATCCAGAAGGCTCCAGCAACACACGAAATGCACGATATACCGCATACTGATACGTCCGGTAGTCCTCTATGGCCATGAGTCATGGATAATACGGGCGGAGGACGCCAACGCTCTCGCCATTTTCGAGCGGCGGGTGCTACGGATTATCTTTGGCGGTATTTTTGAGCAGGGAGTGTGGAGAAGAAGAATGAACCACGAGCTAGCTGAGCTGTTTGGCGGAGCAGACATCCTAACGGTGGCTAAGGCCGGAAGGATATGATAGCTGGGGCACGTGATGAGGATGCCGGACTCATGCCCCACCAGGAAGGTGCTCGCCAGTGACCCGTTCGGCACGAGGCGCAGAGGAACGCAGCGAGTTCGTTGGCTGGATCAAGTGGAGCAAGACCTGTCGGAGATCGGGTGCAGCCGGGGGTGGAGGAATGCAGCCTTGGACCGAGTTTCCTGGAAACGGATTGGTGACCTGGCCATGTCAGCACGACGTGCTCAACTGTGAGCGGGCCAAGAAGAAGTAGACAGAAGCGTGAGATTGATTTGGCCAGTGTGTCGAAATCCAAGCGACGTCATTTGCTGAAGAAAAGCCGACGACAGCTCGAGGAACAACGCAACAATAAGGCGGCAGCGGATGATTTTGAAGTGGATGTGGAAGATCCACGATTTAAGGCGATCTACTCGAAGCCGGACTATAACATCGATCCAACCAATCCGCCCTTTAAGAAGACGAAAGCGATGGAGCGTCTGATTGAAACGAAGCTACGAAAGCGTCAGTTGGAGGAGAATGATGTGCGAGAAAATAATGGTAGGCAGGTGCAGCAGGAGCAACCGAAAGTGGCACGCAAAGACGTTGCCACAACAATGCTCGTTAAGAGCATCAAGCGAAAGATAAGAAATGCATCGTAAAGAAGGGTTTTTTCTTTGTTATGGTCTGTTAATTATTGCGGGATATCGTTCGTAATAAAATGATTATGAATTATAAAAGTAATGTTGTTAATTATCCCGAAATTCCACTCCGAATTATTTAGAGTCAGTATATAAAAAATACGTTTAAACTTACCTGTATTAGGCAAAAAGGATGTTGATTGTAGCAAGAAGATTCAGCTACAAATGACACCTTAACAGAACTCGAACTTCACTACTTTAAAATCACACAACTAAACTACATTGTACTAAATAAACACTTACACTACTACTATCACTACAAAAAAGGATTTCTCGACAAACGGGTGCTGCATTAAAACTTCACATTTTTCATTTATACTTTTTTCACTGAATGTTATTCATCGTTTGGCTTCACCTTTGGACACGGTTCAACCGAATCGATCATTCCTCGATACAGTGCGGCAACGTGCACCGACGCTTGACATACACTCCCACCGCCACGTTGCTTTTGATGCTCCTGCCTATTAATGTCCCCCACACAAATCCATTCCTTCATTCCACCATCCACCAGCACCACCAACAGCCCATTTTGAGTGATCCTTCAGCGTGCTAAACCGATCCTCCCGTCCAACGGAAACTTCGCGCACATTCAACACACTGTGCCGACGACTAGCGGAACATTCACTCGGCAAATTGCCGGTACCGTGCTGCCAACTTTCCACCATCAGTCCCGTATCCAATGCCGGTGCAATCCAGTCCGCGTACAGTTCCTTCCCAAAGTGACGACTTTTCGCAAACGTAACAAACTCCACACCGGCTCGCGATCGCAGCGTTTGTTGGTTATTAAATGGGGCTGTTTTGTTTACCGGCGCCATCTTGGCGGCACGGTTCAATGTGGGAAAACGGGTAGCCAGTGTCGGTGGAACACAGTGTCAGTGGAATAAACGGTCACCTCGTTGAAGAGAAGCTGGCGAGCAATTGTTTCCATCTGGGTGGCATCAAGTGAAATGCACAGGAAACTTTGTCCATAAAGCTTGCCGGTGTGCGGATAGCTGTAATCGACACCGATTACGGGTGGAAACTTTGGGACAGAATGAATCAATCAATAGCCGGTGATACCGTCCGTACTGACTACTCCCTTCGTATGACCACGCTCCATATCAACCGGTCCGTTCGTCTGTTCATCGTTGTATCGATCGTGAGAGTAGTGGTTGGATGTTCCGTCGAGGGTATGATCGTGCGCGCTGGTGCGCTTGAGGATTGGTTCACGTCGTATCGGCCAGAGTGCCATTGTAAAGGAATACCCGGTCCAGCATCATCCTGCGATGACACATACGTATAACGCAAGCCATTCGTTGGAGAATCGCGCTCGGAAGACTCTTTCGGCAGCTTGTACTGGTAGTACCTTGCAAGAAGAAAATGCACGCACTGCTTATTGTAACAGGGATACAAATCGGCATTCATAAATGGTATTTACCAATCAACTAGTTCACCCGATTTTAGACGACATCCTAGCACATTATCGATCGAAGATAGTTCGCAATAACTTAACTTTACTATTAAAAACACGTCCAAGCGTGCAAGCGTCCTTTTTGCAGCAGGTATCGAACAAAACTAACACAATACATACAGCATCTTGCTCTAACAGGCATAGATAAGGCCGGGAGTGAGAAATACATCTGTGCAGCTCTGCTTCTAATGCCCCTGTTGCTGTCCTTCTCATGGTGTGCAAACGATCGCCATTGTACGCAGATATATGATTCAATGTTGATCATGTTGTTTTTATTCAATTCAAAAATAGACCCTTTCCATTTTCGTCCTTTAAACATATTATGTATCCAGGATATTAAAGATACCTAGCATTATGAAATTTCTTTCGCTGCATAAGAAAACAATCTTGATAAAATCAATGTACAGCGTCAACATTCCTAATAAATTATTAATTGTACATTTGACTTATTTATGCGATCGTTCATTTTTATTACACATTAAATTTGTTGGTTTTGTAACCCATTTTGCTTTCTTACAGCATCATTTGTTGAAATGGAATCTACCATCACCATCATTCTCATCACTTCGTAGTTGTCCGTCCGTGGTGGGGTTGATCATTGTCGTTATTGTATTCTGCGGCACACACATTTTCAACGACCAACGTTCACCGTACACCGATGGCCACCCCATCCATAGCACGAACCCGGTGAGAACGATGCAAAAATTTGGAATATCATTAATCAAAGTTTCGACCGACGGCGAAAGAAACGTTGGGCCCCAAACGTCCGCGCAGGTCCGGGAAGGATGGATTGCTTCGGGATATGTCTCCGCGTAAGTCTAGCAAAAACTCCAAACTTATCCCGCTACAACAAGGCGCGAAAAGTTAAAGCGAACCAACAATAACAACGTCAATCGTGCAATCTTGCTGGCCGGCTCTGCTAACAAGTGCCTCCCGGTGGGTGCGATGCAACGAAGGAAAAGTTGACACTGGGCCATACCATCACAATAAAGGCAACAAAACGAAAAAAAACACAACAGAAAAATAACAAACACAAAAAGGGTAGTAAATGTATAACAAGCGATGGGAACTACGAGCAATCCGCACCCCGGCCAACTGCAGCACTGCCAAACGAAAACACTGTAAAACTTCCCTTTCCTGATAAAGTATCGCCGTAATCAAGCAAATTAAAATGTAAATGAAGAGCCACGGCATAAGTTTTACGCAAACTTCTTGCTGTTTCTGCCGCGTACCGAGGGCCGCGCTTCAATTGCACATCCATTTGACTAATTAAAAACAAAAAAACACCCCCCGCGATGGACATCATCACATGCACCTTGCAAATGTTCGCGAGTGCATATCGCGAACACAAAGCCTGAGCAAAATCATCCCCATCATTCAAAGGAAAATGTATTCGTCCCCCATCACCTGCAATCTGGTGGCAAATCTGTACCTGGATTAATCTGCGACAGGCATGGTGAGAGAAGGGTGTATACATTTTAAATATTTTAAAAAGCAACCCCGAACACATGCAAGAATTACTTCTATACTACGTCAGTGGTATAAGGTCAGTCCTAAGCTTTGCTATCAAAAAAGATATGTTCCTTCTCTTTGCTCTTGATAACCTAAACCGACTTCTGCATGTAGAAAATAGATGCGACAACGAAGGTGTATAGGAAAATAAATCCCACGTGTTAGTCGCGTTTCAGAAAAGTGTATAACACGTGTATTGTTGAACACAACACGTGTTGCAGATTCATGGCCTATGGAAGTAATCGATGGTGAAACAACACAAGGTACAACCGAAGAGCGTCTTTCTGTGTACTTCTTCCAGGCAAGGCCTTCACTTTCAAACCATCAGGGAACTAATATTTCAACACTGGAGTATACGGCGATTCGAACAGCTGAGATTGGAATTATTCTTAGCTTCGATCAGTGCGGCTGGTTATACTTGAAAAAAAAAATGAAGAACTATCTTCATTTATCCAAAAGCCTTCAGTAAAGCCATGCAATTCATCAATAATGTTGTTTATCAGTTGTGGATGCTAAATGGGATCTATACGATTGATTCCATATGAAGCAATACGCTTGAAGTTACTACAAGAGAGCAGAAAGAACTACAAGCTGCTAAAAGTTACAATATTTACATAAAACATTCCTTCCTGTTTGGTTCTAGATCAGCTAATTTCTTTTACCACAGAATTAACTGCAATAAATCGAAATTTTGTATTCAAATGAATTGATCTGCTTTGACAAAAATAACTTATCCATCCTTTGTACGCCTATGAGTGGATTAGGTTCATCGGAAACCCGTTGATTATTAAAATTCCTCAAACTACTGATAATTTGGTTTCTTTCCGGTGTATCAGGAACTTCTTTCGTGTACCATATTTACCCATTCACGAAGTGTGAAGCAATCCATGCTATCTGTTTTGAAACAACTTTACCGGCCGCTTCGTGTACGTTGCATTCTGAATAAAGTCTACAATTGATAGGAAATGATAAAACACCAACAGATTTGTGGTTCAATAAACGTGGGTTTGTATTATACCGATCTCGATATACATGATCTTCATCCGGAACGACCATCAGCGATACGAACCAAAACGGAGGTATCCACACACGTACACCAGACACAGCTCTTGGGGACGACTTCCCTTCCTCCCGCTCTACCCCCTTAAGCCTTGACGGCGTATCGGCGGCGGGGGAACTTCGCGCGTTTACGCTGCTGCTTCAGCGTCAATCTCTTGGCATCGCGATAAGACAGGGCCTTACGCATAGCACGGGTCTTCTTCGGGCGCAGATCCAGCGGCACGTACTTCTTGCCCTTGTACAGCTTACGGAGGTTCTCCTTCGTCTTCGTGTTCATCACAATGTACACGCGGGCGATCGCCTTGCGGACGACACGGATCTTCGACAGCTTGGACGGAGCACCGCCGGTGACTTTTGCCACACGCAGATTCAGCAGCTCCTTCTTCAGGTCCTCCAGCTGCTTGGTCAGCTCCTTCTTGTCCTTCGTACGAAGCTCGGAACACTTAACTTTCACCATTTTGCTGGTTTTGTGGGGTTATTTGCCACTTTTTCAAGAAGCACGCGATTGAAACACCTCCGGTCACAATCGGCAGAAACGTCGAAAAGAACGGAAAGCACCACACCACGACGGCCCGTTAGTTTATAACTGCACCGGGTTCACTTCAAACTGCCCAATTGCGGCTGTATAACAGTTGAGCACATACCTTTTCTTAGTGCTTCCTAGCAAATGGTACCCGAAGTGGCACACCCTCTCTAGAAACCTCGAAAAGCGTTAACTCTTCAACTCGATCTCCTATTCCGACGACCTATTTCCATCATCTTCCTGTCATTCGCGTTGGTGTAGTTGTCAGCGGAATGCATAATCACCTGTCATTGTGTGCGTGCGTGTGTCGCGTACGTGTGTACGCGACTGTTGTCATCTCAGCTTCATAAACTGTTTTGTCAGGCACTCAGTCGCTTAACTTTTTGGAGAAAAACACCGAGTTCTTTCCAAGCCCACAATTCTCATTCATCGTCAAAATGACTGTGGTAGATCCGGCTCGCGAAAAAGCGCTGGAGGATTATAGGAAAAAGTTGCTGGAACACAAAGAGGTAGAATCTCGACTGAAGGAAGGTAAATATTGGTTGAGGTTAGGGTACCGACGATGACTAGCGGAATAGGTCAGTCATCCCAGTGTGTATACATTTTCCTGCTCTGATTTCTATCTTTCTTGCCTGTCCACTTTTTGTAGTAAGAGAAACTTTGAAGGAGCTAACGAAACAATTCGACAAATCGGAAAATGATTTAAAGGCTCTTCAAAGCGTTGGGCAGATTGTCGGCGAAGTATTGAAGCAGCTGACGGAAGATAAATGTAAGCAAAGCCTTTGTCATTACTGCCTTGTTGTTCGTTCCTATTCTCAGCGTGTTCTTTTTTATCGTTCGTTTTACAGTCATCGTAAAAGCGACCAATGGACCACGGTACGTTGTAGGATGCCGTCGACAGTTGGACAAAACCAAGCTCAAATCGGGCACACGCGTAGCGCTGGATATGACTACACTGACGATTATGCGCTACCTTCCGCGAGAGGTTGACCCGTTGGTGTACAACATGTCGCATGAAGATCCGGGTGAAGTGACATACTCCGCGATCGGCGGCCTGTCGGAGCAAATTCGCGAGCTGCGCGAAGTCATTGAGCTGCCACTGCTTAATCCGGAACTGTTCCTCCGTGTCGGTATTACCCCGCCAAAAGGTTGCCTGCTCTATGGACCACCCGGTACCGGTAAAACACTGCTGGCCCGTGCTGTCGCTTCCCAGCTCGATGCCAACTTCCTGAAGGTGGTTTCTTCGGCCATCGTTGACAAATACATCGGTGAATCGGCACGCCTCATTCGCGAGATGTTCAACTATGCGCGCGATCACCAGCCTTGTATTATTTTCATGGACGAAATCGATGCCATCGGTGGCCGTCGTTTCTCCGAAGGTACTTCCGCCGATCGTGAAATTCAACGTACGCTCATGGAGCTGCTCAATCAAATGGATGGGTTCGATTCGCTCGGACAGGTAAAAATGATCATGGCTACGAATCGGCCCGATACGCTCGATCCGGCCCTGTTGCGTCCCGGTCGTTTGGATAGAAAGATCGAAATTCCACTACCTAATGAACAGGCACGGTTGGAGATTTTGAAAATTCATGCTGCCCCGATAGCCAAACATGGTGACATTGATTACGAAGCGGTGGTAAAACTGTCGGACAACTTCAACGGTGCCGATTTGCGCAACGTCTGTACGGAGGCGGGACTTTTTGCAATCCGCGCGGAGCGTGAATATGTCATACAGGAAGATTTTATGAAAGCCGTCCGTAAGGTGGCCGATAACAAACGGTTGGAAAGCAAGTTGGACTACAAACCGGTATAAAATGCTTCGCCTGCGCACTGTAGTAGACTAACGAATCGGAATGCAAACGCTTGAACGATTCTTTGGCTCGGTTCTACAACAATTTCGTATCATTAAGACCTTTAAGTCACGTAATAAAATCAAGCGAAACTTATTTCTTGTATTAACAGTACGCTGCTAAAGGTTTTATTTAGATTTTTTTGATCCAATCTTTTGCTTCTTACGTTCAAAGTAATCCGAAAGGTTATCGATGCTGTGTTTGAAGAGTGTGGAGTAATCGCGCACTTGCTCAATCGTTACTTCACTGAACTGAGCGTCAAAATTTGTCACTAGTGGATGGTCAGTAATAGCCAAGAATTGTTGTTTGTCGGCAGAAAAATCATAAACCTGCATTCTGGCACGCTTGCTTTCCTTCTCCATCACCAACAGCATCAGTTGTAAAGCTTCACTCAAACCCGCGCTCAATACGATCAAGCTATCATCTACCATTAGCGGATCATACAGAAGGCTAGCATTGGGCGCTCCAGTCCGCACTAGAGCCACCTCGATCTTATTCTGAACGGAACTTCTAACTACGCACAACATTTCACTATCATCCGTTGCTTTTTGAATCGTCAGCCCAACTGCAGGATCCGGTAGCGGTAGCTGGCATATTTCCTTCCCGTCGGCAAAATCCCAAACGCGCAGTGTTCGATCGCCGGACACGGAGACGAGCTTTTGCGAGGGAATTACTTCAATTCCACCAACGTACTCCAAATGACCCAAACAGTAACACTCGATATTATGGCAGTCTGGGTACGAGCTAACTTTAATTTTCTCGTCCCGATCGCACGTTATTATTAAGCTATGGAATTCAAAACGGAATGATTAGTTGACTATCTGTCCACATTCTGACCAGCTAAGCTACCTACCGTTCATCATCACTAACTGCCAGTCCCAATATTTGACTCATATGGCCAAGAATCCATTTAGATGTTTGTCCCGATTTGCCCAACACATCAAACTCGAAACAATCGCTTTTATCCGATCCGATCAGAACACCACGCTGGGACAGGAACTTCATGCACACAATTGTCCTCACCGTAGGAATGCTATCTCCTAGAGGAGTGGAATATAATTTCTCTCCATCCTGATGCAGTGTGTAGCAACGTAGCGTTTTATCGCTCAGCGAAACGGCCAACACATTCGCGATTGGCAAGTACTCGAACGTTACAACGTTTGCCGGCAGGTTAGCAGGTTGTTTACCATTGCCGGTCTCCGTCCCTTCTGGCGGTAACTTCTGCTGTACAACAATCTCATGCAACACAGCACCAGCGGGAGAAAAGAAGACAATCTTCTCCTTAATAGCAGTGACGATACAGGAAGTGTAAACCTTTAAATCGTACATCTTTCCACAACAAAATTGAAACCGTTCTGCTAGCGTGGTTGCACCAAAACACCCTGTTTCGATGACGGTTCATTTGTTTACAACTATTTTCCCCGAATGACGTTTCTGCACAAGGTTATTGGATAGCGAGGAAAATTTCAAATCATTGCCATGGAAAAGCCGCATATGCGTTGTGAATTTCTTTCTTGCACATCGAAAAGCGTTGCCAATAAAATATGCTCAATTTCAGCTACATTTTTATCCGTACATGAAGGATATTTCAATGTGTATCATGAACCCTGGCCCTCCTATCAGCCTATCAGCAGACCGCTCGCTATCAATTTCCAAACAAATTGCCCAGCACACAGAGCAAAGGTTGCTGATTTGGAGCGTGTTTTTTTTCTATTTGGGCGAAAGGTAAACATACAGCACCGGTTTCCGTGGCGATAGCGAAACCGTTATTCGGTGGCCATTGGCTAGAATATTTTGGGAGTCTGTGGGGTGAAGAACATTCTTTCGCAATCACAGATTCGGAATGCCATGGGTTGGCTAGGGAAGTGTGGCATATTGTTGGGCGTGGGAACAGTAACATATTTTGTGCGGTAAAATTATCCAAAAGATTATTTCGATTTCCAACATGACTTGGTTTCTGTCCCGAAAGTGATTTGGTATTCATAAATCCCTTTCTACAGGTGGTACTACATTGGACGATTGTACGATAGTAAAAGGAAGTTCCAGAACGGCGAACTGGTCGTACTGACCGGTGCAAACTCTGGCATCGGTTTAGCAACGGTGCTGGAATTAGCCGGTCGCGGATGTCATGTTGTTGTTGGGACGCGTTCTGCAACCGTGGGCCAAACACTCCGTGACAGGGTGCTTCACCAGTATCCTGCAGCAACGATAGACGCGTTCGTACTGAAACTCGAATCGCTCGTCAGTGTGGCTGAATTTAGTGAAAACGTGCGCAATCTAAACAAACCCCTATACGCACTGATAAATAACGCAGGAGTATTTTATGTGCCACCGAGTCTTACCGAAGACAAGCTAGAGTACTTATATCAGGTGAACTATTTGTCACACTTTCTGCTGACTTTACGTCTACTGCCTGCGCTAAAAGAACAACCGTGCGATAGTCGCATCGTGAACGTTGTTTCGCAAGCGCATCGATCGGTGAGTGAGATACCGACGAACGCCGACCGGTTTTGTGGTGCGCTGTTCCCCGACACAGCTTCCAATCGGTTCCAGGCGTATGCGTACAGTAAGTTCTGCCTGGTCCAGTTTTCCTACCGTCTATCGCAACTGCTAGCAGCAAGCAGCAACAACCCGTCCGTACACTGCATCGATCCGGGTAACGTAGAAACGGCCATCTATCGACACTTTCCACCGTTGGCGAACCGGGTGCTGTTCTATCTACAGAAACCGCTACGAATCTGCCTCATCAAAACACCACACGAAGGTGCCCAGGGAGTACTGTACGCGGTTTTATCTGAACAGAAACCACCATTCTACGTGCGACGATTCTGGGGCAAACGGGCAAGCGATTTTAACGAAATTAATCCACTGGTTCGCAAGGAACGGCTCGCCGATACGCTATGGAAACGGAGCCGGCAGCAGTGCAGTCATCATATGCTCGAAATGACGATCTAATGCCACCGTTGTACGAAGACGCCGCAAAAGGGCTTCGAAAGGAGCGACTTTCCTTTCGTTTTACCACCGCAGAAAAACCTACAGAATTGAGCCGCTGTCTTGTAGCGATCGATGAGGTCGGAGAAACAGGAACACGCGAAACAAACTACCTAACCACGGGAACGGCCACAGAACGATGGATTACCATTGGCACCGCACTAACACCGGTAGATTGTTACGTAGAACAATTACTGCAACAGATGTTAACGAACGAGGAAAGCAAATGTACGATCAGCACCAAACCGGATGGCAACGATATCATCTTCACCATGAAACTAATCCGCATTGAGGATCAAAAATATTACTACGAACTTACTGTCCCGGAATCGCTCGCACTAGCGCAGCGCTATAAAGAGAATGGAGTGAAAATGTTCTCCAAATATCCACGGTTTGCTCACGCGTACTTTAACCAGGCGGTCAAATGTTTACTTTCCTGGGCACCGATCGAACAGCTCGATCCAGCCATCGAAGGTGCCGGTACGGTGGAGCAAATGCAATCACTGCTCGAAACGTTGTACCTCAACATAGCTGCCTGTCTCATCAAACAGAATCGCTTCGAAGAGGTTCTGCACGTACTGCGGTACACCGACCAGCAGGAAGCACCCTCGGCAAAGGCAATGTATCGGAAAGCGTTGGCACAGTTTAACGTGAAACAGTTCACCGAAGCGCTGGCCACACTGGAAAGAATCGATTACGCGACTAGTAAGGAATGTTCCGCGTTACACAAGCAAATCATCCAATCGCGCCAACAGGAGGATAGCAAATACAATTCCATGGTGAAGAAAATGTTCGCATAGTCAGGTAATACTCTTTTATACTTAATAAATGAAATAGTGCAACAACAAAACAGGGTTTAATTACTTGAGTAAGAATCTTGTCGTGTTTTGTTTACAATTTCGTAAAGTAAGACGATAAAGGTTTTAACTTTTGCTTCACCGGTGATGTTGCATCTTCACCTGCAATAGCAGGTCGCTTTCGTTTCGTGCTGGAACTTCCACTGCTACTGGCAGTATTGCCAAACACACTGGCTACAATGGGTTTATTTACAATCGACTGTGATGAAGGTGGTTCCAGCCGGTTCAGTTCCTGCTGTAACCGTTTTGCCACATGGTAATCGTTGTGTTCGGCCATAGACTCCACGTTTATTAGCTTACCACATTCAGAACATTTGAGGTGGTTTTCTGCTTGGTCGTCCACTTTGGTGCTACTGTGAGCAGTGGCCATATCTGTGCTACTGGAACGTACCGATTCCGGAGACACTTTTGATAGAAAACGTGCGATCGATAAATTTGCCGTAGTTCCGTTGCTACTGCTAGCTGAACTTGCTGGTACGGCACCCGAGGATGGGGTTGCTTTCGATGCACGTTTGCTCGGAAACGGTGATTTAGCTGCCATTTTCGATTTTAAATCATTGCGGAACTCATCCCGCTGCTGTTGGCTTAGCGAGAGCGCAAAATGAAAGTCCTGATGTGATTGATATTCGTGCTCCGGAAAATGTTTCCTGCACTGGGGACATTCTACGGTTAAAGGTGCTGGTTCCGGAACGGAAGCATAGTACTCTGCGTATGTATCTTTGTAATCGGACTTCTTTTCCAATGTTTCGTTATCTGGTAAGTGTTCGGTAGTCTTCTCTAACGATGATCGGGAAGTAGATGGATGTTGGTCTGATTTTTCATCTTGTTTAGCTGTATGTTCAGATGTTCCGGGGTCGTAATCATTTTCCGGACCCTCTGCTTGATTCTCTTCACATAAACTGGTTACTGTTTCAATCATATCAGGTCTGTTCTCTACTGTTATCTCACTAGTAGGAGCAATTCCTTTAGAAATGGCACTTTTCGGTTGTAGGAATTGTTCAATTCCTTTCTTCGGTTTAGCTTCCTTTTCATTGAATTCATTTGTAGCATCGGTTAGCGTTGCTGCGCGATTACTTGCAGTATCCTTTTCTTTACGATCACTGTTAGAAGCGAGAGCTAGCGAGGCTTGATGCTGTAGAAAATGTTTTATATTACCTCTCGGATTGCCGCTACTTGCACTGGCCCTTTCTGGCTCATCTTTTGCATTGTCAACCTGTTGTGGCTCTTCATGCGATTCTTCTACATTGGACATATTCTCAGACGAAAGTGTTTCCGCAACACTAGGACGACGTTCCAACACGCTACTAGGTCCTTCGTCACTTCCTTTGGCTGTTTTTGATGAGTAGCTTTGAAACAGTTGCTTTATTCCGCCACCTTTCGCGCTACCATTCGGTTCAAATTTCCCCGCACTTATGCCTAAAAACTTAACCGCATTATACAATGCCGTCGTTGAGTTGGGTTTAAAAAATCGTTCCGTGTTGCGTTTGATCGCCTCCAGTGCATCGACCGCAATGCGTTCCTTGTCGTACGCTACCAAAGGAATACTTCTAGTGCTCGACACGTCCACATTATCTATCTGCTGACTGTAACTAATCGTTAGCTGCTTCGCCGTACGATTGTTCTCATCCAGATCCTTTTCCAAACGTTCTGTCACCTCGGATGCGAGCTCGTTCAACCAATGATTGAGCGTTGCCATCCCGGTGATGGCATTTTTGCCGGGAAACCGTTTGCAACAACCTATGCTTTTCGAGTGAAATTTGGCAGTCACCGCCTCAAGATCGATACCGCGCGCCATCAGGTACATCCAGCTGCCCATCCGCTCGTCGAAATGGTGCTGCAGCACACTCTCCGGAAATTGGACCAACTCAGACATAAACTTTATCTTCAACACCTCGCAGACCTGATCGCCCAGCTTCCCACCGAGACCTTTCACCTTTTTCAACGGCAATGTTTCGTACAGCTTGGAAATGCTATCAATCGGTAGAATGGTCTGCTTGTTCGGTTTGTGAAAGCCGGCCGTTAGTTTGGCAAGAATTTTGTTATGCGCAATACCGGCCGAACATTCGTAACCCGTTTTTTCCTTCACGGCGGCACGTATCTCATTCACAATCGAGGCACCGACCAGCAGTTTGATGTCACTTTTCTTGTACTCCAACCTGTCCGGTGTATTGTTTTCGGCCGAACCGGCATCAAATGTGTTGGAAAGTTTTTTCACAAACTCACCAATATTTTCATACCCGACTGCGAACGTATCTGCTAACTTTTCTGGCAACAGCTGAAACTTTCCCTCGTTCATTTCACGTATTCTACTGAGCACCCGTTCAGTTATGTCGAGATATGCTTCATCGATGCTGGCCCGTTCTAACAGTGGAGTAAAGCTTTTCAAAACATCCGCCACCTCCTTGCCTGCTTCACGATAGCGGGTTAAATCGGCTTTCCCACGAACCTGTGGAACTTGTGGTAGCTCAATTTCTGGACAGTGTTGTTTCGCTTCATCGCCTCGCATGTGGCGTGTAACACCTTCCGCTCTGGCGGGATAATTAACAGCGATAATTCTGCAAAAGGACGAAATATCTTGTCATCTACCACAGTCACAGTTTGTTCACCCTACTACTAACCCTCCACCTTGCCAAGGATTGTACTGCACCACCGCTATTGGCCGACCCCGGATGGCTGGGTTCAATTTTTCCTCCACCTGACAATAGAAACAATCCATATCAACCTAAAATGGGAACAAAACGTTACAATTAGAGTTTATCACTGTTGTTACCAGTATTACATACCAGCACTACCACCCGATCGAATTTGTTCTTAATATTAATCGTCGTTTTACTGCTCATTTTCGTTCATTTACATCACTATACAATCCCTCACCCAATTTCACAACAATCAGGATCTTTTCCGTCGCAATTTCCCGCCCGAAACGTTTTGACATTGCCATGGATACGGATATTTGTAAATAAACCTCTGTTTACTAATGCTAGTTTGTGAGTTGAACATGTAAAATTGTGTTTTATTCAATTAAAACTACTTATTTAGGTCCATTTTGTAGCATTAAAACTTTAATGAGCATCTAATCAAAATACTAATATCAACTTATAACTTAGACTATCGCTCAAAATAGCCGCTCGTTAGCCGGAATGGATTCAAAACGTGCAATGTTGACAGCGCAATGCGGCCCTCAATCACGTGCAGCGTGTGCACTTGTTTTGATTAGGATTTTGTTTCGATTAGATAGATATTTATGGCTACCTCAGTGACAATTTTTACATAATGCCAAACAAAGGATTACCATGAACTGACCGACCGTGGGTATAGTACGAGCGTGTGGTATCCAATGATTGGACTAGTGAAGTGGTTCCGAACAGTTACCAAAACAGCGTTCAGCAAAAAGTACCTGCTGCTAACGAATGTAGCCATCTCGGTCAGCCTATCTGGCGTGGGTGATATAATCGAGCAGCATTATGAAATCTACAACGGTCAACTAGCAGCGTGGGACCGCCAGCGGACCCGCTTCATGTCAATCTCCGGCATGACGGTCGGTATATTCTGCCACAGCTGGTACAACTTTATGGACCATCGGTTTCCCGGCCGCACGATAGGACTGGTGCTGAAGAAGGTACTGATCGATCAAACCGTCGCCTCGCCAATCGTGATATTCCTTTTCTTCGCCACGCTGGCAGTGCTGAAACGTTCCTCATGGGAGGAAACACGTCACGAGGTGCGGGAAAAGTTTATCCGACTGTACACGGCCGAATGGATCGTTTGGCCACCGGCGCAAATCGTCAACTTTTACTTTCTACCGACGAAGTATCGCGTGTTGTACGATAACACGATTTCGCTCGGGTACGATGTTTACACCAGCTATGTAATTAATGAGGATTGCGGTAGCGATCAAACCGACGCACAGACAGTAAGCCATACAAGAGACTAAACCTGTACACCGGGACACACAGCAATAAATGTTAAATATAATATGATTAACCCACCAATGACCATTAGCGTTGAATGAAGCGTTTTTGTTTTTATTCATTTTTAAACCTGGAGACAGATACTTATGCTAGGCGTTAATTGTTTGGTGTGCGCTGAAGTCGGTGCTTTTCCTTTTCCCAACTCAAAACATTCCGTCGTATCGACCCAACGGTATGAGCAGGATCACAAAGAACAGAATATTCCGCAAAGCTAGCTTCCAATCGTTCGGTACCGCGTACGGCAGCAGCACACTAGTGACACGATGTATCTCATGCGATACGCAAACGAAAATAAACGACGTTATCAGCACATTAAGCGTAGGAAAGCCGGGCAACAGTACCAGCACACCGTTCCGATCGGCCGCCAGCCATATGTGGTACTGACATAGGAACAGCTCGAGCGATATTTTGCCGAACCACGCGAAAAATGTTGAATAGCGTGTGCGCAGTATGCCGGAAATGTTGCGCAGCAGGATATACCCCACGATCGGGATGAACACCACGTACGAGTGTACCTCTTCACAGTCTTGCCGATTGCGGCAGAAAAATGTCCACGTCATGTAGCACCCGATGCCGGTGATGGCGGCCAGCGTGGACGTAAGGGAGATTCGTCTCGAGAACAGATTGCCATGATTGTTATCATCCACCACGGCAAACCGTTGCGAAATTTGGAAGATGGCCGCAAAGATCATACCGTATGTGATGGTATACCGATCGAGCTTCCAGCGGTACCACCATTCGTGGATATCATCATCCGTAGTTACGAACAGTGCTTTCCAAGGCCGGGTAACGAAGATGCGTTCGAAAAATACCTCACTCATGTAGAGCACCGTTACGGTGGCGAGCATGGTGATGAATTTTACCACCACGTACAAATACTGGTACGGATTGGTTTCAGCTATCTGTGCCGTGATACGGGGTGGTAGCGATAACATTAAGTACATAATGCTGTACCAAAAGGAAAGCAGCGGTACAAAAAAGTAAAACTGGTACGGACGGTTCATGCAGAGACACAGGATCACGGTGAGAAAGTTCACCCGGAACATGACGTTTAAAAAGCGCACCAAACCGGCATTGCCTGTCTGCCACCAGTAGGTGAAGTGTGCATACCCGGACAAAAACAAAAACCCACTGATCAGCACCTTAATGTGCATGTAGATCGGTAGTATGTGTGAAGCTCCGGTCATGTAGTAGATCAGAATTACTATCTGCATCCATCCCTTCAGTTCGTCCGTCTGGTCGCGGTGCAACACCTTCGTGAGCTTGCTGTCCTCGGTGAAGAAGAGCCCGAGGGCGAACACATACCCGACGGGGATCCAAAAGCTGAACTCCGAGTAGTATTTGTTTTCCTTCATGAAAAAGTTCGTTCGATCGCAAAGATAGAAATAAGTCATAATTACTGCCAGTGAGGCAAGGGCCGATATCGGAGACTGCGTGTCGGTCGGTTGATTCAGTGGCATGTATGCGTGTACGCCGCGCCACTTAACAATCCACTTCCTCACGTACATGGCCGTTGCAATGCTGGCGCTAAAAATAGAAGAACAATTTGCTATCACTATTCGAATTAGGACGCCGGTAATGAGCCACCCGAACTTACCATACTGCTAGAAATGCGTACGTTGTAACCTGTATGATTGTGTACGGTTCCGCACTGCTGCAACACGTACCATCGTTATAGTTCATGTAGTCGTTACAGTACATGTTTAGCAAAATCTGCACATCGTGCTTCAGTGTGAGCGTGCTTAGCTTTTGCCCATCGGCAAACTCGTCCACCAACCCGGACGCTATCATGTTTGACGAAGACCAAATTTTTGCTTCCGAAAACTGCAAAATACTGCTTGCCGCTTGATTGATCCGATCGACATCCTCGTTACGTACATTCTTCCACTCTTCTGGAGAGCTTTCCTGATCGACGGGATCCTGCAGTTTCCAGATTATTTTTGTTTTCTTCGCATACAACCGATCGATCGGGGTAACGAGTCGTGTTAGATTTTTCTCATACGCCTTCTGTACTTCGTCCGTCACGTTACCGCGCTGGAAGGTGGCGTAGGTACAGCTGGCGATGATCAAACTTGGCGGATCTTCGTCGTGCTCCCATTTGATGAATTCATCGATCAAGCTTTTCGATACCTCATTTGCGTAAATGTACTCCACACGAAGGCGCAGCTTGTAGTCGGTAAACTGAAGGTCCTCCGTGTTCTTCGTGGAGGATTGTTTGGAGTTGTTTTCCGTTTCGCTTGATCTCAAATAGTCGATGAACTCGAGCGAAAGCGATCGAAGTCGCTCATCGCCGATGAGTACGAAATGGTTCTGGTTGCCCCAAAACGCAAGATACCGTAGACATTTGCGTGTATCGCTGTAACCGATTGCAAACGAGTTCCAATAAAATGCAACAATTTCCAAGCGTATGCATGAATCACTTACGTTTCGGTGTACTTGTGCAGCATGCACCCATATGGTTGCCATTCCTTGTCACCTTTGAACCGACCAGCACTGAGTAACCATTTGCATGAATCTGAACCTGGGTGGGGCAAGAGGGTTTAGAATAAATTCTCAACTTCGGTGAAGCATACACACACCCGATACCTACCATAGCGCCAGTGAAGAACGGCATGATACACTACGAACCCAAGCACCATTGCAAAGGCAAGCTTTTTGGCATTGCTGGCGTTGAGGTTCTGTATAAACAGCTCCGCTCTGGACAGATTACCATTGTTACCCATTTTAAGATCCGATCACGAACCCCTGCGTTTAAATTTCAGCTTACTTTGCCCTCAAATATTCGTTCATCTCCCTACTACATTGTGAAGCACAGCCAGAACCCGCAGGAAAACACAATAAAAACTTTATTTTGTTGCTGCCATCCCACCTGGCAAAATCCCACCCATACATATACAAAACCTTCTCAATAATTTCTCAATACCTTCGCGAAAGGCGTCGTTATTGAGAAGGTTTTGAACATGTGTGCGTGTTCGTGTCCCTCCGGCGTTCGTGTCCTCTTCGGGTATCGAGACACTTCTTTCCATGTGTTAGTGTTAGTTTTCCCTTTCATTTCTTTCGTTCTGTTCGGCGACGAAGGAAACACAGTAGATACACAACACTTGCAACACGAAATAATTAATTTTATTTTTAATATAAACATATTTGTTACACTAATACTATTATTATACACTTTCACACTATTTTCACTGCACTTTGAACAACCAAAACCAACAAATAAACGAACAAAAATTTTCATTATTACGCCTGTACGAAAGCAGCCTTCCTTCGCTGTGCACATGACTGTGCGGATGACGCTTCCAATGACGCCGTCGGTCGCTCCTGGAATCGTCGTCTGAAACACAAGGAACCAGAAAAAATGATATTAGAAAAGGTCCCAAACATTATCTTACACTTTATCTTACCTTATGCAACATGATGCACTAATATTTCACTGCTCCACGGCCGACTTACAAGCGTCCATCTTGCAAGCTGCTTCACCACAGCTGAGCACAACATTTACCGACGGCCTCACGGACTGTGTGCATGAGTGTGTTCTTCTTTCACTTTCGATCTTTTCCGATCGCGGTTGCAATTGCCACTACACATTGACAAAACGAGTAAAAAAACACATCCGTATTGCTCGATACGGTAAATTCGACACCAACACCAGAGCAAACGCGCTAAATTTCGTGTCCGTACAGCAAAAACCGAAGGCAAACTTCGGGAAATGTCATATGGGATGTACCGTACCTTGCATGACATTTCAACTGCATTGGTGTGCGTGATTGCTACGGATTTTGACCACTAATCGAACGATTGTGACCAGCTGTGAAGAGATGCCGATTATGTCCACTGCTCATTGCAATGTGCGCAACTGTCAATTTAAAATTCTTCGAACCTTACAAAAGTCGCAAAAAAAGTCCCTACCAGTGTTGTGCTTAATGAATCTTTTGCGAAGAGTCATTCATATGAATCTTTAACGAGGAGTCATTCCAATCATGAGTCGATTCGACAAAGACTCATGAATCCTAAAAGATTCATGAATTCTCGAGATTCATGAATGCTCGAGATTCCCTCAGAGATTCATGAGACCTCAGAGATTCATGAATCCTCGAGATTCATGAAATCCAGGTTTCCGATAAAACAGATTTCCAAACTCATCGCAAATGTACTGAAGAAGCATGCTAAAACAAATCCCCTCTTTAGGCAGTATGTGTGCATTGTGCCGAAACAAATCTACAATCGGATCAGCTTGAAGGCGAATATGTGGGCATTGAAACATGGTCAATCCAATATCATGCCCGGCTTGGACGAAGCGAAGACCATCGACCTGGGTACAACCTTTCTTTGCGAAAGTATCATTTACATCATAGCTGCTGGGCTCCTGTTGTTGGACCATCAAAGGTGAATTGCTCCAACTCTGGTTGCGCAAAGGAATTTGTAATACTGATCGTTCTTTTTTTTTCTTCTTAAAGATAAGTCCGTAAAGAGGTCCCCGAAGAGAAAATTATGATGCAGGAAAATCTCGAGGTCCTACTAACTAAAAATGATCTAAAGGAGAAAGGAGGTCCATGGAAACACTGCTGCACGACGTGCAGTGGTAGATCTTCAGATCAAGCTACAACAGGAGGCAGCAGCAAAGGCAAATATTGGTAAAAGTGACTTAAAGCCATCCAAGCATAAATGAACATTATATGAAATCCAAACATTATATTAGATATAATGAAAACTTTATTTTGTTTCTGCGAATGCGCAGCATACCACAGATTTACACGTACTTGCAGCGAGGACTAGAATTTGCGTGACATAAGAGGATCCTTTCGGTGGCTAGCATATTGGCCGGAGCGGCGAGTGCCTGTATGTAAAAATTTCAGAACTTCTCGGTGAAACAATCCAATTGATCATGCCTGCCACTTTTGGCTTACTAGAATGTAACCACGTAGAAACGGAGGGACTTTCCGGTTTTAATTTCCGGTCGGTGGACCGGTCGTGTGGATACCCTGTCATCTACATCATCGAGCCGATATTATGCTATATTCGTAAATAATAGTAAAATATGAGAAGTGTACAACAAAACGAAATCTGCATATTTTTTTGTTTCAGTTCCGGTTATTCTTTTTTGATTATTTGCAACGATTGCAACACGAAAAAATACAAACCATTACGTATATACACCTTAATCATTTGTCATTGTTTGACAAGCGATCGCTTTGCGTACTACAGCTGTGTGGTGTATTGCGTAAATCTATTTACAAGTTTCCCTTCGCTTATCGTGCGTTTTATTTTGCACAAACCGCGATCAATCGTTTATTCTTTCTTATTCCCTAAGTACAGCACCGTACTAGCACCATGGTTGTGGGAGCGTTTCCGGCCGCCAAGCTTGGCGTTCTGGCGATGAAACAGATATCAAAACCAATCGCAAATTTGCTGAAGGAGCGTGCGAAAAATAGTCCCTTCTTCCGGAAGTATGTTTGCATGCCGCCGGCACAGTTCTACAACTGGATGGAAGTGAAGACGAAAATGTGGGCATTGAACCTTGGCAAACCAACCACCGTGCCAGTGTTGAACGAAGCGATGGCCATCGATCTGGGTGCGAACTTGTTGGGCGAAATCATTATTTTCACGATAGGTGCCGGGTTACTTCTGCTGGAGTATCAACGGTAAGTTGCTGAATGGTATGATTGCATAAAGCAATTTGTAATGCTAAAAATTCGTTCCTTTTTCACTTCAGACAAGTACGCAAAGAGGCCAACAAAGAGGAGATGATGCTGCAAGAGAAACTCGAACTACAAGCGACTATAAACGAGCTAAACTTTCAAATGCAACGTTTGGATACACAGCTACGAGAAGTCGCTAGAGTAACGGCAGATCTTGGTAAGCGTACAACCTTCCCATGCAAACCCCTCTCCTAACAATGTGCATTTCAATACATTGCAGAATCAAAATCATCATGGAAACCGAAAATATTAGATGAACTACCGTTCGGTAACAAGAAGAACAAAAATGAACAGGCCCTATATATTCCTGCCACAGTTGACCGGAAGGATCCTGCTGCTAATGCCAGTGGTAATAGAGGTGTCATTACCAGTGCGTTGGAGATTATCGATAATGAAGTTTTTTATAGGGACAGCTCAGAGGACGGTTCTGAAGACGAATTCTCAGACCAACGCCGGCCAGGCCTAGTCACTCGTAGTTTAAATTACCTACTAGCATCCAACACTAGACCATCGAAAGCGACCGAAAGACAAGGATAGAAACCATACACCACCGCCAACGTTAATGGTGTACAGCTATTGTTCATTTGTTGTTAACCGCTCGATTTCAATCCCCAATATTTGTTTTTTTCCCGCCCAGTGTTCCACTTACCATCGTTTATTTTTAATTTATACTATTTTAGGAACCATTTACTGCAATTATGTTAACGTTACACGATGGTTGAACGCAACACAGCTGGCGTGAGGCATGTAGAACATGCGTTAGGTGTATTATGTTCAATACCAATAATACAATCAGCAGAAAAACGCAATTATCTAATACGATCGAAGCTGTTGCATTTCACAGGACATATAATACTGCATCCAGACCATATCTGTTGTAATAGTTAATTACTTATTCATTTTCGACACTCACTTCTATGATTTATCATTTTTTTTACGTTTTAAAAAAGAGAAAAAATGCTTTATCAGATAGCGTCCATGTACGTTATTGTTTCGTTACGCTGTATCAAAATTAAATAGGCACAATTAACTGAAGCTTATGGGGTCTGAAATTCCTTTAACGTGACAAAAGTTTGCTATCAATTGAATCACATTGCTTAACTTGCAAAAAACAAATATTACAATTGAGCTATTGTTGCGTTGTCGAATAACAATGAACAAAACGTGGTGCGCGCCTGTGGATGGAACACATGTTTCACGTAGCCAAACGTGAAAGCTCGTCAACGTACAATGCTGTGATGATGTTATCGTCACCGTGTAAATAATGATACAATGAATAAAATAAGAAATAAAACTTACGCAGCGCTAACCAGCTGCTTTATTCACTTGAATGAAAGAAATGGAAGCGTGTACGCGATCAACAATATATACCACGTTTGCTTACTAAATCTAATCGAATACACTTATCGACGAGGGAAAAGAGAGAAAGGACCGCTTGAAACCAATCTGTCATTGGGGCATGATACAACTTTGTTTGGCCCTGCTATGGAACAAGCGGCGAATTGGGATTGGAACCTTAACCCTAACATAGATCGTTATGTGCTGCGCCTAACCTAACCGTTTTCTAGCCACTTTAGACGAATGAGACGGATTGGGCTGTTTGCGTTTCAAGCGATTCGGTGGTGGCTTTGGAGCCGATGAGCCTGCTTCGTTTTGTTCCCGATTAGTGCTGGATTCTCCCGCTGCTGCTGTATCCGTTGAGCTGCTGCTTGTAGCTTCTTGCGAATCTTGGCTTACACTTTCGTTGGTCGGAATATCGTCCTGTACCCGCGCATTTACCGTTTCGGCAGCGGCACTGTGGTCCGCTGATTCTGTGCTGTTTGGCTCAGTTTCTTGTATCCTTTCTGCCGGTTCTTCCACGGCATCGGTGGAATCAACCGACATGGTTCGCGAGCTAGCTGTGGATTCGGCGGACAATGTTCTCGAGCTTGCCGCTGACTCTGCTGGGGTAGCATTTCGGGCCTGATCTTCATCGCGCAGTTTCACAAAACGTTTCTGCGCTGACTGTATCTGTTCGATCAATCGATGATGGAGCAGAATTTTGTCCAAACAGGCTTCACAGATCGTTTTCGGCAGTTCGTCTTCTTCGTTGATCTAATCATGTAAAAAATAATTAATACTTTAGTTAGCCGATTGCCCTTGGGCTAGCGGAAAAAATCCAAACAGATTTAGCACTGTTCAGTTTTACACCACCTCTATTGGAAGATAGTTGTTGATTTTCTGCAGTAAGTTGTACTCGAGACCATCTGCACCATAAATAAAAATCACCATACGATTCATCTTTGAGCACAGTCTGCATATGAACCCAGTGCAGCATGCCTCCATTAAACTGCCCATGATGGCGATTTTTTGCTTCGGGACACTTTCCAGCAACGGAGAAACACTTTATCGACAAAGACTGGGATCCTAATTATGGGCCTACGAAGAATTTACGTTTACGCTTTTGTTTATTGTGAAAGTTGTCAATTTCGATCCCGTTCGAGATTTGTGTACGATTCGTATAGTTTCGAGGTACGGTTGTGAATCGTATAACAGGACACGATGCATACATATGTTTATTTAGCTGAAATAGTATTTTTTTAACAAGTGATGACAGTCAACAGCAACTTTCACTCATTTTTACTAAGCAAACACTTTTGGGAATCTGCCAAAATAAAATGAAGCTGCAATAATTGATAAAATTTTATAGTTTCACAGCACTGAGTTTCCTCTAGGAAAATGTATATGAAGAGTTGATTAATCATCAAATTTCTAGCATTTTAATAGTGATATAAATTGGAATGATAGCTAATTTTACTTTTCAGTAGATAGTAAACCCAAAATTTGTGAATAAACTGTGCGACGCTAGGGTGATCGTCGAACCTTTGTTGCATTCATCTCGTAGGACAGTATTTTGGCAGTTTTGATTGATGTGGGTGTTTGGATGTGTGTGTAAAGAAATGATTCGCCGCCGTATAAACGTATCCCATGACACGTATTGATAATTGTCATCGCTAAACTGGGTTGAATTTCGGTGCACCAGAGCGCAGAAGGAGTGAAAATAGTGACGAAACCCTGAAATTACTACAATTCTAGTGCAACCAAAGGCATCACGTTACTATTATCCGTGTTTTCCGAGGTGTATGCGCTACTCCGTCTAACGTTTGCATTAGCTGCGCTTGAGAAAAGTTACACCTCTACTCGGTTCGAAAATCCCAGAGCATTGCGGCGATGGCGTCGGGGTCCGAGGGAATGTCGTGCTACACGATAATAAATCCTCCCGAAATTGAGCTGTACAATGAGATGCAAATCAAACAGGATCTCGGTAAGTGATGCATACTCGGGAACGGATCAACAAACATACTAACGCCGCACCCTACCTACCTTTCCGGCTGCTTACAGAGAAGGGTGAAGTGAACGTAAAGATCGAAACGATGAAGAAAGTCATCCAGCTAATGCTGCAGGGCGAACGGTTGCCGAACCTGCTAATGACGATCATCCGTTTCGTGCTGCCTCTGCAAAATCACACCCTCAAGAAGCTGCTGCTAATCTACTGGGAGATAGTGCCGAAAACGTCGGCCGACGGTAAGCTGCTGCAGGAGATGATATTGGTCTGCGATGCGTACCGAAAGGATCTACAGCATCCGAACGAGTTTTTGCGCGGCGCTACATTGCGCTTTTTGTGCAAGCTGAAGGAACCGGAACTGCTGGAACCGCTGATGCCAACCATTCGCAGCAGTCTCGAACACCGTCACTCGTACGTGCGCCGTAACGCGGTACTCGCCATCTTTACCATCTACAAGAACTTCGATTGGTTGGTGCCCGATGGGCCGGAGTTGATTGCAAACTTTCTCGACACACAGCAAGACATGTCGTGCAAGCGAAATGCTTTCCTCATGCTGCTGCACGCGGATCAGGAGCGGGCGTTGAACTATTTGGCCTCCTGCTTGGATCAGGTGAGCAGCTTCGGTGACATTTTGCAGCTGGTTATCGTCGAGCTGATCTACAAGGTGTGTCATGCCAATCCGGCCGAACGATCGCGCTTCATTCGCTGTATCTACAATCTGTTGAACTCATCCTCGAACGCAGTTCGATATGAGGCAGCAGGTACGCTGGTGACGCTTTCCACTGCACCGACCGCTATTAAGGCGGCCGTCAGCTGCTATATCGATCTGATCGTGAAAGAGAGCGACAACAACGTGAAGTTGATCGTGCTGGATCGGTTAATTGCGTTGAAGGAGAACGAAAACATCGAACGCATCATGCAGGAACTCGTGATGGACGTACTGCGGGTGCTCAGTGCCACCGACATTGAGGTGCGCCGAAAGACGCTAGCGCTAGCGATGGATCTGGTGTCTTCGCGTAACATTGAAGAGATGGTGCTGGTGTTGAAGAAGGAAGTCTCCAAAACGCACAATATCGAGCATGAAGATACGGGCAAGTACCGACAGTTGCTCGTACGCACGCTACATACGTGTTGCATAAAGTTTCCGGACGTGGCAGCGGCCGTCATTCCGGTGCTGGTGGAATTCCTATCCGACACGAACGAGCTGGCCGCTGGAGATGTGTTAGTGTTCGTGCGGGAAGCGATTCAAAAGTTTTCCCACCTGCAGCCGCTGGTCATCGAGAAGTTGCTGGAGGCGTTCCCGGCCATCAAGTCGGCTAAAATTCACCGTACTACGCTGTGGATTTTGGGCGAGTATGCCAACTCACTGAAGGACATTATGGAGGTGATCGGTGTCGTGAACCGTGCCCTGGGTGAGGTACCGATTGTTGAGGCGGAACAAAGCCGACTAGCCGGGAATGATACGGCTGAAGAGGAGCAAAAAACGACCGAAGCCGTGAACAACACTACCAATAAGGTTACTTCGGATGGCACCTACGCTACTCAGAGCGCTTTCAGTGTTGCACCGTAAGTATGCGAAGCGGTTCGGATCGGAAGACGATAACTTTCTAACGAATGTTTGTTTTTGTAGGGTTGCCAAAAAGGTGGAACGGCCTCCGCTGCGACAGTACATGATGGATGGCGACTTCTTCGTTGCGGCCACACTTGCCTCAACGCTAACAAAGCTGGCCTTAAAGTTCATCCAGCTGGAATCGAACGAAAAGAAGCAGAACCGTCTGTGCACCTGCGCCATGCTAATCATGAGCTCCATCCTACATCTTGGCAAGTCCGGGTTGCCAACGAAAGCAATCACAAATGATGATACAGATCGGATTTACCTTTGCCTCAAAACGCTCACCCTGAGGACACCCGAAATAGTAGACATCTTTACGCAAAGTTGCCGAAACGCACTGGCCAACATGCTGAACGCTCAGAGCGACGAGAAGGCCCAGGAGAAGAAGGACAAGCAGCAAAAGAACGCTGCCAAAATACAGCCGGACGATCCGATCGCTTTCACGCAGCTGGCGAACGGGAAGAACGATCAACTCGGTGAGAATGTGTTCGAGCTGAGCTTGAACCAAGCGCTGGCTGGCACCAAGAGCACTGCGCTGACGGACGTCGCTTCACCGAACAGCAAGCTGAACAAAGTGACCCAGCTGACCGGATTCTCCGATCCGGTCTATGCGGAAGCGTACGTGCACGTAAACCAGTACGATATTGTGCTGGACGTGCTGATCGTCAACCAGACTAGTGACACGTTGCAAAACTGTACGCTTGAGCTGGCCACCGTTGGCGATTTGAAGTTGGTCGAGAAGCCCCATCCGGTCGTACTGGCGCCTCATGATTTCTGCAACATCAAGGCAAATGTGAAGGTATCGTCCACGGAAAATGGTATCATTTTTGGCAACATTGGTAAGTGTGTGTGTGTCACACAACCAAACCACCAACCGCGAAACCATCTTAACCATGGAACCGTTTTTATTGCTTTCAGTGTACGACACAACATTCTCATCGAATGTGGTCGTGCTGAATACTATTCAGATCGACATCATGGATTATATCCTGCCGGCAACCTGCACCGACACCGAGTTCCGCACGATGTGGGTCGAGTTTGAGTGGGAAAACAAGGTGTCCGTCAACACGACACTTACCGATTTGCACGATTACCTGCGGCTGCTGCTCAAGTCGACCAACATGAAGTGCCTCACGCCAGAGAAGGCACTTTCGGGACAGTGTGGTTTTATGGCGGCCAATATGTACGCGAGGTATGTAATACTGCATAATGCTATGACGCTTGGTTACAACAGTGGTTATAACAAATTTGTTACCAACTAATTCATGTTGTTTATTCCTAATAAGGTCGATTTTCGGTGAGGACGCTTTGGCAAACTTAAGCATCGAAAAGCCCTTAGATCGTCCGGATGCTCCCGTGACCGGGCACATAAGAATACGGGCTAAGAGCCAGGTAATGAATACATGTAGCCTAAAAGTAACTAAACGAATGGGTAACGAGCTCTCTTTCTCTCTCGATCATTTCCAGGGTATGGCACTCAGCTTGGGCGACAAAATCAACCATACACAAAAGTGTTTGCAGGAGAAATCGGTTGCCGCTTAATACACTCCACCGTTCAGAGCGCTCTTAGTTTTGTGAGAGATTCTAGTATTCTTGCCCCATGCAGTTCGCGGCCAGATATATCCACATTAGCGGTGGTTCCGTGGGTCAATTGGCGCTCGCAAGCCATGGACCGTTTGTCCAGGAGGCATTGGCTTTAATGCGTGGTCGAAGAAATATTCAATTATAACAAAACTCTCCTACAAACACAGCATTCATATGCATTGGGGTTTGCTTGGTTAATTTTCTGCACTCCTTTTTTATGTATGTGACACCAGGAGCTGCATTTGTTTGCCACTGCGTGGGGGTAAGACCATGGGGTATCGAGTCTCCATTCCTATATTTTATCTTTATTTTTTTAAATAGTAACAGTTATCTATTCATGCACCTAATTCATAGCGGAAGAAGGTTTTTCGCTATGAAGTCTATCGCAAAATAAATAAGAAAATCTGTTTATCCATTCACGCGAGCGAATGTGTTGCTTTTCGAAAGGGCAAATATAGAATTAAATGAGAATTTTGTTTTGTTTTATTGTGTATCAGTGTTTGGGAAACTGGCGGTAAAATTCAAATTATGCTACTCGCACACGTCTTCAGACCACGTGTGTCAGAATCGATTCAGTTTTGTCAGGTTGTCAAGTGCGCGCATACATTCGGTAACCATGGTGATACACAATAACAAAAATGCTAGCATTAATGTTTATCGTTTAGAGAACATCAAGCATCACATTACCAGCAATGAAGACGAATGTACAATACACATCGAAAGGAACCGATTACGCAGGTGAATATTGTTATCAGAGCTTCCGTTTAATTATGCATGATTATCGCTTTCGTTTCGTTTCTATTAGAGGAAGAAGTAATATCGCACCTGTGGGTACAGCTGCTGATTCACATCAATGTTTACTTCTACGGCGTTTGGCTTGTAGTGGCAGTAATCTTTCTTAACCATGAGGCGAGTATACGACTTGTAAAAGATGTAGCAAATTACATTATCTATGGATTATTTTATTCTCATCTCACACATATACAACACAAACACTGCAGTTTGCTACCATTAGCGGTATAGAGAAAATTCTGTCTATCCTTTCACTAGTAGTTGCTATACCACTGGAAGTTATCCGGCTGTACCTTGGCCACACGGGAAATCTGATGAGTGCAGTACAATCGCCTACTGAGTGTGTTTTTGAGAGTGTCTGATTAATCATTTCATTTTGCTCATTGTTTTAGATACCGAATTTTGCCGGATTCCTTATACTGTCGTTACTGATTCAACTGCCACTGCAGATTTACCTATTACTGGCCACGCACACTATTCATCATACGGTGGCAACGGTCGTACAGTCCATCACGATCGCGATGCTCGTGCTGCAGATCATCGTTGGCATACCGGCAATGCGGAAACTGTCCGCATTTCGCAGGAAACAATTTCAAATACAACGCTGGCAATATATCGGTAGGCGAACCGGGAAGAAAGAAGTAAATTGAAGTAGCTGTACTAAGTGTATGTTCCTTGGGGATCGCATCGATCGTATCTTTCGTAACGTTTGTCTAAAGCCGACTTTACACTTGAATTATATAGTCTTGCGTGTCCAAACTAAATTTTTACGCTTTATCATTTCGGTGCAAGTCATGCTCGGTGTAGAATTCATTAAGATGATCCAAATTGGCACGAAACAGCACTAAAAATTCTTCAAGTGCCTTCAAATTATCCGCATCCGTCCCAAGTAGCGATGAACGCGTTGGTAAATATAAATGCAGCAGCTGAAAGAACAGTAATTGTGCAAAGTATATAAGTTTGCGTATACAAATTCGCTTCAAGGTAACTATCTCACAGTATCTTTGGAAGGGTCGTGCGCCTGGGACATGAAGCAAACAATTGTTATGGTTTGCCTGTGAATTGGATGGAATCGTACCTGAAACACTGTTTGTCCCAGAACTCGATGATACGGCATCAAACATTGCTCGTACGCCTTTCTAAGGTGCGGCTTCACCTGTTCGCTACACGTCTCGTCTTCAAGCATGTTGGTAAAGAATTGTTCCATCATTTCAAAGGCTCTGTAATATGAGAAAACACCAATTGGAGCGAATTATTTCTGTGAAAAGTCACATAATCCTTTGCGAGAACGCACCTTTTCAACCAGAGCAAACTATTCGTTACCCCATCGAAAGGAAGAGTTCCACCATCCTTGTCCTTTAGGATTAAATCCTCCAAGTACATGAACAACGCTTTGTTCTGTCTATATTTGTTCGCTATACTCTGCGGAAATATGTGCTCTTGTTTAAGTATAATTTAAAACACTACACTACCTCTACCATACTTGCAAGTTTTGGCGCATATCATTAACGATGGGAGAGAACAGCTTTCCGAAACATGCTGCGAGGAGTGTTAACGTATCGTTAGTAGTGTTGTGAAATCTATATGGAAAACGTAGACAGATCCTCGGCTGGATTCTTGGTACATCTTTCTTACTGTAATATCCACAAAACCGATGGGATGCATCAAACAAACAATACATACCAATTGCATCGATGATTTGATTGGACGATTCGATAAAGTGTTCGGTTGCAATTTTAAAATTACTATTCGCATCGATCACCGGGAATGGTTTCAGATGACGAAATCGTATCTTCGCTTCACAGACACCCGCACTTGTGTTACTCATCGTTCGTAAATTTCGTCGCTACACGTAGTTAACAAATTTACAATTAAATCGCTCAAATGGCCCTTTTAAAACATGGGAATATCACATTACAAGAAGGCAGCTTAGGTTGATGTTTCTGTGGTAAAATCCGAACTGAACCAAGTGAGGCTAAAATGAACAAACGAAGCTTGCAACTCGCTCATAAATACCTTGCCTTGCCAGCTCACACTCATTCGATGATTTTTTGTGATTCCCCAAAAACCGGCTTCTATTCCATATTCCGTTCCTGCTTGCACTCACTAGTAAGATCGGCACGGCAAGAAAACAATTATGTTTTCTATTTATGTATGTTCGTTTAGGGGTGATCAGGCCCTAATACACGATTGGATTTTGCCAGGATTATGAAAAGAGGTAAACATTGTAATCATATTTTTGTACACTTGCAATAATGATTATATTTCGGAGATCGCGATCGGCAATCATACACCTCGATGATGTGTTCAGTTAATCGAACTTCCACCAAAAACTGAGGGGTCAACTGGCGAACTAAAGATAGGAACGGCATGTGCGTTCATGGAAATGACACGGACGTTTGGAAACGAATCTCAAGCGTCACGGTTAGTCATCGGTATGAATTCCTTCTGCTTCTTCATTAATTCAAGGTTGATCATGAGGAATTGTATTCACCCTTTCACTTCTGATCATTTCTTAGTTTCCCAAGCGAAACCCAATTAAAAAAAAAAAAACCGGTTAAAGTACGGTTTTATATGCGGGATTATAATTTGCCACATTGACATTCGTCCACAAACGTAGAATCCCTCGACATGCACGTCAATTAACAAATCCGACTCCGTATCATGAATCATCGCATGTTGATTGCACAGCCATGATTTGGATTCGGAAGACGATTTTGTTTTCGGCAACGTGAATCTCTAATCTGTTTCGTACAATTTTAAAATGTGTATAATTTTAGATTTGTGGTTTTAACTATTCACTCGCAATTGTTTTTCCTACGTAAATAACTAAATTGGCACACAAAATGAAATGCTTTTCTTGTGTATCTTAGCATGTTAAATAAACATAATTCCTCAGGATGTTTGCAAAGAACATTATTTTAGTTTCACAATTGCTTACACACACGGTGCTGTAGAGGTGTGTGTAACCCAAATCCGGACTCGGGAACCAGACGACCCAAAATCTGGATAGAGATCCCATTGCCCAACACTAGCACAGTCCATTGCGATCGCGCTACACGTGCTGAATATCATCGTTGGCATAGCGACAGTGCGGGAACGATCCGCACTTTTGTAGGAAACAAACACAACAATGGCCAGAACGGAACAAGTACATATTCCTTGAGGATCGCATCGATCGTCTATTTCGGAACGCTTGGAAAATAGCAGGCTCTGCTGGGATTTATTATAAATTATGTATTCTTGTTCAGCCGAACATAATGTTTACGCTTTGTAAGTTCTATGTAACTCATGCTTGGTGTAGAATTCATTAAGATGATCCAAATTGGCACGAAACAGCACTAAAAATTCTCCGAGTGCCTTCAAATTATCCGCATTGGATTCCGCCGTCCCGAGAAGCGATGATCGCGTTGGTAAATATAATTGCAGCAGCTGAAAGGACAGTAATTGTGCAAAGTATATAAGTATACCTATAAAACAACACAACAAAATTACTACGACAACAGTATCTTTAATCTCCAATGTGATTGGTGTTGTTGTATATTTTGGACATACAGGCCACAATTATTATGGCTTCCTTTTAGCGATCCCACTCTTGAAACATGATACCTTCGAGTGCTCCGCTTTTCAACGGGCCTCGGAGTAAAGCTGTTTGGCACTAAGTTATTGTGCCATGCGACCTGTAAATAGGGCAGAATCTTACCTGATACGCTTTCTGTGCCACAAATCCATGAAACGGCAGCAAACATTGGTCGTACGCCTTTTTAAGGTGTGGTTTCACCTGTTCGCTGCATGTCTCGTCTTGGAGCAGATTGTGAAAGAATTGTTCTATCATTTCGAACGCTCTGTCATATGTGAAGAAACAGAGTTAATATTTTGTTTAAAGAAAGCCACATAATCCTCTTGATATACGCACCTTTTCAGCCACAGCAAACCATCCGTCACAGTGTCAAACGGAACATCGTTGCCATCCTTGTCCTTTAGAATCAAATCCTCCAAGTACTTGAACAACGTTTCGTTCTGTTTGTATTTATCCGTTATTTTCTGCGATCCGTTTCGATGGAAAGAATATAATATAAATATACTTGTTAAACCATACTTTAAAACACTTTCACTGCCATACCTGCACATTTTGGCGCATATCTCTAACGATGGGAGAGAACAACTTTCCGAAACATGCTGCGGGGTATGATAACATAGTGTTAGACATCGGGACATCGGTTTGTTTTTACCATCCACCCAACTCTAGCGGTACAACACACCATACATACCGATCGCAGCGATGATTTGATTGGACGATTCTATAAAGTGTTCGGTTTCAATTTTAAAATTGTTATTCTCGTCGATCACGGGGAATGGTTTTAGTTGGCGAAATAGAATTTTCGCTTCGCAAACGGCCTCCGGCGTGCTGGTTGGTGCTGCAGTTTCTTCACTCATCGTACGTACAATAAGTTGCTTCTTGCAGCGAACAGATCGAACTGTGGCTAGTTCGTTTTCACCGGTATTGAATGGACGCTCTCGTCCCCGAATGCGTAACAGGTTTCACCGTTTCGTTCGTGGCACTTGACTGACGGTGGACTGGCGGAATAGGGCTAGGCATGGTTGGATTTTAATCTTATCTACAAGTAGCGTTGGTAATGTTTTTATCAACGTACATCAGCCGAACTCGAGGTGAGACCGTAGCTTATCGCCTTATCGCTATTGTCCAACTACACCACATACACACCCGGTATTCGCGTTTGACATACGTGCGTAATGTGTTTGGGCAAGAAGGATGGATGTGGTGTGAATTATGGGTTTGCCTCAACGGAGATCCTTCGGCAGTTGATATCTAGGTAGAGAAAGACGTACAAAATACTTTAATCTCAGACCATATTTCGGTACGATTGATGACGGACACGAAAGTGAGGGGAAAACAAACGGCAAGATACCTTGCTTCTAGCAGGAACGCCCTTACATTTTAATGTTATCCAAAGCACTTATTTAAAATCGTTCTCTTATCAGCAAATCGTGGCAATTCTGTCTGCAATTCAGGAACAATTTACAGTCATCATTATAATGCAACATAGCGTCATTTGAAGCCATTTCATCGCTATAATATTAATGGATTTGCTTTCTTTTCCATTAGGAATTCTATATTTTACTTTTGTTTTTATTTAATCACATATTTTTGCTGAGCTAATACTGCTAAGATTTGCTTTTAGTATATTCCCATCGGTATCCATTACAAACAGCGTAAGGTGCTGTAGGTTGGGTAGCTTGGGAAGCGTAAATGTGCTTGACTGTGACGGTCCCACTGGATAGGTCCAACACTTGTGCATCATACCATTCTCCGTAGAGCGTAACTCTGCCAGAACGATCTTCGTACTACCGTTGCATGATGTGACCGTTTGGGTGATGTTATCGAAATACAACGATTCACATAAAAACCGCTTTGTGTGATTAAACCACCGATGGCAGCTAAGCGTCAGTGCACTGATGGGCGCAAAAAAGACACCATCATTTTGCTTTGCATCTAACCGTTGCCGCAGTACATCACCTGGACGCTTCAGCTGGGTAAGCCTACCCGCCAGACCGTGTGGTTTGGTATCGATGATACGTTTTGGCCCGTTCGCACAATGGTGACCGTACGATCCGACAAACACATTATCAATTGCATCAAATCCATCGCCCATGATGGAACTATCCGGTGTGTGACCAAGATCGAATGTATGACCCATCTCGTGACAAACTGAACCGAGCGTTGTGGCAAAACAGCCGCCGTACCTAAAAAAAAAAAACGAAAGGACGGATATCGTTTTTGCTTACTACAATGAAACCATTTTTAGTTTTGTTTCAGCTCATTACGTGCGTCTATAGTTACTGTCATCCAACAGTTTGCCACAGTCCACCGGATGCTTGCTGGTAAATGCACCACAAACTGCCTCAAGCGAGGAAGGCCACGTGTAGAGACAGCCGGTACCAAAAAGAGCTAATCCACCACCACCGAGTGCAGCATGGCCGGTGGTTTTCGTCCGGATGTTCTCGTACGAGTAGTCACCATCGGTGATACCAGAAAAGTGTGTGCTGCTGAGAAATCCAACCACCTTTACTCGCTGCATGTCGTAGCATTTGTTTTGTATCAACTCTGCAGCGAACTGGTGCCAAAGTTCATCCTCCGTCATTGTGGTCGATCGTTCCCATTCCAGTGCAGAGTGGAACGGTTTGCATGGAGATTCGAGTGTGAACGTTTTCCGTCCGAAGCCATGTTCATGTAGTTTTTCCGCGTATAGGCACTGCAGCAACTCGATCGCAAGTGTTATCTTCCGACAAGCATGATCACTATCGTTGTGGGAATCGTGTTCGGGCGACTGATATCGACCGCTGTGCCCTTTGCAGATAATGTACAGTGGCACCACCGTAAAGGTAGTTTCCGGAATTGTGCAGGTTAAACTTATGCATGTTTTTGCCTTACAATATTGCACCTCGTACACGCTTTCACCGCCTATTAATCTTAGTAGAACACGAAACTTTCGAAGAACTTTTCGCTTGCTCTCAACGTTACCTTCGTCTTTCTTCTCTACGGCGAATGAGAATGGAACTGGTTGATTGTTGTTGACGGTTATACACAACTTTCCGCTGCAGCATGGATTTGTGAGTTCACCCTTGAGCAAAACGATAGAGTAGTGAAATACTTCACCTTGTTTTATATTTATTAACTGGATGTTATGCTCTAAATCGCACATTTCATGAAAAGAGGAGCTGAGCTGACACGTTTTTCACGTGTGACTGTTTGTTTGTTTACCATCGCATAACTGCAATGACGTCAGCTTCCAAACAGCTGATTTGCACAAGGCTGCTAAGTAAAGGTGTGATATGAATATTTTGTTCACTTTGCTCACCGTTTATTGCTAATCTTTTGCCTTTAAGTTTTTAAAAGAAAAACAAGACTTCCGGCAATTTTGTTTAAATCATTTCCCGCAACATGTAATTCGTATGATTGAAAGTAAATTTGTGTTCCATTTTTCCCCCGTTGCTCAAGATCGATACATCGAAAACGTCAAAACTGTGTTCGTCACAAAAGGGCTTTTGTTTTGAACTTGTTTCGCAAAAATAACGCAAGCTGAAAAATACACCCCATACGTGCTCATCAAATATATCTCCCGCAAGGCAAACGTTTCACCAAAGAGTACATACTGCACTAAATAATGAACGGTTCACCATACGGATAACTCTATCAAATCGACAACTTGCCGCGAACTTGCTAAGATGAATTTGGGTCGATCGATACGTATCAATAAGTGCGGGGTCGTGATACTGGGGCTGCTGTTTATGTGCATTTTGTACTACCTCTGGAACAGCAATGGTGCGAACGGGGCAAGCTACGCGTTCAGCAAAAACCCGAACGAAATCAATCTCCGCAAATTGCTGATCGGCTCAATACAGGCCGCCCAGCATGGGGGGTTCGAGGTGGTGGCTGTTTCGAAAATGCGAGATCTGCACGAGCAAAGCAAAGGGAAAACGAAGGAAGGTGCAAACAACCCGGTCACTGATGCCGACTATCGCTCCAACTGCGTGATGAAGAATGGGTTGTTGCGAATATTTCCCAAGCTGAAGGTCATCTCCGAGGAGGACGATAGGCAGGAACAGTGCGCCGAGGTACAGCTGTTCGATCTTGATCCTACCGTTCTGCCCGAGAGCGTGACCGTGCCGGACGAACGTGTCAACATAGATGATGTGGATGTGTGGATAGACCCGCTAGATGCCACACAGGAGTATACCGGTAAGGTCTTTCGTTTGTGCTGAAAAATTGAGCCGCCATTAACGTGCCTTTTCAGAACGACTCCATGAGTACGTCACCACAATGGTATGCGTAGCAGTAAAGGGCGTCCCGACGATTGGCATCATACACAATCCCTTCACGATGAAAACAACCTGGGCCTGGCGCGACAGGGCACTGTCAGAGTCGCTGGCCAATCTAAAGCACGATGCCGACGTGAAACATCCAACGATCATCGTGTCCCGATCGCATGCCGGTGCTGTAAAGGAACAATCGAAGCAAATTTTTGGCGAAAACGCACAAGTCATTTCGGCCGGTGGAGCCGGTAAGTAACGAGCGGTACCGGTATGATTGCGGTAGAAAACAGTTCACACAAAGCTCCGATTTTTCTTCAGGTTTCAAAGTGCTCCAGGTGATACAGAACAACGCTACGGCCTACCTGCACACGACGCACATAAAAAAGTGGGACATTTGTGCCGGCGATGCCATACTCGGTGCGATCGGCGGTAGAATGAGCGATCTGCACAATGAAAATATAGTGTACCATCGCGATACACCTGCGCTCAACCCGAGCGGGCTGCTGGCTACTGCCCTTACGGAAACACATGAAGCGTACATTAAACGAATAGTGGAAAGCAAACGTTTTGTACGGTAAGACGTATTTGGTAACCTTTCGCCGACATATCTTCAACACGGTTGATATGGAACGTGGCGCGTCGTAGGGCATGCATGCGCGCGCCTCTAAGCAGAAATGTAATTGTTTTCATTCCAAACTTCAAATTCTGCACAACATCACCTAAGCGTAGTTGGTTACACCTAGAACACGCCGTATCGATGCCCGGCGAAAGACATTATGCTTGTTTAAGTATTTGATCTCAATCGCAATCGAATGCGTCGACCACGGACACAAGTGCGTTACTTGACCAGTACGGGATGCAATAAGTAAACTTTGGTTAGTTATGATTTTTAGAAGAAGAAAAAAAGGTGTTTCTCGTTCTCTTTGTTACTACTACATAGTATGAAATAAAAGCATCCGTAGCATACCATTTGATATAGATTAATATACTAATGTGTGGTGTTAGGTTATCGTTGTCCGATGACCCTATTGAAAGCTCTGCCGTTTGGCAGAAGGCGTTACCACGTGTAACGCTTTGTGCCAGTGCTACTCAACCTCCACGTGGCGGAACATGGTAAATATATTGAAAAAGTAATACTACGTTTTAAATATTTTCATTTATTTTTATCTACTTTTAAACTTCAAAAAAGGTAAAATAAATTAACAGCATCTATTTATAAGCGATAAATGCACTATTATGGTACAGGAATGTGACTAGAGTGATGTTGTTTGTTTTAATTATAACGTCTGAGTAAATACGTGCCCTACTCTTTCGTGTTATCTTGCATTGAATCGATCGACCACCGTTACGATCCAACCTGTATACTCACTAACCCGTGTGTAAATTCCGGGAAATCCGGGCCGGGCACAACCGATACCGGTTGAAACGATCCCAATCAGCACATTGTCACTCGTCACCAGCGGACCACCGGAATCGGCCCAACACGCATCGACCCCACCCGCTCCCTTACCAGCGCACAGTTGCGTACGGGCGATCGTTCTCGATCGATTGCCGCGCCGGTACATGCTTTCGCATTCCTCATTCCGGAACACATCCACCACAGCCCGCTGGAGTGTGTCCGCCTTATCGGCAAGGTTGCGGTTTTCCTGCTGCCAGCCCCATCCGGCCACGATCGCCGTCCGGCCCTCGACACGTGCGGAACCATCCGATCCGCTAGATAGACAGATCGGCCGAACCGAAGCGGTAAAGTCGATGCGTTTCGCAAGCTCCAGCAAAGCGATATCGTTCGCCGGTTTGTTGCAAACGTATCCTGGATGGGGTACGATCGTCCGAATCGTCACCTCATATGCACGGTCGGTGAACGGGTCTGTGTCGAGTTGATTGCTACCAAATTCGGACCTGCGGTAGAGCCCCAGCACGGCTTGAATTTGATTGGCACGCAGCACCTTATTAACGCCACTTTCAAGAGTAAAAGAATACCGTTTAAGATACAGAATACGGGAGACGCTGATCGTTATACTCACCTGCACACACAATGTCCCGCCGTTAGTAGCCAACGTTCGTTAACGATCGATGCACCACAGAAATGGCCGCCCCGTTTGGTCAGGCTGGCAATGTACGTTATTTGGCCCCGGTTGGAGTTCACACCACCGACGATACGTTGCTGCTGCTGACCGCACGGTACGGATGATACTAAAATACCCACACAGTAGTGTTCCGCAAGGACACAAAGCACACATTAGAATCCAGAAATTAGCCGCGTCGTGCAAACACGTGGTACCACTTACGACTTATCTGCCCTTCGATGGTCGTCAGCTGGCTGAGGGTCAACACAACCGACGCTAGGTACCAACGGTTCCGCACCAGATGCAACATACTGAGCCAGTCTAATTATTCTAAGTCGGCAAACGAAAATAATCGATCTGCTTCTGAAACCTTCACCACCGTGCGTGCTCTCGACGGTGTGGGATTTGACGCGTATGTTTGTTCCCTTGCGGTGCGTTGCCGTACTAATTCTACCCGCGTCAAATCCTCCGGAGCTACACGCGTGTGGTGAGCGACACAGTCTACGATGAACTCGCCATTGTTGTTCTTCCGCGTGCACGTTTTATAAATGCACGCACGCACTGACAGGCAAAGTTTTTGGCGCAAAGAAAACACAAAACCGCCAGCAATAGGAAACGTATTTGTTCTCCACCAGCTCACAGCATCGTTCGCACAGCCGGCATATTGTTTATCTCCGCGTGTGCCCTGCTCATGCTGTGCACACCTTCAGGTTCGCACGTGTATACGAAGCGTTGCTCACGAGCGCCCATGCTCTCGCTCTCAGCGAAACGGAAAGAGCGTGCTGTCACCTTCGCCGGTGTCAACGCATGATTAGTAGCTATAGCAACGCTCCGGCTCGTACACTTACAGTAGTGTGCGACGAGCGCGCCATTTCCGCGCATGCTTGCTCATCCTGGTAGGCCGCAGCAGCAACAGCAGCACGTGTTTTGGGACGACGACGCCTTCGACATCGCGAATCGCTGCTCTCCGTCTCTGGTGTTGCTGAAAAGATGAGTAATCGGCAACGTTTACGGGGCAAATTATCATACCCTGGTACTACTAACACTATCTGCTAGTGTGAAACAGTCACCGCTAAACATTTGGGCTCAGACCGGGGTGCGGTTTATGGGGATGTGGATAAGATCGGCGCGTTTGCTGCAGTTGCACCTTCCAGTGCGAATGTGCATAGGATCGTAATCAGCGGAAGTGTGCACTGTGCAACAAACCGCACGATCGAGGGTTATTGCCTAGCGTTGCGTTCTGTGTACCAATCGATGCGATGGTTGAAGGTTTCTTATCGGTCGTAGTGCTGCAGCACCACGGTATGGACATTAGTTGACATATTTCTCACTTTTTTTAAGCTATTTGTTTAACAGTGCAATAATCCTACATCGCTGTCTTCTATCTAAAACGACGCGGTCTTGCTGGTGTTCCCCCACGATCGCTCTAAGGTCAACGAAAAAATCAGCTGCCCATATGTTGGTGGTGCTAACCACCCCTGGGAGCGGTGATTTACACAACCCGATACGGTGTGGAAGACGACGTTGGCTCTTGGAAGTTTCTACCACTTGTTTGGCAGTTTAATTTACAGGTGCAACACATCGCGCGGACACACCGACACACTGACCCTCCGGAGTGTCGTTGACTTTCCGACCAAATGCCACGTCACGCGCCAAGAGTTCAGCTCCAGTGCGTTTGAACTTTGGGTGGGTGGCTCTGCACGAAGATGAATCTGTCACATTTACTGCAAACAACAAAAACTTCCGCAAAGATGCTAGAGGATTTTGTGGGTCAATGGCATTCAACGGCAATGATATCGGTTTAGCAAACGGTGCAATATTGTCCCGTCTATTGCACCTGGCAAATTTTAATAACCTTACCCTGTAGTGCATCAACTGTATTACCAATATCCTTCGAGCATTATCACCACATCCCGTTCAGCAGTTCTCGGCGCTAATGTGCGTAAATGGTTCGTGCTAACATCCCATTTGCTGTAGTAATAGTTCTAAATAAGCACGTACCCTCACGTTACTCAATCGGAATTGTTGTTTCGCCACCAGATCGAGAATGTTTACGAGGGTGTTACGTTTTCGTGTTGTTTTTGCCACATCGAATAAATTGATACCTTTTGAGTGTGTTCACAGCACAGATGACCCAATGCCACCGACATTCAATAACAAATTTGCTCAATGCTTTTGTTTCTTTTCTTGTAACGAATCTAACGATTAATACAGTGATACCTTCAGATCCGACTCCGAATCCCTTCCGTTACGCCAGTTTTTATTGTAAATATAATTAAATTACCATTAATTCTTTTCCAGTCCAAAAACATCACATCAGTTAAATTTGTTAAATATTTTTGAAGAAGCTAACAAGGTTATTTATAAGCAGAAATTCGGAATTTTGCAGAAATTCATTCAGGACACTCTTCAAAACTGATTTACTGCTGGTGCAAACTGCAGCATTTCCCTGATTGTTAGTTTAGATCAATGAGAACGTTCACATATCTCTCATCCTGCAATTCTTCGAAGGATCTTTCAATTACCTCAACCTCAGGCCACCAAATTGTAAGATCCTCGATTGTTGGCATAACAAAAGGTGAAAGAAGTTAACTAATAAAAATTCTCAAAAGGGCAAGGTTTGTGTTTACCATCTCCCGAAAAGCAATACTACACATCCGGCCGGCTTATCGTATCTCACATCTTGCTCATATTTCAAAGCAAATTATCGCTCGCTCACCAGCTCGTATCTCGTGGTACCACCGTACACAAATTCACCACACATCTTTCTAGGGTCGTTCAATTAAAAATCTTTCACGTTCGCTTAACAACCGCACCCATTCAACCGGTGCCACCATTTGGTGAAACAAAGCTCGGCCTCCTGGTCCTCCTCGGTTCCTCTCAGTCGATCCTACCAGCCACCCCCATACCGTCGATGGGCAAACAATTTCAAGTGTAAGGTCATACTCGATGTCAACTTCGTCGCGGTCATAGCCATGTGTCGCTGTTAGACACGTATGTTTTTTTTTTTTTTTCTTTTTTTCGCAGCAGAATAGTTTCGATTGATTAACGATTCTCCCCGTACGATCGCTGGATGGCTATCGCGGGCATAGGAAGACAAAAAAACTACATCTCCACGGTCTCACGACGGGTTCATCTGTCAATTTTCCACCTTCAAAAAAATGGAAGACAATCGAATAGCACGCGCACACCACCCCAGCTAGAGACACCGAGCGCAATGAACTCGATCGATCGGTTTGACAGCAGCGGGGCGGTTTATGATGAGTGATCTTCATTTGTCACAACGTGCACGTGACTGCACAACTCATTTGAACCCCCCGTTGATGTAGTCACGTGTTTTTCCCCCCCTATTCGCTCGATCGCGGTCTGGGTGCACCGAACTTGCACATTCTTTGCCGCATTCTGCGCACCGTACGATGTGCCCGGGTGAGCCGGTGGTGGAGGCGCCCAGTCGATGAATTTATTATTTCACAATTTGTTCCCATCGGCACAGGGCACAGGGCGGCATCGTTCCCCGTATCGTATCGGAAACGTGTTCGTGTACGCGAGGAAGTTCAAGGCTGTCGTACGGTGACGCACGGTACATTGACATCGTGTCGTAGCAACGCTGGTCGCCACGTCTCAACCAGCGCCCGACCGCCGGGCTGGGGGTGGTTATGTGAATGTTTGGAAACCAAGCAAACCCACACGGTGTGTCGTACACTTCTTCCGCCCACAAAACCACTCGAGATAAGAGCTTCCCACCGCTCGGCCGGATGAGCCTGGCCAGGACATGTTTAGGCGCCGATGTGCTTCACTGCAACAAAAGACAACTAGACGCGCACTTGTTGAAATTATGCGCCGCCAGTACCAGACAACCGAGCGAAACGGTACCAACAGAGTTGGCTGACTCCACCACTGTTAAGCCCGTTCCATTGTTGCTGCTGGTGTGCTTCATTTAAATTCAGCGTCAAAAATTGCGCGACTTCAATCGTCAAAAATCGGCCGTGTGTGTGTAACGGTGGTGTACGCGCGCGCAAACCGGTGCCGCCGACGCGAATGCAATTGAAATGCAAATGCGGTGTGAATCATTTACGGACAGATAAACGAGTGGATTATCAGTGTTTTGCATTACGGTGAATGAATAAAGCAGCTGGCGCTTACCGTTAGGTGTTTGAATGTTTTGTTTTCGAAACGCTACGCCGATGTTACGGAATTCTGATCGTCGTTGTGTAGCTTAATGGCGCGCAAGAATAAGTAGTCGATCGTACCCCCCCCCCCCCCCCCCCCCCCCCCCCCCTCATAAGTGATATCCAGGTTAGAGAATCCAGCGCCCAAAGTCCCCACCCAAAGCTAGGTTTGTTTTAGGTCCATTATAATCATTTTATTTTTACAGGATACTTGAAATACATTTTTAAAAAGTATTAACCGTAATACAGTTTTTCAATTAATCTGCAGCTAGTTTATACGCATTGTTTTTGTTGTTTTTTTTTTCTTTTGGTTTTCTTTCTGTTTCTTCTCTGGTTTTGGATTAGTAAATTTTGAAATAGTGTCTGTTAGTTGGGGTTTTTGGAAAATGTTTCTTTTACGTTTTTGTTTTATACGAAATGTACCAAAAAAAGCAATTTACTTTTAATACTCGTTTCGTTCGCTCTTCCTTCCCTCTTTTTTTGTCGCGCCTATTTCCTACCCATTTCGCTCTCTCCTTCTTTCTCTGCCTTTCCTGCTGCTTCCTGCCGTTCCCTGTTCCCTTACCGGTAAATGCATTGCATTGTCAATATGTGTGTGTGTATGTGTGTGTGTGTGTGTATATGTTTATAGTAGTGTGAAAGGTGGTGCAGTGAGCGAACAGTGAAGTGAAAAGCGAATCAATTGGTTTTCGTTACTTCGATCATTGTGTGAAAGTGTATATGTATAAATGACTGTGTGTTTTGTGTATCACGTGTACAACACGTGTGTCCTTTATGCTGTAACCGGACTCTGGTGCGCAAGCGATGCAGTTAGTAGCGAGAAGGGGCTATGTGCATTGCGCATCATGCAGCCAAATTAACTCCAAACTCGAGCTGGGGATGATGATCGCTGGGGTGTGTTTGGATTGTTTTGCTTCAAATCCGCGTGTATTTACAAACAGTTTGCTTTTCCTTTGTCACTCAATTGTCATCGCGCACAAACAAGCTACGGCGCCCCGCCATATAAAGTGGAAATGTACACTTTCAGGACGTGGCTTTCCTTTCGCACTCGGTGCCACGTTGACACAGAAGCAGGTGGGAGAGATGGGAAGGAATGGAGGGGGAGGGTGAAAGGTTGTAAATATTTGCAAAACAAATAAATAACCGCTTACCAAGCTGGACACGTGCGTAACAGGTGTACCAACGCTAAGCGCCTAGGCCGGAAAATAGATTTAAAATCAAATAACAAACAGTTTTATATGCAACATCAAATAGTGCATCGTCGTGCATAGTTTTGCTTTTTTTCTGAGTTTTGTTCGCTGTATAACACATCTTTTGGCCGTTGTAATTGTGTGTATGTGTGTGTTTCTTTTTGCGATAAATTGTTTAACTGTTCCCCTTTCTAGGTATAGCTGTTCTCCACCGTGGGTCGGTGGTTTGCTACCAATTCCGAACAACGCGCCAAGCGAATTGGGGGGGCGATAAAATAATCAAATGCATCATAAATGCTAAAAGAAAAACACAGAAACAACGGCATATAAAAATATAATCGCTAATGCAACAAACTTAAATGCGAATGAGGCAACACTTAAATATACGCACACTTGAGCCGCGCGCGCCGCTGCGATGCACACACTTGTGATAAAACTATACATCCGAAGCACAACAAAATGGCACACAAACCCACAACGCACGGCATGTTTGGAGGGCTCGTTCACTAGTCACTTCATTTGGAAACAAATCAAACAAATGCAACAGTGGTTTCGTTTTGCTCACTTCAGTTTGTGTGGTTATTTTTTTGTCTCTGATAACCAGCAACAACAAGCGTGGACATTTCTCCACATGCATTTCTCCATCCCCCACAACAGCGACCGCGAGGGGATGCATTCCCTTTGCACTCCTTAGCGCAAGTGCGCCTTATTGCTCGCCATGCACTCGTATGCACGAATGTTTCCACATGTCCGTTGCTGCGTGTACGTGTGTACATGGCTGTATTTGTGTACGTTTGTATTTGTTGTATGTATATATATATATATATATTCTATTTACAAATTTTCGAATTCATTTACGCTAAGAATAATTTTGTTTGTTTGTTTGTTTGTAGCCAAACTTAACTAGATAACATTTCGTAAACTTTTGCTTTTTTTTCTTGTGTTTCCTCATCATCTGCGCCCCTTTTGCGTCTTCATCATATGCGCGTCGTTTTTTATGAGTTCCCAACCATTTTTTTCGCTTCATTCAAACCTCACAATATTTCTTCCCGGTTTCTGCTCTGCCTTTTCCAATCATTCCACTGTATAGCACACGCTCATCATTTTGTCTGTCATTGTAGCTGAAATTGTTGGATACTAGGGCGTACCAAACAGAGGGTTGGGTTGGGGTTAGGAATTGGGACATTTTCCCTCGCAACAGATTGACTTTAGCAATAATAGAATGGTACGGACACGGGTAAGAATGCAAGAAAAGCAACAAAAGACACAACAAGAAGGAAAATACCCACCAAGAGAATACGCGTTTACTAAGCTACTCATGCGCATTTATGCTGCCGCTAGCAGCTAATAGTGCCTAGTAGTTATTACTTATTTGCTCGGAATTAGTAGCAATTAGTTTTGGAGTTTTGTCTTTTATTTGACTTTGTTTTATACACATGTAGAGCTTTGTTTTTTAGGTTATGTTTTTTGTTTGTTTGTTTAAAGACAACAAGAGATGGTACGAGTGTGTTTTTCAGTTACGATTACGTTGTTTTTCGCCCGTTGCTACCAATAGGGGGAAGAATATCAATCGCTAAGGGTAGTATAAGAGAGAGATGATGCTGTTAGCTGTTGTGCTGTAGTGTTGTAGTTGTTCTGTAAGTTTGTTGTTTGTTGTGCCAAACCACTCATATCCGTTACCGCGCTGTCACATACGCATCCGTTCCGGGTTCATCCGACTTTTGGTAACATTTATCTAACAATAAGTCCTTCTGACCATTTGCTATTTCGCTCCGCAGGGTTCGGTACTCATTGCGATCGTGTACGTAGTGCGCCCACAACATTCATCCTAGCGCAACGTTCTGCTAACGAAATGGATCATTTACAGTTCAATGCAAGGGATCGATCGGTCAATACCGATGGCAATGGATGGAAGAATGGAGTACGCTTATTCACCCGGGAAGCAAAGTGGTGCTGGTGGAAGTTTGTTTTGGAAAGGGGGGGGCACCGAATCACAGCGCCACTGGTGGAAGAGAAAATCCACGTGTCTGTTTATCGGTACGAAAGCGAACGACAGCACTTATACTGTTGCAGGTTTGCAATTTAGACATACTAAAGTTTTGTGTTTCTGCTTTTAATACGTCAACTGTTAAGGTAATGGCAAACCTTTTCATATGGTGCGAAAGTAAAGTAACGCAATTCATTATCCTCACCGTTGTGGGAGGAAAAACAGTTCGGTCGATTGTTTTGCTTTGTGTCTTCGTTCTTGTCCGGTACATTGCGGTGAGACCGAAAATGAGCGTCTTCTCTCATATCTTTCCCTCCACTGCCTAACCTGCCATTGTTTTAACAAGTTTTGTTACCATTTCCTTTACACGTTCAATATACTGTCAAGCGCTTTACATACACAACTGCTGTTTTGTATCTGCCTGCTAAATGCTCATACCATTCGAGATTGCTTCTTAATGCTTGCCCCACTTCCGATCACTGGATCACTGACTTTATATCTTGCCTTGCGTGTGTTTTATGTTTACTTCCCACCTTACCGCCATGTTGTATGTATTGTATTATCACAATTGTTTATTATTGCTGATGAATCTATTCAATCAACGGTCATTTTGTTCAAACATAATAATGAGTGTATATACTTGAGAACGCGTGTGTCCTTTTTTCTTCTTCTTGTGTTCAGTGTGTCCTCGCTGTCTCGCTGTCTGTAAGCCCAGCAGTATTGGTATATGATAAAGTTTCTTGCTTTTTGTTCATTACTGGACTTTGTCTATAATATAGCCTTGGATTAATGCTTGTTTGTTTTTTTTTTGTTTTTTGTTTGCGTTGCTTTCCTGTTGTTTCTCTCTCAATAGCATTTCCGAGCATTTCCGATCGGTACGATACCACAATAATATTGCAATCTTTTATCTTTTTTCTTTATCTATTACACTGTAGCCTCCATTTGTGTGCAAGTTTGCTTTTCTTTTCTTTGCCACAATGTTTGTCACACAAATGGAAAGTGTCGCAACACACGTTAACGCCTGCACCTACTTTGCTTCTTATTAATTAGCTTTGCTTTGCGATACAATTCACTTCGGTGTTTTGTTTTGCTAGTTTAAATTTTCCTTCATTTTTCGTTTGTGTGTTTGTTTGATGCTTGCTTTTTTTGCGCAACCCCCAATTACATGGTTTTGTAGAATTCTTGGTTGTGTGTGTGTTACGTCTGTATTACGTCTGCCTTGCCTTGATATGATATAAACGCGTCCCTTGCACATTTACTCGCTCGTCACTGCTTTTGCTAAGTAAATAATGTATCATTAATAATGTATAAGTTTTGTATATTTATATTTATTATTAAAGTACGCGCCCTTGTCTTTATTTTTTTTTTTGTAGTAATTTTCACTTTTCACTATTCCAACGTTTGGTGGCTATTGGTTGCTGTTTCGTTTTATGCAGTTTTATACTACACTGGGTTTTTTTTGTTTTGTTTGTTTACGTTATAATTTGAGATTGAAGCTATTATCGAGATAAAAAGTTGCTTGCAAAATGAGACCAGCAAGTGCCACCCACAGGACAATCAAACATTCTCGGCGTTTTTCCACGGTTCGATTTGTTGCGTCCTGCCGCTTGAAGGTGGGAGAAGTTGGAAAGCTAATCCAAAACATTAGCAACCCACCATTATCATTCCGTTGGATTGAAAAATGTCTTAGCAATTGGGTTTCATCCAGGCGATGCAGTTGACAGGTTTCTTTACTATATCTGTGGCATCTTGTTAGTGAACTAGCGTACGCCAGGTGCTGGGCTACGGTAACAAGAACTGATCGATGATTGTGGGGATGAGGACCCCATCCTAAATGCACAACGTCTAGAACACGTGAAAGATTCAATTATGCCGATTACCGAACTAATGCTTTACTGCCACTATGTAACGTCGCTAGTTTAGCTAGGCATGTGAAGCATTCTGTTTATCAATTAACAACAACAAAAAAAACGAGATATCTCAACGTTAGCCACTGCTGAGAACTAAAGCTTTAACGACACGGAGTAGTGATTAGCACACAAGAACGGTTCGTGAATTACAAGAAATTTACACGAAAACGATTTGCCTAGCAGAGAGTAACCGCACTTGATACGTCAGAATCTTTCTTTTTTTTTCAGACGAAAAGAGTAATGCACATTTTTCGTTTATTTGTCCGGTAACGTTCATCAAAATGGCATTTGCAACAACGGCCAGCCAGCATATCGCCCAGTGATATGATGCTTACGCTACATCTTGACTGGACTTATTATTCGATCACTCTCGCTTACCGGTCTCGGTGGGAAGTAAAGGGAAACCACTCGAACGTAGTGTTCGCGTTCCGAACATAGCCCAAGCAAAGGAAACGTTAAAGTGTTGTGCACATTGTGTGCTGTAAGCGTCCAACAGCCCTAACCATTCATATGGCATTAGGATGGGAAGATCTACACTATACTGCAACGATTAAAATGCCTTCAACGGCTGACTGATCACTTTCACTTTGAATGATCCACAACGTAACTTTGCCCACTTCGGGATGCACCACACACTGGGGGAAGCAAAACATAAAACAGACAACCGTCCAGACAAACATGGGAGAAGATTGTTATCCTATCCTACTGTGCCTAAAAGCTTTTTTTTTAACGGACAAAACGAACTGTATGTCTAACGCTAGTTACGGGGCGGGTAGTGCCAAACAACAATTGTGTAAGAATAATATCGATCATTACCTTTGCACCGCATCAAACCAAGGACGAGTCAAAAATCGTCCGACATAAATGAAAGCATTTGAACGGAAGGGCAGGATACTTTGGTCCCGGTAGCGTAGAAGTGGAAAGGAATGAAACAAAAACCCAAACATCCCCAAACAGCTCCGTGCTGCAGCACGGCGCGGCTCAACCGTTTGCCTTTTCTTTGCTGATGCAGAGAGTATAAATGGAATCTAAACGCAAAAATGCACAACCTAATGAAACCTAAGAGTATCGTTGTAATATTTTCACCGCCCACCATCATTTATTTGTCGCGCGGCTTTTGTCTGCCGTGTCGACTTGTCTGCAGTTCGCTGTCTCATGTGTACCTACTGCTCAGGGTAATGGGGGGGTAAAATTTATGCGCTCGATCCGTACCATTACGGGCAAATGACCAACGGTTACTCGTTTAAGCCTAGAACGTCCTTACACTAATCAGCAAGCGGTGGCAATGATTGACACACTCCCATTTTTTGATTCCCGTCTCGTCCTTTAGCGCTCATTTAAATGCAAAGCAGTCTAACGTCCGGTTGCAAGTGTGAATTTTGCATCTGTGTATGCCGTTTGGTTTTTTTGTTTCGTTTTGTATTCGTGTGTCCAGTTTTCATGCTTTTGTTGTAAATCGTAGGTGGATCTCGCTCAGCGCATTTGATTCAATATCGCTATCCTCTAAGCCATGCACCCACAGGCAGGGCCACACACATAACTCGAATAGATTACACTGCTCAACCACAAACGCATCTGCTTGTCCTGTTGTCTGTGTGTCGCTTGACGTCCTTCCGTCGCTCAAAAACCAACAGCGATAGTGAGTGCGTAAACAGCTTATTTCAGCAGATCGTGAGCCCGCTCGTTGGCCGCTGCTATCCTGGTGGCGTTGGATTCTCCCTACGGGAAGTCGATAGCATACAAGATAAGATCACTCACGTACACAGGTTTGGTTCGTTTGGCGATGAGTAGCAAATAGTTATTGATCGGTGTGGAAAAGTTGGAATAAAAGGTGAGGTATTCGAAAAATCAATTCGCTTAATTATTCGACTAATTTTTTGGCAGTAGTGTGGAACTACACAGTGAAAGATACAACGGAAGGCATATTTTTGGGGCGGGTGGGGCGATTGTTTGAAAGATAATAAAAAGAGGCATAAAAGGCCGAAAAGTGTACGAAAGTAATACAGTAAAACTAGCAGGCAATTATTTACTTCCAATTAACAACCATCCGCTCAACCGCATTTCGGCCAAATGTTTCTGTTTCATTTACGTCATTCTCAGTGCTTTTGATAACCCTTTTTTTCGATGCCATGCTTTCCGCACCGCATAATTGCCTACATTTTTATTTGGTTTATTAAAATTTCACATACGAACGTAAGTTGAAAATTTTAACGTAGAAGATTTAAAAAAAAAGAATAAGGTAAAGAGGTTTTGTATAACGATAATAGAGTTAAAATAAAAGCAGTGATCAGATTATTTTACTGTTTCATAAACATTGTTTTTTTATTCTTTAATGTCTTTGTGTGAGTCATATTCCTGTCCTGTTTCTATTAATTCTGCAGCATAATATAATAATATCACATCCTACATATATATTTAAAAGAACGAATTGACATAAAGAAACTTATACTTAATAAATATATTCCATTACACGCACAAATAGTAATATTAGAAACTATGAATGAATATACATATATATATGGTAAAGAAGTAAGAAAACTACCAACTTACATTTTTCGTGTTTTGTTCGTTTCGATATCCGAAATTGGAGGAGGTAAAATAATAACGATAACCATACAAGTATATGTATATATATATGTATAGATAGGTGTGTATATTGTATATATGCACTGCTATATATATACTCGGTACCCTTTTTATTTGAGAAGCGAGTGCGCTTTTTCATTGGCCGCCTTTATCCTGTCCTCATTTGATGCGCCCTAGATTGTTGGAAGAGCATTAAAATAACGATCATGTCACATGCATAAACATAAACAATAGGTATTTATATAGTAGAAGTATAGTATAAGGAAAGAGTAAGAGAGAGAGGTAAGAGCAATTGATTCTCAGATCAGATTATTCACTGAAGTTGTACGCGCGGTATTACGGGAATGGTGAAGAGAGGAACAAAACGTTAAAACTAACGCAAGAAACGCTTATCGAGTAAAACAAACGCAACAATGAATATAAAACGATGGTGCGCGCAACGGGTTCCTCTAAAGCAGCGAACGTGAATAGGAGGCACGAGGTAACAGAAAAGAAAAACATAACTTAAAAACAAAACACTACTGGCGGCATTCGTCTCGAGCTTTTTTTTTGATTTTGTTCGACATGATAGTCATGTTGATCGATGCGAACAACGGAAGATCAAACTAGGAATAATTCAAGGTAAACCAAATCACGTGTCCGATAGTCTTCAGCAAGTGATCATCACGCAACGGGGAGATTTGCCACGATAAGATGGAGAAACGGAAAATTTGGTAAACAATATCAATATCTAACATTCCATCGGATGGAGACGAATTCTTATATTGGGGCAGGGTAGTCAAAGCATTGTAAAAGCTTATTAAAAAAACTTTTCCACCGATGCAATGCACTTTTCTCACGCCTTGTAACTCCTTTGTAAAAGAACGGCAGTTAAGTATCCTTTAATAATTGCAAACACATCTAGAAGATTTTCCCCATTCATTAAACAACGCGCAGAAGCAATGAGAGCAATGGAGGTGGTCGCTACCGCCAGCGTCCTTCTTGTTGCGCAGCTATTACCGCGAAAAAACAAGCGGTTGCAAAGCACAAATTAACGACATTTAAACAGTGAAACGAAATGGATATGTTAGAAAAGAATAAAAATAAACTTAAACAAAAAAAACAGATCAATAGACATACTAACGGTTGTGAATTACGAATTATTCTGTATCCACAACGGGTTTCCCTTATTCGGGTTTCCCCCATCCGATGTATCTCACTAGCGGAGCGGTAGAAGAACTTAATTATCAACTTTGGCACATAGAAAACAGTGGGCGCTACCTACCAAACGGATAGTATATATGGGTCACATAACGATACTTACTCCCATCACATTTTTGGTAACGTTTCATAATATGGTTGGTAAAAAAATTCACAATACTCTACCGGTTTGGTTGCGAAGAAAGTTTATCTGCCATGTCATGTAGCGGAAAACTGTCCCTACACCGTAGCTTTTGACGTATCTGTGCTAACAGTGCTAACACCGTTAAAGTGTTTTAAATACATATATAATAACATAATAATGAAATCAAGCATATATCGGCTTATAGCTGCGCTAAACCATATGTGAAATTTTGGGTAACTAACAACACATAAAATATATCAGAAATAAACAATTTAAATCGCCTTTTCGCAAAAAAAGCAAATATACGTCAAACCCTACGGTGTTCTTTTTCCGCCCACACTTACGACTACCGTTGGGAGCGGAAGCAAGATCGCTTCAAGGATTTCATTTGTCTCTCTTTGTTCAGCAAACGATATTTCTAATCATTCCACGACAGTCCGCGTGGGGAATCACGGCCCGAAAATATGAATTGCAAATCGAACATTGATAACATCGGTTTGTCGGTTTTTATATAAGGTTATTAGAAAAGAACAACACAATCAGCTAGCGAACAAGGATAGCAAAAAGGGGGAGAGGCGGTTTAGAGAGAGAGCTTTAGGATTATTATAAATCGGAATATGATACAAAATCATAATGAAGCAATAAACTGAAATGCGAACAAAGTAAATTGGTCCCTTGTTGGAAAACTATCAAAGTTCCACTACGCTTATAGTTGGAAAACTACTCCTATCGAGTAGATCAATAAAGCGATAACTTTTCTGTCATTTGCGCCTCCCGTAGGAGGGTGCAAAAAAAACTAAGCGCATACTAAAAATTACACTTTAAACACAAAAACAATTCTATCTGCAAACGGAAAGGAGGCCCAACCGATTCCTGCGCATCAAGGAAACGAAATATATAAATGAACGACAATTTTGGTTTGGATTTAAAATTTTGTAAAATTAAGGTCCTTGAATGAAGGAACCTTCTTTCTGGTGCCAATAGTTTCAATAGCGAACAAATTTCTCAAAATAGACGCAACTCATTTCCGTTTATGCCTTTTGCAACTCTGGAGCCTTTTTTAAACAGTAAAATGTCGTACACACTGAACTTGAAAGCTACACAAACATGTACTAGACACATCTTGATAGATTCAGGCGCATAGAAAATGTAACATAGGTAGACAGAGAGAGAGAGAGAGAGTTATCACAGAAATGACAAAAAACAGTAGACAAACGAAAGAAAAAGTATTACACAAAAACATGAACAGCGCTCTGAAGGGTTTGTAATGTTTCAGAAGGTGGTTGTTTTGCAGTTTGATCGAAAACTCAGGTTTGTGTTGTGTGTGAACGTGTAACAAACAGCAAACCGGACACAACAGTACACACAAAGAGACCACAACAACGCGTTTCAACGACAGTACATAAATACTCCACCGCTACCTTGATAATAAAGTAATGTAATGAAGGACAAATAAACTAGAACATAGTGGTACGAAACGTTACGTTTAAATACCGAACGGGATCTAATCCAGAGAGAACTAAAACTAAAAACTAACACAGCGAAGAAACATTTTGTTTGCGAATGTTTCTTCAACGTAAATCCAAAAAACTAAATCGAAAAAAACACAAAACTAGATGGCGCAAGCAAAACACCGCTGGTTATAGATTATGTTATGTTCTTATGTTTATGTTTTCTGATTGTTTGGCACATGTGCTGCAGTAGTGGTATTGTTTTGGGGGTTGGATTGAAAACACCAACATAGAAAACTCATACGCACAAATTAACAAAAACGAACCAGTTAAAAATGGTAAAACGAATGCATGTTTAACGATGTAATAATCTGATCAAAAAACTAAGAAAGATCATTCGGCTAAATGGTATGAAAGTAGAAAGTAGAAGGGTCTGTAACAAGATGCTTCGCCGTTTCTTTCTCGTTTCGTTTTCACTTTCTCTCACACTCTCTCACTCTCCGCACTGCTCAACCACCCCGCCGCGCTTCGGCGGGTGCGCAGATCGGAGCAGAAACGCAGCGAAATACGGATCGAAAGTAACCGTCCGTGGCCACTGCCGGCATATAGGTGTGCGGCGAGAGAAAGCCAACGAGCGGAGTGAAACCGAACACTTACCTTGCGATTGATTCTGTCGATCTGTCGGTTCTGATTCTCCAGCTCGGAGCCCATATCGAGCGCCATGTTTCGCAGATTACCGATCATCGTATTCACCTGACCCATGTTCTCCTCCATTTCATCTTCCCGGGCATCGTTCGTGATCCTGCGGGGAAAAGCGGAACAGTTAATAAAAAGGCACCACTTTGACACTTTGACAGCAAGTTTCTATTACCTGCCGATGTAACCAGCCTGCGGGCCCAATCCATTGCGATCGTCCATTACTCGCTGGGGCTGATTGTTCACCACCTTACCGTCATCATTACCCTTCCAGGTACCATCGTCCTCTTTAAAGGATGCGCTTCTGCAAATTGGGTAAAAAGGCAAATGTTTATAGTACAAACGATTACTTTTGAGCGGTAATCGTTGCTTAGCGGTGCATTATGCTTACTTGTTGCACGGTAAGACACAGATACCACAGCATTTTTCCATGCCACTCAGATTTTTCTCAGCTTCACGCATGTCGGCATTGATCTGGTCCATGCCCTCCTCGATTCGGTCCAATTGTTCTATGGTATTTTAGATAGGATTTTTGTTTTGCATTCGTTTAGATGGGTTTAGATCGGTACGCAACGCATGAATCGTTCAATTGCGTACAAAATTCACACCGATCACGATGATTTAAAAAAGGTGAAGACAGAAACAGAGAGAGAGAGAAAGAGGGAAAAAGAACAAGCCAATTACATTTTGTAAATAACACAGACCATATGTGACCATGATCGTTTTGTAACAATGAATTAGTAAGTGATAAAGTGAGCTGCTTACTGTGGCGGGGAGTTATGAAATGCATTAGTGTATGATTGTAGATTTAGAGGATAATTGGATCGAAATCGCGGACGGGGGTGGAGGGGGTGATTTAGATATTTTTGGATATATTTTATGTGGATCGTACTGTGAAAATTGTGCATTCCATACAAGGGTAACGGCATACATAATTGGTCGGAAAATGTGACACTTCATTTTCTGGCTATGAAATGAATTGAATTGTATGAAATGATCGAACAAAACTTTAAACAGAGTTAGGAAGTGATAGCATAGATAGTTGACGTGTTATTAGTAGTTATAGTGATGATAGTAATAGTATTAGTAGTAGGTAGAATATTAAACAGTACTATGTAGCGATAATATTTATTAAGTATATTGAAAGATAAGTTTAGTAACATTACTCGAATGTCATGCAACGTTCTACACGCTCGGTAAAGAAAACAAACGGAAAAGTATAACAAACAGTTGAACAAAAAACGGAACAAAAACAAACAAATGTAACTAACAGATGTAATATGCTTTACCGGGTTTAAGAAGATTAACCGGGGTATAGGAAAGTTACGGGGCTTAAATGGTTGGCAGGGTAATATCTCAAAAGGCAGTCCGAGCAAATAGAGATCATTCAAAATCAAAATCTTATTCATAAGGATTGTGAATGTTCAACCAAAATGAGTTAAATCTACAGGAATTAAGAATTTAAACAAAACTTCAACCACCACTAACGCCTTTCATAAAGACATTATCGAAAACTATCAACAAACAAACGAAAACTTTGCGCGAAGGAAACTTCCTGAGGTGTTTTAAAAATTAAATTCAAAACAATAAGGTGATGAAACGGGCATCTTTTATGGCGCAAATCTTGACAAACTAATGTTTATGTAACATTCTATTTCTTAATGCTATATTGTAGCAATATATCTCTTTGAGCTGGAGAATAAAACATATAAATAAAGACGAGCAAACAAACGTAAGAAAAATCTAACGTAAATTCAGACTTCCGAGCTCATGTTTTAGCACCCTGGAGTGTTATACAACAGAAAACAATGTATTTTAAAACAAGAAAAGTTTATAAACATATGTACGATTGTCGCTTTCGGGTTAATGTTTTTGCTTTATAATATACCTGTTTGTTGTGTTGTTTTATTGATGCAGATGCAGAGTTTAGAGTGAAAAGTGCTGTGCTCATTGGTACGTTTGTTTGTTTCCGATTGGTAAGTACTTGTAAGTATGTTTTTAGTGGGTGAATCATCGTTAGTTTTGCTTGGGGTAAGTTAGTTCGTAGTTTGGTTTTTCTTTGGGGTGATTTGTGATATTTTCTTGACTGCCTTCATTTGTTGTTTTGTTTCGTTTTGTTATACAACATCTTATGACTTTCTACATTAGTTATGAGTTCTGTGATTTTAATTCCGTTTCGCCACACAAAACCGTTGCACAATGGAATTGTTATTGTTCTCGTTCGAAGCGTAAGAAATATAGAGCTATATGTTAAATTCACTTAAACTGTTGTACAATTCGTGATTGGTGGAGTTACAAGTCCAGATACTTTTGAAAAATAAAAAACAAAGATTTGCAAGCAGAGGTTAGTTTAGATTTTCTACTAACGAAAATATGATATCTCTGTTATTGTAGCTAGCTGTTAGATTGTTTTCAGTAGTGTGTAGAAGTTATTTCTTTTTTTTTGTGGGTTATTGTTATTGGTTTGGTCTTGCTAACTCAACAGTGGATAAGCTTACCTCCTTGTTCATCCAGCATTACGATGGTTCGCATTCCCACCTCAGTGCTCTAGATCAGAAAATATCACAAATATCATCTTAGCATCGTCTCACGTTCTAAACTGTGCGACAATCCGTCGCTAGTACAATTCTTACGTGTACAATATCATATGTATCTCTTAATCTTATGGCTTATTTAGTACGGTTTATCTTCTGTTTTACCACGATCCTTCAGCAGACACAAGCACAAGTGCCTTCATGTTCGCGTATCAAATCGATCATTAACTAATGGAACCCAGTCATGTCAATCAGAGTGCCTTTGTTAATAATTGTGTAACAAAGTACATTGCAAATATTGCTTCCTTGGTTTACCCAATTTGTTCGAACTTTCAGTTATATTAATACTCTATCAAACGTATATAGAACGGCAATCTTCCAGTTCCCATTTTTTTGAGCAGTGAGCACGACACCACAAATTTACGCTTTTTCTACACCATCTATAATGAGCGAATTTTATTTTATGTTTTTTTTTTGTCACAACACAGCACGGAAACAGTCACAATGTTAAAAAAACAAATCATAATCAATTGAAGGCTTTAATCAATTCATCATGGAAGGGCAGATGAAACAGAATTAAAGATAGAAGTAAAATCACGTTACACATAATACGAAGCAAACCTACGCACGGAAGTGAAGCGACAAACGAACTGAAAGATAAACGTTAACTAGTTAACGAACCAAAAGAAGCTTACACTAAATGGAAAGCAGTTTTGATTTAACATAACTAACTAAAGCAGAGGATGGAAGAATTAAACGGGTTCTAGTTATTGAGTAGAAAGATCATGAAAGAACAAGAAATAAAAATCTGAGAATTAGATAAATCAACCATGAAATGATTGTTAGCGCGATGCCGACTAGTGCAGAGTAAAGTAATAAAGATGAATGTACATAGTATATGCTCAAGATACAAGATACGTAAAGCAACTATATAAGCAGCAATTAGTGCGTCTGCATCTGTGTTGTGTAAAGGAGCGCAAGTGCGAGCAGTAGTGGAGAAAAAGGATTAAAAGGATAAATCGTATAAACGTAACGACATAAAACAAATATAAGAAGCGATACTGAAATGAGCTAAAGTGTAACATCTTAATGTAAACCAAGTTTTGGTGCTTCAATAAAGGGAAAGTGTGACGGGGGGTTGAGTTAGCAGTATCTTCTTCTTCTTCTTCTTCTCCACAAACATAAGGAGCGGACGGAAGTCGAAATAAATTGAACCATCATGACAGTACATTGCGAGAGAAACATTACTGTAACATTAAAGCTGATGATATAAATTGGAGAGAATGTAAAATGTTCAAGACTTTCCGGAGTCTTTTAAATGATGAATAAACCAAAAAAAAATATGAGTTTAGATGTGGTGTTGCGGTTTGAAATGAACAGTGTAGTCAATACATTCAACATTTGTCGTTATGTAGAATTAATTATGATTGTTTGTTTGCATTCCAAAGGTATTACAATATAATAGAATATGTATAGAATGTGTCCAATGATATGATGACTCACCTCCCTGATCGTCAAGGGCCACCAGGGTTCGAATCCCGGCTTCCTTGCTCTATTTTTGTATGGCGGCATTTGGAATAATCAGTAATAAGTGTCATTTGTTAATTGTTCTGCGTATACTGTAGTGATGGGCGTAACGTTTAGTTTGGAATAGATGGGTTTCTTCTGGGCTGCTGGTTTGGTTTGCCAAAACGTAAAACAGACCTTTGCTCGGCAGAGGATAATTGGTAGAGGTGATTTTTTTTGCATTTTCTTGCATAGACCAAATATTGTTATCCTGTATCGATTGATCTGCTACGTATATGTTTGGTATATACTTTTGTTTGAACCAAAATGTTAATGCTAATGGTGGTTTTCCTAATTGATGTGGCGGTTTGTTGTTAGTATAATCTAGCGCATATTTCGTTTGGAATTTTTAACCTAAAGCTGGATAAGGCTATTACGAGGATAATCTTAAATCGATATAATACACCATTGCGTGTCCCACGTTTTATGTATGCGTTTTACTTGCAAAAGGCACTATACCACTGTTTAGGTATATAGCCAAGTTGTATAAATTAAAAATAAATCACGAAAACACTGAACATAAATTCAACTTATACGATGGTCAATTTATGTTGTGCTTTTGCATGTACACAAACCAACAAAAATAAATTAAAATCAAATTTGTTTCATATATATAAAACAACATTTTATCTCGTACTCGCGGCAATTATGAACAAAGGAAAAATGAAGAATTTCTTACTAAGGTATAAATAGAAATATATCATTATTGAACCTTTCTTTATGAGAAGTAACATGTCAGAATGTTTAAAAATCTAAACACAGCTTAACCACTTTACAAGATTGCTCCATTTGAGTGCTTGTTATAGTGTTAATGATTTAAATAGATCATATATATATATATATTTTATACTATTAGCACATTGCGTACAATTTTCAACAAAACCAAAACACAACACATACATTTACATTCATTTCAAAAATAAAAATCGTAAATGCTAAGGGAAAATTGTTTAGTAACCGATACATTATGGTAAGCTTTGTTTAAGTTATTGAAAACGTAATTACTACGGACGGGCAAATAGGTAAATTTGTGCACGTCATACACAGAAAACAACAAATTGTAGAAAAGATACTGTTTCAGTTTGAGTTAAATGCTTGGTGACTATGTATAAATTAATTGCCACACCTTTTATGTCCTCATAATTTTACATCTATTCACAGATTAATTGCAGGAATATCGTTTTTCAGCAATTGCATTATTGAATTTATGTTTGAAGTGTTGTGAAACGTTTTTGCTGCTCTAAGTTTCGTGGGTTAGATTAAAACAGAGATTTGTAAAGCTATGTATACAACATATCAAGACATTTCCACCAGGTTATTGCTTAAGGAATTTTTTCTCCAAGCACAGTGGAAATTATAACCAGTAGATACTCATGCATCTGTTTTCATTAAGGTAGGATAGTTATGTAAAAAGGTAGCATAATAGTAGTGATAGTTTTTGAAAACAGCTCTATTACAAGTGATCAAGGTTACAGAGACGTTCCAATAACAGAAAAAAGACAGTAAAAAATTAATAGAAAATCATTGTTCTCTGTTTGCAAACTTCATCCAACCTCAGTTTCATTCTGGAGGAGAAGAAATTTTAGAATATGTGATGTGACATAAGTAAGTAGTACGATCGAATGTTTGACGTAAGTATAAGTCATAGGCATGCAACATAGATCGGGACATACAAACACACGCAGCCTCAACAAAAGTATTAAGAAAAAAACCAAAGGAAGTAAAGTACCAGACAAAAACAAACGAGGAATAAAATAGATTAAAACTCCGGTTCAATTTGTTATTTGTTACGGCAACCGAAAAAGGAAACTGGAGGAACAGAGCATTGCTGTTTTTTTTTTGTTAAAAGTATTGCAAATAGGTTGCAGTTTTACAATATCTATAGGAGAGCAAATAATTGACCGCAATCGACCTATATTAAGGTTAAGAAAGATTAGTTAATAGATCGTATAATTAAAACATCGAATTTCCGTTTGAATTCATTTAGGACTATATTAAAACGCGACGCAAAACAAACATTCATGAGAAATTGGAACATCGATAAAGTATTAAACGGAAACACAACATTTATTATTACAGGGAATGAAGAAAAACAACGTAAACTTTCTATTTTTGCGCCACGTAGTTCAAATTAAGAAAACCAAAAAGCACATTGGTAAAGAAAATTAAAAAACAGCTATTGGACAATATGGCAGGCTATTGAGTACAGGACGATTTAAATTGACATGACTTCGTTGGGATTGTAAATCGATGACAGTATCGACATTTTGTTTTCGATCGATCGAATAACCATGAGCAAAACATAGCATAATAACGAACTAAGAGTTACTATTTTACTTGTTTGGATGTAGTAAAACAAAACGGTTTTAATGACACAACTTTACCGGACCATTTTAGGAGGCGTTTCGAGCATTTTTAACGGAACGTTTCGCTATGGAAGATAATATTTTTAATTGCTGGCGCCCGGCTAAGGTAATCAGTACTAATTTACGTAGCGAAGGCACCTTCTCCAATTGTATGGAGTAGAAATGCAGTTCCTCTACCAAAAATTATTTATCGCATCCATCGCCAACGGTTCTAAGGGAGCTGCCAGTATTCGCAGGACAAGCGCATACATGGTAATGCATACAAAATGGATTGTTCTTACCTCCTCACATAGTGCCAGCATACGGCGGGTACTGTCCAAGGACTAACGATGACAGCGGCCATGCGAAATCATGAAAGTGTACAGAAAGCACAGTAGAAATGGTTTGAATACAAAAGTACGTGTTGCTGTCTGCATTTCTGGGCGGAATCGAAGCCTTTAGATGATGTATGCAGAGCATGTTCCATACCTCATCGACCACCTGCTGCTGTTTAATTTGGAGCTCCTGCAGCTCGGTTTTTGGTACGCCCGCACCATTTTCCGGGGGTGCTGCTGCCGGCATTCTGTAAATTAAACAGTTTATAAATATCATGTTTGCAACATCGGTACACAACTAAAAATGAGTTTTTGCAACTAATGCTTCCACGGTGGTAATGTTTCGGGATAGGAAAGTATTAATTCGTCAGCAAGAAAAATAAAATCAATCATCATAATGCGTCAAACTACGCTTTTAATTACTAATTCATCCACTAGATGTGCGCGCCGTGGAATCGTCCATCTGAATATGCATAATGCGTATTAAATGTTTAAACATTAGCATTTCACACAGATTGAATTAGATCAGCTAAAACACTGTTGTGCTTCAAAATGCTAAAACCATACCAAGCACGACGTGCAAACAAAGACTTTCTTCGCATCTTCGCTTGATCAAACGATATTCACGCATCATACAGACGAAAGACATTGACCGAGATGATTTTTTCCTTCGGTACATACTACCTTCAGTACTTAAAGGGACCTTAGGCAACCTCAACGTGAAAGGGCAAACAAACAAAACCGAATCGACGGGGAAACTCCCGCTGCTTTAGAGCTAAAGTGACAAAAATCGAGCATCATCAGCACATCTTCGGAACCTCCAGGGGGTGTCTTTCTAGGTGCGTACTCCCCAAAAAATCAATATCATAAGGTTGATACGGTAAAAAACAACAACCGGGAAGGGCCGATTTGAGTATGCGCCAAGCATCAGCTTTATCTGTGGTGTGGCGTTGCATTGGTCCCGCTCTTACGCCCGCACAATAAACGGTGTGTCTCATCCTTTAAACGCAATGACTGCGGTCTTCTCGTCCTGTCTCGAGGATGTGATGGAGCACGGCATGAAAAAAGGACATAAATTAGTGCTGGGAATTGTCTCGAAGGGCAGCCCAACACCACCGCTGCCCGCCGTTTGTCTGTATCCTTTTTTGTAACAAAATGACCAACTGACAATTTACTAGGATTGACCGTTCCAGATTGGTACGGCCTGAACCTCGCGCTTTCGCCTTTTTGCTTGACCCTGAAATAATGTCGCTGCATATGTGTGTATGCGTAGCGCGCGGCCACCCGCATAAGGACATGTGTGTGCCAAAACAGTGCCAATTCTAGCACAGTGCTGCGCTACATGCGTGCGCCAAGAAAGGGCGTAGCACAACATCATACACCGAGGGGGTACTCTTCTTGCAGCGGGCACACCTTCACAAAAACCGAGGGAATTCCGTACAGCTTCAGCACCTGATGACTTCATCCCGAACGGTTCAATTAACCCGCAACGTTTTCTTATTTCTGAGTCACGGTTGAGCCTCACAGATCACCGCTCAAATCATCACATGCCACCATCGGTTTACTCAGGGGCAGACGACACAGCACCCACCAACGGCACCAAATATTCCCTGCATCGATTTTTCAGCGAATGCCTTCCCGAATTAAAGAAAAATGCACTAATTTAAACAACGTTTCACCATTTACCTGGTTTAGTTTGGGGTGGTTTCGAGGAGAGTTAAAGTGTTGAAGAGATAACGAACAGCTTCGGAAAGCGATCGACAGAGGTTTTTGGAAAAGCTTGACGCAGACACACAATTTTCACTCTTCGATTCCGAGCACCAATTCGGTTCTAACATTAGTTTCGTTCAAAATAGCGAAGGCTTTGACGTTTCGTTAAGAAATAGCGATGGGTTTGACGTTTTCGTCCAGGGAAATCAACGAACCACTGGTAATTCAACGAAACTATGTCGCTTTGCGGGCTTTTTTTGAATAATTGTACATACGAGAGAAAATCGAAATAAAATGCTAGTATTTTACAACTATTGAAAATATCCATTCTTTCACATTAAAAGCAGAAATATATTTTTTTTATTCTCATTCCTGCTTTTACATAGACAGTATGTGACAAAAAACTGCCATAGAAAGAAGCCGGTCAAATGGTATGATAATGAGATAAACAACGCTCCCAAGTTGTTTTAAAATCTGGACTACATTGGACTGGCAAAATACATATTTTCTTTGCTCTTGCACTAGATTTGAAGCATTAGTTACCAATATTTTTGCTCGTTCGTTCAGATTGCTATCGTTTTGCGATCTAGTGTAGAAACGATGGACGAATCGCGTACAACACAGATAATTAATTTCGCTGGAGTTTTTTTAAGCAACCGTTCATCTTCAAAATAAATCGAATTTTGCTAGTAATTTTCAAAAATTTCCTATTTATCCAACAACGAAACAAATTTTCCTGATTTATTTATTGTCAGAAACGATGACCGTGAACCATTCGCATTTGCTTCGCCGACAGCTGCCCGTGAATGTTTTGTTGTGTATTTTTTAGTTGATTACTATCGGCATTTTCTGCAAAAATTGGCACGGACAAAATGAGTGAAACCGACGGGATCCACATAGAATACGCCAATGAGCAAGAATTGATTCGAGAGTTTCGACGGTTTATGAGTGATCCTGAAACCAGAGAAAAGGCTGCCAATTATCTTTACGAATCACTGGTGGACGAAACCATCCTTGGGATCGCGTACGAGGTGCACCATGCCTTCAAGACCGGCTCCGGTGCGGCAGTGGAAGGTGAACCCGAGGACAGTAAACCGTACACAATCGTCGATCAACCCGACATGGACGTGTTCGGGTCTTCCAACACTAAAAAAGCTATAGACTGCCACTGTCCGAACTGCAATCGTATCGTAGCCGCGTCCAGATTTGCACCCCATCTGGAAAAGTGCATGGGTAAGCCCACCTACATGCCGCTGCTGCTTCTGCATGAATTGATGAATGTTGTATCTAAAATGCACTGTGTAATATTACAGGTATGGGCAGAAATTCATCACGCATTGCCAGTAGACGTATCGCGAATACGCGTGACGTAGGAACCGGAAATTATTTCGGCGGTGATGAGGATGACGAAGACGACGCGGACTGGTCCGGTGAGAAGAGGAAAAAGAAGATCTCACAAGTGCGTACTAATGGGAGCAAGAAAAATGGCAAAACCTCATGAAAGTAGGTGCGCGTATGGGGTTGATAAATGGTAGTGCTTCTGAGCAATCTGCTGCGTGTAACCACATACATGCGCGATGCTGGTGGACGGAATGGACGGCAACAGGGCAACCCCTTACGAATGAGAGCAAATGTGGGAAACATTCAAAGTTTGACGATTTGAACACAACCAACGGAACTAAAAACGCTCGTTTTGTTTTAACTAAATCGTTCGGTTGAATCTCACCATAACGTTGTACCATGCACATTGCCAAGGTAGCAATTATTGCCAAATCAATTTCACATTACACTAGACACGAGTGTTGCAAAGCATATATGCAAATATCGTAAATTGTTATGTGGAAAAAACCGTATATCCTATAAACGGCAGGGGCAAACGAATTGAACATAGCTTCCAATTATCTGTATATCTTTATTACACAACATTAGGCTAGGCAAAATAAATAAACAATGTGAAATATATCCTCCTACTCGCACTAGATTGTGTATGTCTGTCGAACGAAGGAAGAGGTTTCCCGTATGTTTGATCTTCGCTTACTAACTGCAAGCGTTGATTTATGTAAATAAAGGAAGATTTTCACAACGATAGGATCGTCATAAGTATAGCGTGTCGAGTCTTCAAATAATATGATCAACTGAACTGCGTTCGATCCACTTTATCCACTAGGACGCAACAACGAATTCTCTCTAAATCGTAAATAGATCTAGTGCAGTTCATGTATGGATGTGTGTCGCCACCGCCACCGCCGTAAATTATACTCCAGAATTGATGTGTGTTTATTTTTAAGATCTGTCTACCAGATGGACCGACCCAGCCTCCCAACAAACCGCCGAGTATACATGTTGTTTACTTTTTGTTTTTGCCGTATTTTCTCTCATTCGTCCGGCGTACATTAAAACCGCGCGGTTCGTGATCGCACAAACAATTCGATACCGCGCAACGGCCACTCTCTCGCGGTTTTGTATTGCGGTCTCTCTCGTTCATACCCGCCCCCAACATGGGGGTTGTTTCGCGCGTTGTTCATTGCGCTAGTATTTCAAAGTTGGTGTCAGCTGAGTGTAGTTTAATCTCGGCGCACACGGGTCCGTTGGTTCGTTGCTATGGCTTCCGTATCCGGCTCACTGCGCTCAAGTGATAGTATAGTTTTAAAAAAAGCACAATAGAACAGACTGTTTTTGAGATATGTGGCTTCTTCGACTAGTGGGACATCAGAACCAGTTTAGTTTTTGTCTCATCCACGATCGCTTACCTTCCATATCCGTGTATGTTTCCAACATGATTCATTCGAACGTGCCTGTACGATGCTGTGTTTTGATGAGATCATAACTTACTCGCCGAAGCATACGCAATGAGGTAATGCGTTATTTCTAAGTCACACAGGAATGCATAGCTTCGCTCCATACGACCATCAAGGACGGGCCAGTTTTAATTTATTCATGGTGTGCAGCTGTGTTTATTGTTGATTTAGCAGGCTGGGCCGAATAATACAAAAACAGGAACAAATCAAAGCATTCGCTTGTGTTCGTTTTTTGGTTCAAGCACATCAATTCAAGCGCTTGATAGAGTGAAACCCCGTACAGCTCACGGACCGGACCATGACCGTGCTGTGCTCCCATCATCGGATAGTTGAAAGGGAACCGTCCAAAGTTAATCCCTGCTGGAAATGTAAGTAAACTAATGCGTGCTAGTAATTAATTTATTTTTGGCACAAATTATTGTATCATTCGTTATATTTCTTTTCGTTCCATCCTTCCAGCATGCACTGTTTTCTCCTTGCTGCTGATAGTTTCCTCGTGTTTAGTGGTTAGTTTCAGCCTGCATGGATTAATTGTAGACTACAAAAATCATTGTTTGCTCAAAGCAAACTTACATTTCATCGAGATACCAGCCGATAATGGAACCATTCCCAACGGAACAAACCAAACGGATGTTCAGTGTAATGTTTTAAAGTGCACAATTTAAAAGCACAAACATTGTTATCATTGTTTATCTTGCTTTGCAAACCTACAGACGGAATTGACGAATATTGGAGCAACTGGAACAGCGATACCTATTGTGACACACTGAAGAATATGCCACTCTTTCAGGGAATTTGTTGTACTATATGGCTAGCGATTTTCCTCATTCACGGTCCAGGAGGGTGAGTAGAAAGACAGTCAAAGAATCCTAACTAGTGCACTTCCAGTTCTGTACCATGGATATATTTATATAATCCAAAATGTTTTGCCTTTCAGAATTCTACCACAGCCCTGGCGTATAGTGTTTCCATCGTTAATATTTTTCCTGGGCTGTGTAATAGTGTCCCTTCTCACGGCAACGTTCATCACACAAGGGCTCACGCATCTGTGTGCCGAATTTCAAAAGGTGAACTCAGTGCATGGTCTTAGCTGCGCCCGGTTGATTGTTTACTTTTCATTAGTGCACGAAAACACAACTCTGGTACAAGTAGATAAGAACTTTTTCCTAACGCTTGTCTTTGCCTGGGTATGGTTCGGTGCTACCGTTTTTGGTTTCTTCATAATACTGCTTCGAATCCTGCTTATGCCCGACTTTGAACTGTGCCGCGTGGTAATTTCGATGCACGGGGGACATCGAAGGAAAGGTTTGTAGCCCGACGGATGGTGTCATGAATGGGTTATTTCTGGTTCAATTTTATTCATTTTCCTTTTCTATTTGTATAGACCTGTCCATGCTGCCGGTAAAAGAACATGCTAGTTGTGATAGTTCGGAACTATGATGATTGGTTTTGGTGAATAAATTTGTTCAAGTGAAACCGTGTATCAAGGGAATATTATAGTGATACTAAAACACAATCCGGCACACCTTTGCAATTTGCATTAATTTTTCTCTTCTGTTGGTTGGTGCAAATGGGTCAGGTTTTACTGATCTGGTTTTAAAAGTGTTTGGTAATCTTTTAAAAAATAACATTAAATAAACTTTCAGTTATCGCTAAAAGCATCGATGCTTCGTTTGTTTCGAATTCAATGTAGTGTGTAAAAAATATATAACAAAAACTGATAACGAATAAAAGTGAAAAAGGAATAGACATCTAAGGTAATGAAAACTATCAATAACATTGCTGTTGATAATATTACTTCGAGGTTGCTTGTCGTCTGCCGATTCATTATCCTGCCCTTATACCCTCGCTTCATCTCAATTTGGGTCTATGACGCCTCTTTGGTCCTTGGTTTAGACGACCTAGAGGGACTTTATAGGTTGGTGTCATTTTTATGACATGATGGAGCCAGACGAGTATAATATGCGACTCCTCTATTGTCCTTCCACACATGCGAGACCAAAAATCCACAAACGCGGTTATTTTCACATCGATGTAGTTATCGGACTGGCCAAGTTAAACATTTCATCATTTGTAATTTTTATTCGTTCATAATCGAACACAGCCATGAGAGCAACAGCTATGGAAGCCTAGAAAACATTTGAACACAGGACGGCCTTGCCTTGTGTGTTGCTGAACGCTTCAAGAATCCCGCCAAAGGATTTAACAACGTTTAAAACCCGGTATCGGTTTAAGGCTAAACTTAAAATGGATGCATCGTTTTTAAATTCCTTTTTTAAATATTGACACGATTGATCAGCTAAAAGCTTTCCTTTCGAAATATGTAAATTTCAAAAAAATACATTTTACAAACTGTCAACCTGCGGTGCCGGTCATCACTGTGCGCTCCCTGTGATGCCGGTGGTTGCTGTCAAGGTTTGTTGTGGCTGCGAAACAATCCGCAACAACAACGTTTCCAGCTGTGCTGGTGCATTAATCATCTACACACACAAGCAATGAATCCAGCAGGTAAATCATTTCAAGTAATATTTGTGAGTATTAGGGCACAATATATGTGTCGCGGAAAAGACAATGAAGGGCTATTGCTATCGACAGCATAAGCACACTCAACATGCGGCACGTAGAAGTGATTATTTGTTTATCATCAACGAGTTGATTAGTGCCACGAATGGATAGCCACATCCGTTGATAATGCCCCCATACAGCCCATTGGTACGCGAACAAACATTGCCAGTGTAAGTTTTCTTTTACCACCCACTGGTAGATTTGAAATGCGTTGCATTGTATTAAATCGATGCATTGAATCTTACCTCGAGAAAACAGCATCACCTCAGCTGAAATCATCACCACTACAAACCCACTTATGTTACGCTGCCACCGGTGGAAGATCGTTGCGGATAGTTGAGCGGCCCGCGAAGGTTCCGGTGGCTTTCTTTGGGATAGAGCAGCGGTAGATGGCAAAACACGCCGTCAAACTCGACAGGGTGGTAAAAGTGAAAGTACAATCCACATAGCCGTTGCGATCCGGTTGTACGTTTTATGTGTTGGTCTAGACATCTCACGCAGCTGTTTTAATACCATCTTGTGATCGTGCCTGTCGAGACAGTGCTGAGACGGACACGCGTTCAGCCCTTATTGGTTTGCAAGAAATATAGCGAAACATACAACGTAACAGCAGTGCCTTATAACTGTTCATATAATTTGGTGTGCGCATTGTATGGTTAAAGTGTTAGGGGAACTTGATCGTTCGTTACGATCGAGCAAATCGGTTGGCATTAGTGAACAGAATTGTGAAAAAAGGTGATCATTTTTGCGCGATTTATGTTTACTTCAAACGATAAGCGCCATTGCAGCCTCCACTGAGCATCAGCTAATTGATAATTTTGTTATATGCTCTCTCACTTCAGCCCTCCATCAACATGACGTACAACATGGATGAATTGAAAAAGCGTTCCGCCGTAGCGAGTACTTCACACAACATAATCAACAAACAGCAACCCGCGCCCAAACATGAAAAGGTGCCAGAATCATCGAAAACGATCACGGACATCACCCGTACCCATCGAACAGCGTACGTCATCTTCTTTTCGCTACTGTTGGATCTCCTTGCGTTCACGATGATACTGCCGTTGCTTCCGTCCCTGCTCGAATATTACCGGAAGAATGACAACCAGCTGTACGGATATCTGGCAAACAGTATTAAACAATTCCAGGTGTGGATCGGTGCCCCGGAACGATTTACCAGTGTCCTATTCGGTGGTGCGCTCGGTTCCATGTTTAGCTTCCTGCAGTTCCTGAGCAGTCCGATCGTCGGAGCACTGTCCGATTATTACGGTCGTAAACCGCTCATGCTACTGTGCGCGGTAGGTGAAAGGTGAAAGTGGTCGAACGCACCGAATCGTTTAACGTTTCCTGCTTTTTCTCACTTTTAGACCGGCATTGCTGCTTCGTACGGAATTTGGGCGTACTCGGAATCGTTCCTGCTGTTTGTGATCGCTCGTTTTGTCGGTGGCATTAGCAAGGGCAATGTTTCGCTCTGTATGGCCGTGATCACGGATGTTTCAAACCAGCAGAACCGTGGCAAAGCGATGGCCCTTGTAGGGATTGCATTTTCGCTCGGTTTCATCGCGGGTCCAATGATCGGTGCAATGTTTTCGCGGTTTTCGGATAAGACAGGTACGCTGTGGTTTTTCGCACCGGCTATGTTTGCGATGCTGCTAGCCGTGGCAGACATTCTTTTTCTGACGATGTGTCTGAAGGAAACGCTACCAAAGGAGAAACGATCGAACCGTATCATCAACTCGTTGTCGCATGCTATCGACCATATCAGTATTAGAGCGTTGTTTCGCTTTTCCGCGGTGGAAAATCTGTCCCAGAAGGATGTACGCTCTCTGCGCAGCTTGGGCGTAACCTACTTTTTGTACCTTTTTCTATACTCCGGACTAGAGTTTACGGTGACATTTTTAATGTACCACAAGTTCGGCTACACGTCAATTGATCAAGCGAAAGTGTTCCTCACTACAGGTGCGTACATGTACATGCAGCTTCTTAATAATAATATTTAAAAACTACATTTGATTCGAAAACTGATCAATATCTCTACAGGTGTACTGATGGCGCTGCTGCAGGGTTCGGTTGTGCGTCGGCTTCCTGATCGATTGGTAAAAGCTTCGGCAGTATTTGGACTGTATCTAATCATTCCTGCCTTCATCATCGTCGGTTTGGCCGAGTCTTCCCCTATGCTTTATCTGGGCATGATTTTATTTGCCATCTGTAAGAATTCTATCTTCTCTTCTGTGGTGTATAATACCACATTTCATGTTTTTTCCTCAACTTTTTCTAGCCACCGCCTTCGTGGTAACGTGCATGACTACAATCACATCGAAGTACGGCGACTTCCACCAGAAAGGTACCGTGCTGGGAGTGTTTCGCTCCCTGGGAGCGCTTGCACGAGCGGTCGGACCGATCGTTGCGTCCGTAGCATTCTGGGGTGTCGGTGCTCGGTTAACTTACATCGCCGGTGGTTTGCTGCTACTGTGGCCCGCCCTTATGCTGCAGTACTTAAAGCTGTGAATTGTGTATCCCACCGTAACATACGTTGTTTTTTCCGTCTTTTGTATTGTTATATTATGCATATATTTATAAAACTACAAGATCCGTATTGATATTCTTACAGTATTCTGTAAAATTTCCTTACCAACAGACTTTATAAAAACAATGGTCTTGTTGGGGTTTCGAGTCTCTGATGTAGTTGAGTAGTACTTTTTTCTGAAACGATTATAAAAATCTCCATCGTGAGAAAGTAATGTAGAAAAATCAAAAGTTAGGGAACATAAAAAGGAATAAAGCAGTATTCAATCGAATAGTTAAAGTAAAAGTTGAAGAGCAATATTGTGAAATAGATAAGCAAAGTACATTTACTAATCATCACCGTCACCATCATGCAACATTGATAAAGTAACACTAAAAAGATACATTTGAACATCACTTATAACAATGTGTTTATTTCCTACTAAGTATAATACGAATGTATAAACCATTTTCAAAATTAGTCGACGTAACAGTGTAAACACAGTTCATTGGTTTCCATTTGGTAAGAATGAATGAGGTGATTTTTAAAAATTAGCATCAAATTTAATGTTTTCAGCGGAGCTTCATGTTTACTTTATCTACTGAGTATTTTAAGCTACACACTAGGAAAGTAGGTTTGAGATTGTTTGATGTTTTGGTGTAATATTCGCGGTAAGCGGTAAGCAACCTCCATATTCATGGTCAGCTAATGCGATACCAGTTGCCCAGAACGGCAAGCACTACCACACAGAACACACTGCTGCCTCGTTGCAGTGCTGATGTACCGGAGCATATGCCATCTATCTCGATCATGTGATCGATACAGCGACAGCGCCCATGAAAGCAACTAGTGTCCCGATCGATGCAGTTGTCGTTCACCTCACAGATTCCATTCAGGTGTACCGATGAAACACATTTCTAAAAGATAGTGATAACGGTGTTAGACTGGGAAATGGTATGGAAATGAAAAAGAGGTTCAATCAACATACAAATCCTGCCTCGTGAAAACGGCTAGCGCAGGTGCACCGTCCCGCAGTTATACCATCCGTGCCGGTTGTGATACGACACTGCGAATGGGGAATGTTGTACAGACATTGAATGTTTTCCTCGCAAAGGTCGTAAATTTTGCTCGCAACTGCAATAAAAACGAAAGGATAAATTAGACAATGTTGCATGCAGCATCCACCACGATCAAGGCATGGGTTGCGACGAATCAAAACCACCATCACGTGAATCGTACGTACTAGGCAAACAGCGATTCCGCATTTCGTTCAACACGTGACTGACGCGGCACGTACAGATGTCCTGCGAGCAGCGCGAATTATCCGTCACGCATTCCTCGTCCCGGAAACATTGATCGCCGAGTTTGGCATCGCCGAGGCACCGATTGCGGTCCGTGTTCGGATGCTTGCCCGGAGTGCACACGCAAATCCCATCGCGACAGTACGTATCGTTACCGATGCAATTGTTTGTCAACCGACAGTATTCGCCAAGGTAGCTCGTCTTGTAGCAACGCTTCTCCCGCTCAACGTAATGCGCACCGTCCACGCATTGGCAGGAATTGTCCCGGCATTCCGAATTGCCGGTACTCAGCGTATACTGGCACTGGTCGTTGTGTAGACAATAGTCTCCGATGTCGGTTGCCGCTAGTAGGAATAAACAAAGATGAGATGTGATTCAGTGAGTGACGGTTTTTAAGCATCGTTCTACCTACACTTCGTGAGAACGCGCTGTGGGCAGTGTTAGTAAATGTTAGACAAAACTGTGTTACCTCTTAAGCACCGACGCGTGTTATTACTGTCTGTCACGGCGAAGTAACCGGCCATGCACGAACAAACGCCATACTCGTGGACCGAGTTGTACCGTTCGCAGTATGCCTGCACCGGACATTCATCGTCCGTGCGGCAAACATTCGCCGTTCCTGTAGGGTAAGTACGTACATTTTAAATAGAAGCACACTACGCCGTCATATTTTCGTCTGATTCTTTTCGTATCGTATGTTGATCACTAACTGTTGCTTTTGCTAAACGAAACAACGATCAACTACTTTACTATATTCGGAGGGTTTTTAACCTCCATCGAGTGCGCTCACTCTAGCCACTAGCGTTACTACCATACGAGGTTTCAATTGCGTGTATTATCTTCATGGCTTTGAAGGAAGGAAAAATGAACACAGATGCTTCAATCTCACGCACGCACTCCAGAGGCATCGTGGTCATTGTGAAAGGGATAAAATAGAGGGATTTTTTCCTATCTTATCTTTACGTGCCTAAACACCTCCGTAGCGCTCTTAGCCTCATTCGATATGGAGTTAATGCTTCGAACAGCTTCCTCACTCGCTACGCCTCTTCGAAAGCGTATGAAGATCTTCATTTTCTCGTTCTCGTTCTGGCTTTGCTATACCTTCTCGCTTCCCATTACTCAAAGTTAATCATTTTAAGTACGGCAGCATGGCATGCCGCTGTTATGTAAAACCGGGAATAATGAACCTCGAATCCACACTCCACCGAATGACTTTGCTTTTCCACGCGTTTCCCACCCAGAAATCCATTCCGCATATGGGTATCTCCGGGTACTTCCGTCCAACCGAGAGCATCGGCGCCTGGAAGGGTAGATCGGACAAGCGGAAGTGCGCGAAGGCCATTTGTGCGTGCAGTACACACCTTTAAAGTGCAATCCATAAGGGCGCAGTCGGTACTGTGTTATGTATTTTTTTGTTTTGTTTTCGGTACCGATCGATAGGTGGTACACCCAATGTGCGTTTTTTTTATTCCCTTTTTCAGCGGCAGCTAGTTATGGAGTGGAGCATCTTTTTTGCGTTTTTTTGATACGTGAACCGTGAAGGCTACGAAGCTGGTTGGTACTCCGGTCTGTTTTTATGCAAATAGCGCTCTTCTTCTACAAGATGCTACATTTACGGATTGATCCAAATACGATGTAGGTCAGATATACTATTTATAACCCCTAAAATGTATTTAAATTGTTAAATCTTAGTATCACAAGCCCCTGAATCACTGAATGCTTGGTTAATTCTACTTCGTTGCCATTTAAGCCATATGGTTCATGAAACAAGTCTAATCAATTCCTTACATAATCCACATTTTCGTTGAGTGTTTCTAGTTGGCCACAGAATAATGTTGGAGTTCGTGGGTGCTTTTCATGATATTGTAGCAATATTTTTTGTAAGAAGTTTTGGAACATTGTGTACATAAATGTCTGCATGTTTTAACCTTAGGATGATAACGTTAGGGTGAACTGGAGAACAACTTGGGAATTCTCTAACTTTTCAGCACAAAATTTATGGTTTGGTACCAAATTTAGCATTTGGACTCTTTAAACCTTTAAAACTAATTTTATGTGTATTTTTGTGATGATTGGCGCGTTATTCCATAGAGATTACCGATCACTGCGTTAGGCGTATCGACGAAATGTATGAAATAGCACCTATGTATTGCTTCCCCTGTTAACATACAGCACGTAGAACCGAATGTTGATCGGTCGATTGACCGATTTTTAATCAGCCCTTAGGGCTCTCGATCACTTATAATTTTATTGTTAGCCCATCCAATCAATTTCCACCCAAGTGCCAATCAATAATGATTAATGCATGGCGTGGCACAAATCGGTTTGGCTGCGATAGCCCATCCTTGATAACACACCCCCAACAGCACAGAGGGTGTGCTAGACGTGCCAGTAGTGTGAGCTCGCAATCGGGACCATATTACATGCCCAAATCGCACGCGGTTTTGATAGATCTGACGCTGGCATTCGAATTACTGCTTGTAGACAATTGTTCACTGCACCTCATTCGATTGGAATTCCGTTTCGCGTGTCGCACACTGATCGTGGTGTGTTGTTAGTGTACAATTAAACGATTCTGTCTAATATTTACCAACACACACATTAACGGGCATTATCAGTTTGTGAGCATAAATTGGTTCCCTTTTTTTGGTTATTATGTGTCAACTTTTGAACCATTTCGCGCAACGCGCAACGTGACCTCGAGATCACTCGATCGATCAAACAAATGTGAACTGGCCATTGCAAACAGAAAACACACGCACACGGAGGGTCACAGCACAACAAACAACAAACCCGCTCTCCACTTACGCCGTATAAACGTTTGACACTGCACAACACTTCCGATGGTGGCCAGCAGCAAGAGCGCGGCAACGCCTACCGTCATCCATCGCAGACTTCCGGGCGTCGACGACGTTCGTTTGTGCCGACCGGTTGCGTCGAACGTGCACATGGTCCACACGTCTATTGCTACGGCGCGGTATGATCGCGTGGCACCGACAACATCACGCCCCGGAATCGAATAGCACACTGATCCACATTTTCTCTTTTTGCGGCCCTGGTCATCGTACCCCACGTGAAATGAGAGGGCTGGGAGGAAATTTGTGGGTTAGGATAGGGGGAGGTGAATTTGCCTTTTATATTGCTGCAACAACGCTTGGGGTAGAGGATCAGAGACGCTCCGAAAAAAAAACAGACATCAAACAACCCCTCGATGCTGCGCACCGAACAACAATGGAACGTGATGGAATTGCGCGGTCAATCTTTTTTTTTGTGAATTTTCCTCTCACATTCTCGCAACCCTCCTGTGATGGCGTTGCTTCGTTTCTCATTCCGATTCATTGGTCTTCTCCATTGTGTGGGTGAACTATGGTAAAATAGAACTCATATAAACACGGCAAAAAATTGGAGTAAAATACATTCTATTATTAATATTGCGATTGTCATTTAAACACTTTATAATTTACAATACAGTACAGGACAGTCAAACAAGTTTGTACCGTATACTCTCCTAATGATTTCACATCTCAAATCTCATACATATCTCAACATATTCCTATTCTATTTGATCAAATTTAAGTAATGGCTCATACTTTTCCAGACGATCTTCTTGACCCTGTAGTAGAGACAATGAAGCTAACAATTTTGAAGTAGATTTAAAGAAGATGTAAAAAACAAATATGTTGTATTTTAAATGCCCATTGGAACAGTACTTACCAAAATTACTTATCTTTACTACCTTGTACTCGTATTTTTTATTCCTACCACGCCTACCACGGCCTACCACGTCCATGTGGGCGACCTAAAAGGGCTTTACGGGCTGGGTCGTTCGGTGTTATTCTCATGATGTATCCAATCCGCCGGAGCCTGGTGAGTCTAATCCCCTAACCGGTACCCTAACACAGTCCACTTTCAATAAACTTAATGTAATTTTGATCAGTTTTATACACGCTAACGCTTTTGTACAGAAAAAAATCCATTCTGTCCCAACCCCTCGACCAGCTGACCCATTGTGACAGTGGCCTTCTGCTGCAGGACGGTGCGGAAAGGGGCAACGAGTTTTCACGGTGTAATCAATCGACAATTACAGCGCTTCGGGGCTGGGCCGCGGAAAAACTCGAAACAGTACAGTTGTTGATACACACGGATTTGGAACTTGGATTCCGCGGCTCACTCGCACACCCTCTCTTGGGCTACGGGGTAACAAATTTGTGGATACCAGCGCATGAATCTCACCACCGTTCAACCTCGAAAATGATGAACCACTGCAAAACGCAGCATGCCATTGTTTTTCCCCCCACGGGCAGCATTATGAAGAAACACAGAACAAGATGAAAATGGAAAATTGAGAAGGAGAGAGAGAGAGAAAAAGAGAGAAAGAGAAAAGGAGAGCGAAAGAGAGAAGCACTAAAACAAACGGTGGTAAAATGAAACACGCGCGCTTACGCGTGGAATAGGTCGTGCTGTATGGGAACTAAGCGGAAGCTGCGCGATTTTAAATTATAATAAAAGCAGAAAGAAAAAAAAACTAAATCATTGTGTAATCGCAATCCCAATGAATTGGCCGACAACTTTTATTTTGTGCGGCCCCATTAGAAGAACATTGAAAGAAGAGGGTTTTAATTAGGGTTTGTCAGACAAAATCAACGATCAGATTGTGGGTTAAATAGGCGAAGAGGATCGGTTTGTTTTAACCATCCGCTGAATGACAATAATGTGGGAAAATTGCTATTTACATGCAAACGCGTTAATTGATGCAGGAAAGTTTTTGATATTATGCACCAATTATGCAACGGAAAACTTGTCATTTAAATGAAAAATGGTTCAAACTCGATTAGCATTGCACTGTGGTAAAGTGTTATTGGAGTGTTAAACATTCAGTAAAATCTAGCCATAAGAATATTATACGTAAAAAAACAAAAGTATTGTAAACTTTAAGATGATCGATCGAACATGACGAGGGCAACTTCGCACATTTCATCATTACGTTCCAAAAGCTTCTGTGAATATCATCAGGATGTTTTGTACGTGCGGTGGTACAACACCTTCCATGTAATCATTAGACGATCCTTCAATGTACCTATTTATGAAATTCAATTACCTTTATACCCCGATTAGACGCGGACCCGTTCGCTGACACCACACATCACGGATGTTGGTGATTAAGCGACTGTCAATCGAACGGATCGAAGGGTAATTGGTCGGCCTCGACCGCTGAAAACAACACCAGTAATGAGCCTCTTTAAACCGGGCGGAATTGGGGCGTACGCGGCACTGGTCAACATTGCCCATCGGTGTGCGATTTATCAGCGGGTGATTATGATAAGCGGTAGCGTTCGATAACATCATCCTTTTTCTACGGTGATTCGTAGATTCGTCGAACGCTGATGACTGTTGGCTGTCGAGCGTGCTGCAGTGAAAGCTACGAAACGATCAATTAACACGGTTTACGGAAAAGGAACCCTGTTGCCTACCCCGGGGCCGCACACCAGCTGGGGCAAAGGTTGGTGTCGCATTCGACACAGAAGCCAATAATGCAGCACTCAACAGGTGGTACTACAACGTGCCAAGATGGATGTTACCGATGCCATCGTACGGCAGTAAAGGTAATTGTGTGTAGCGACTGTGAACAATTTCAAAATCGATGCCAATGATAGCGATCGGTACCGATAGGCGATGAAGAATTTTGTGAGGAAACATCAAAAACACGCGGACATCGATTAGTTATCAAACCGTTACCATCCGATTAGAAAGATTGGCTGCACGGGTGTGACGATTTAATCGTGCCATTGATGTGCTAGACCGAGCATTGCTCCGCGAACAGTTCTCGAATCCAAACGATCAAAGTGTTGACGTCAACTTCAAACCCTCGTAGACAGACGAAAATCAGAAGGCAAGGATTATATCAAATGCAGTCTTTGATCCGTGCGTTGCTCAAACCGCGTCGATGATACACCTCGATAGCAGCATGAGCCATGCCCCGACACAAACGGGGGTTGATTTACTAGAATCATACCGAACGGTTTGGTGTTATCGCATGGTGTCGACCGGACCCGATGACGTTTTATGCGATCAATTATTGGGCAAAGGTCGTCCAGGGTGTCGCCGCAGGGAATTTCGTAACTGTAACAGCTTTTAAGCCTTATTCAAATACATAATTGTTCTGGGGCGATCTGCTGGAACCAATCTACGTGAGTTCACTTCGCGATGGGTCCGCAAATTGTCGTAATATAATCCGTAATAAAGGGAACTTTTAGTAGGATTAAACAGAACATTCTGTTAACTAATACCTTCCAACCTAGGTTAAAATCATATATGGATGGCTTTTTTGACATTGTTTCGATGTTTTGTTAGAAGGTTATGGCGTGTCACAGGGTAACAATTATGACTCGTTACTTTTCGCACTGTTCGCTAACGACCTGATTTGAAACAAAGGCGATCTGTTGGTCTGCAGATTACGTAAATGATTACTCATCGCAATTAACTACTTAGATTCGTACTACCAATATCGAAGGACTTTAAACAACAGTATGCGTCACACCGAACCGAAGAAGTTTTACGACCTCGGTCGATCTGATTTCTTTTATATCTTCCAATCTTAAGAAAGGCCAGGAGTGCCAAGTAGTAGTCCTGGTCCCCTTAGCAGAGAACGGCGCGATACTAGAGTAAAGTGTAGTAGAACCTGAGTATGAAAATCGAAGTCAAAATGATCCCTGAGGTCTCCGAATGTTGAAGCAATTGTAAAACTAGATGGGCTTTGTTTTCTATAGTCTGCATGCCCTCAAATCCTTGATAAATGGATAGCTTAGAGTCTATGCAACGCAGACTCGTCCCTCACAAAGTAACGCTTGCTTCCTTGACCTGGCCGCAAATATCAGCCTTACGAATCTCGTCTAATGCGTCTACAACAAATGTCTGCAGTTGTACTCCTCACTGGGAGTATCGGTTGGTCAAGAATCAACGCGATCTCGGAGTTGAACTAACCTATGTTTCTTGCAAGCCTTCAATTTCAATATACGTGGCTTTCAACGACATTTGTAATCTCTTCGTCTTCATGTCTTCATTTACCACTCAAAAATTGCTTGAAAAGTAAAAGATCACCAATAGTTTTTAAATCAAAGTCTAGACTGCGCTTTAAAGCCATAGAAACATTTGAAAAATAATGTCAAATGAATATAAAAAAGTGATACTTAAATGAAAATTCTTACATTTATTTTAACCAGCTGTAAATAGAATCAACTAACACATTTACCTAGCATTTAACTATATTGGTTTGACACACGCTAAATTCGAATTCACTCAACACCCGTATGTACACGTGGATGGGCTAATGGACACAACGGACACCCGCTAAATTACATCGATCGGTGATGCCCGATCGTCTTCCTCATCATCCCGTTCTTCACTCGTGCCACGGTCCGAGTAGCTGTCGGTGCTCTTTCCATCAAACTCCATCGAAGATGACGTTCTCCGGCCATACCGTGCCACTCCTTCATCCGCACCCTCGTCTTCATCGTTTTCGCTCGTGTATTTATTATGCACAGCACGGGTTGTTGTCGCTGAGGCACCATTCGTCCCAGTGGCAGATGACATTTTGGTCGTATCTCCCATCCCATCCGCTGATCCAAGACCGTCCGTCGATTGGCTGCCACTGTTGGCTCGTCGCCACTTAGCGCGACGGTTTTGGAACCATGTTTTAACCTGTTTTTGGGCAGGAACGAACGAATAAAAAATACATGAATACACATCAATTTGGAAATTAGAAACTCATCACGGCTAGATACTAACCTGCCGATCACTGAGCTTCAACTGAATGGCCAGATTTCGACGATCTTCCGGCGAAAGGTACTTGTGATTGGAAAATCGCTTCTCCAAACTTTGCGTCTGCTGGGGCGTGAACCGTACCTGGCCACCTTTACGTTTAGAACCGCAGGTTGGCAGCAGATAGCTGTACGGGTGGGGATAGAACGGCCAAACACGTGGCGATGCTGAAAATAGGAAAGTAAAATAAAAACAAACCATAAGCAACGGGCGATGCGAGTGAACCGAATACTGGAAAAATGGGGCCACTGTTCTATTTGTGCAGTATTATACGATTGTGTGATGCGGAATGGAATTGTTTCCTTAATTCAATATGCTGGCAAGGGATAGGGACGCACTGGGAACAAATACGGTACCATTTCCTGTTCCGCATACGTAACGAAGTCTAAGAAGTGGTGAGTATACACCACGCAAATATGTAGCACCGTGCCGTGGGCGGTTGCGCTATTTATCTTATCCTTCTATCCGCTGCAACCAGTGCCGGAAGCGGAAGCTTGATTTAATTTGTATCAATTATCTCACATCCACATCGTCGACCGCAGTGTTCCCGATGAAAACCACGCACGTTTGCAGAAAGATGAAGAGTATCGCATTCTGAACGCACGAACCACACGAATGTAAACGGCGCGCATTTGGTGCACTCAAGCAGGAATTCATCCGTCCTCGACCATCATGCACGGCCATGGAATCGGGATTACCGACGGGAGACACACGTGAGGTTGGTGTGTTTACCCGGTGGCAACAAAATCACTGTACATTTAGGGTGCAATTTTCGCTAATCGAGTGAAACGATAATGCCAAAGGCGAAAGGTGGGTAGTGTGGGGTATCCAGCGCGGACAAGCAGCTCAATCAAGTTGAGGTGATATCGGCGATCGGCGGAGTATATTACACCCAGGGGGGGGGGGAGATTGCTGACAGCTGTTATCTATCGGTTGCCGGAAGAGATTTTGGGTGTAACGGGGTACGTAAAGCACGAGACAATGATACGCCAATATATTTATTACTTAGCGTGAAACTGCAACAATTGTGGATGTGAATTCCAAATGCTCTTTGTAGGATGTGTCAGGACAATTACCGGTAGTTTTACCATAGCTATTGCACATTATAATTTTAGATGTTTTACCTTTATGGTAAACTTTCGTAAATTATAAAGAAATGAGCCAGTCATGTTGGTATAAACGGGAAGATTCTTCTTAGTATGCATCATTACGGTTTGCGCCTGCAATGTATGCAATGCGAAAGCACGTACTAAGTGAAAGTGTAACGTTAGGCGTTACGACTGCAATACATCCATGAATTGGCGCGTTAAGTTCTCTAGTATCCTTTTCAGTAATAGTTTTATGAATGTACATCCGAGTTCAACAGAATTGTTGCTGCTATAGTCGTATTTGTTTAAAGTGTCTTCAATTATCTTCAATATTAAGGTATTGGGCTTTGAAATGGTATGTAAAGCAAACCAATTAATGTTTTTCTATCGTTACTAAAACTAAACCCCTGTAGAACCCATGTCTGCACCTTTAGAAGCAGCTATTCATTGCACAGCTATCCGATTACGATCAAGGTGAACGAAATGTCAAATTGATAATCGTTTGTCATTCGAATGGGGAACGATTAGGGACCCGGATCGGGAACATCGGCCACTTCACAGGCCTTGATCTCGCCTCCCGACACATTAGAACGAAATGCCGCAAGTCACACAACCCACTCTCTGTGTCCCTGTGTGTTAGCAGTACGCTGTTGATGAGGCAAGGAAACAACGCACCAACGGGAAGGCGAATCCTTAATCCCTGATAGCGCAACCGGAGTCACCCGTGTTCAGTATAGATAAACGACGGCCGCAAATAGCGACGATGCCGTGATTTTGATGATGAGCGCTTGTGCGAGACATTTGTGTGGAAAATAACATGATCTATCCGCACTCGATTGGGTAACGTTCGCTCGTTCGCTGTTTCGCCTCAAGTACAGGTGAGACACGGCAACCAGGGACAGTTTGTCGAGTAGTTTACCCCTTCGTCCATTACTTGTGCCCCTATCCTCATCAAATCGGGGTGTGATTTGAGGATATAAAGGAGAGAAGGAAAAAAACACACACACACATAATTAAACATAATCATTGGTCGGTGTTTTCTTGTACCCTTGTTTGCTATTTAGTGGCCAGGCGTCTGTCTGGCGTACCATCGGGTTGGGTTTTATCAGCGATTGGAAGGCATTTTGGGCCACATCAACCTTATAGATGACAGTGGATATGGGGGTAAACTGGATCGGCGCAAGGTGATAATTTTTCTATCAAGTCAGCGTGCCCAAAAGCAGCCTCGTGGTTCCCCGAAGCCAAATGGCACAAAAGTGTCAGAGGGTGGAAAGCGCCTGCTCATACATTCCCCCTCCCCCTTTGGCTGGGGTGAGGTAGGTGGGTTTTGGGGGGGTGCTTGAGTGATATGTGATCTATGATAAAATGAAAACAGCACTTAATCCTTTGCGTCTATTGGCGGCTTCACCGGTGCTCCACCAATACTCCGCGTTTTCGAACCCTCACCGCACGTCACACGGTGACCATAGCGCGTACGAATGACTAGACCCATGCTGTGGTGCCTAAATGCCCTCTCATAACACCATATATGAACAGCCTTAAAAGGGTTGTTTGAGCTGGGGATTTCGGCGTTGGCGCCAGGAGCCTTTATTTAATTTTAGATTGATAGCCACTGACGATCGCCGTCCAATCGTTTCTTTGCCGAGCGGCATGAGGTTCTGACGGTCGCGACCCACCGCGAACACCCGAAAACAACTGGCGATCAAATAGTTTGACGACGTGGCGTCAGTGACAGAACGCATCAGACAGCGTTTGTTTGCATATTGCATTTGCTTACACGGTTGTAATACACGGCCCGGTCGACAGTTGAGGCAACCGATGGCGACGGGATGCGATCCGGCACCACATTGTAGATCGATCGATCCGACCGGCTATAGGTGCTAGAGGGGTTATCGTAAAAGACGGATTACTTCGATGGTGTAATCTTTTTTTATGGTTTACCGTTTGTCCAGCACTTAGTATGAATTTATGTCTGGTCTTTTTTCACGGTGCCACAATTTGCCGTCGGATAAGCTGAGAGTTCTAAGATGCTTCCATCTTCATGCCATTTGGGGCAAAAATCTGAGCAAGGAACGTTTTCTAATAAATACAATGCATTACAAATGTTATGGCTTGTCCTATCCGTCACTACAACCGGTCATGGCCTGCTGCAAGAGTCCTTCAAACCGCGCAGGGTCGAACAACACCGTCGCCTACACAAACATGATGTATTGTACTTCATGGGTTGTAGATTCTCTTTAGGTTTTGCGTGCCCTATTTCATATTGATTTTCTTTTATCTCTGCTTACGCGATGCCTCTTCTTGCGTATTCTTTAAAATTATGAAAATTATTTATGCAGATTGCTTACTATTACTTTTAAAATACACGATAAAAACAACTTCAAATCAAATAGATGCTAAGAACAAAATGCAGCAGGACGTCTAAGACAAAAATTTAAGGAATTCAAATAGGTGGCGGTCTTGAACAAAGGATTTAATGTGTAACAGGGCGTTATGAATCACTTATTGTGGTCAAGTAAACACGAATCAGTTGAGAGTTGGACCCGTACAATAAAACGTTTTGTTGAATCGTGCCTTACCGGTTAGGGTTTCGATTCGGTTTATCAAACAGACGTTTAATGACAGTTTTAAACTATCAATTAACCTCTCATATGTTTAACTAGGTAAACCAATTTACATTACAATTACCCAAAGTTCAACAGAATTAAACAAATACCTAAAAATGTTGAGACATAGGTTAATGTTTGAATAAATTATACGACTGTTTTCTACTTTTATTGCTCCAATCCAGTGGTCAATATCTACCAGTATTAAAAATTAGTTTATGCCTAAACCAATATATGGAGTATTGCTGTATCAGTTAGGTAGATTATCATGAAGGTATTACGGAATTGTCCCTAAACCAACTAGGATTTCTTCCACACTCATCGGTTCCGCAATGAAAACAGATTCTATCGGTTTGAGTCAGAACCCTTCCGCAAATGTCTGCCGTTACATTTTCCCACACTTTCACCGTCGGGCGAGTGTGACACACGGAAGTACACCACCCAATAGCGCTATAAAAACATCAATCTCAGGCTCAAACCATCGCACACCGGGTTTTTGGCTTCTGGAAAACCGGCCTAGAACCGCCTGCATCTGGCAGCGATCTACCGGGACCATCATTCCCTTTCGCTTATCACACCAGCGCACAAAACCGTGCAAATATCAAACAACCCATTTTGTCGCTACATTCACACTCGGGTGCTCGGAAGCAAAGTGGTTGCGGCCGATAGCCGTAAATCAATTGGCAGCTCGATTAGTGACCGGGCGTAACGGGGGGAGCGGACACGGACCTTAATAAATCTTGCAGGTGAAAGATTACTCGTTCGATGGGTTCGTTCGGCGGCTTCTTTCATGTTGCGTGCCGAGTACAAAGTGAATTCGGCACCAATTGCCCCATTCTTGTAGGGTGCCAAACCAACCGAATGGGCCCATATTACGGGAGGATTAGAAACCGGTGGCCGCACTATTATGGTACCAGCGTATCGCGCTCGGAAGCTTTCACACATATCAAGCAGCACTTCAAAACAACACAGAACCAAACCGTCAGGATGTGGATCGAAATTGCGGCGGAGACGAGCTGACGGTGACGGTCTGCTGGTGGGGCCGGTTGATGGAACTCTTTATTTCACGATTTGTGCCGTATCGATAACGGGGGCAATGGGTATTATCAATGCTTTTGATCGGTGGTTTATGGCCGTGCTTAGCATGCTTACCACCGCTAGGGCTTTGTAGCTTATTGGTTTGATTTCGCAAATACTCCTAAAAATAATTATTACACATCTTCGATAGCACTGATAATGCGAGCGGGCGATTGATACACGTTTGGCGAAGGGATTAATTACCGCCCCAAATTGAAGGTGAAAGTCATTTTGCAGCGCTTCACCGTTCACCGTTTTTGGGGTGTAAGGGATACTTGCGCCATAATGACGCAGCTGATTACCTTCACGTGTAGTAGTTACTAGTGATTGTGATGTAAAATGTCGCGTCTATTTTGCGATAAAATGTTGTTTAGTATTCTTTAGTGACGCTACATCCTCATGAGGTCTAGCCTAGTCCATCTAGAACCTGTCACTTCTGGCTTTCTCTAGCTTTATTTCCCCGTAATAGGATATGAAGTCCTGCGGAGTACAAGGGATTGCCCAGGAATGGATTTAGTATCGATCCGGTCGTGTGGAACCGGCGCCTCTACCAAATACACCAACATGTGTTGCTTAGCCGCTCTTATCATTTCAAAGCTTTCCATTTGTTTCACCTCAATTAGCATTGATATATTGTTTGCTAATGAATGAACGCAAATTTTGCCAATAAATTTCAACCTCCTACTCATCTAAACGGAGACTCAACATTCCCATTAAAATCATCTCAAACCTACCTTTGTGTAACACGGACGCGTAATGCTCCAGATAAGCGGCATTGAGCGGATTGAATGCCGGCATGCCGAACTGTAGCGGGAGCGGTATAACGTTCTTGGAAAAATCCAACAGCCCCGGGTACATGGCGGTGGGTTTTTTGGGTGAATCCGACCGGACCGACGCACCATTACCGCCGGAGCTGACGGCCAACGGTGACGCAAGTACGGGCGAACCCGGTGGCGTACTGCAGTCCGGCGGCACGGTATGGCCCGGTAGCGTACTGCCGTAGCTGCTACCGGTCGCGGAATGTCCCACCGAAAGCACCGAACCGGTGTCACTGGACAAACTGTTGGCGGTGCTGGTACCACCAGCTAGACGCCCTGCATGATGATGCTGGTAGAGCAGATTCTGCTGCTCGACGCGCTGCTGGTGTAGTATGTCATCGATCCGGAACGATGATTTGCGTTTCGACGAGCCCATTTTCATTTTCTTTCAAGCTTTTTTTTGTAACTATTTGTATTGCTACTATATTACTAACTGTATTATTTGTATATTAGTCTACTCGTGCTCAACGAAGGCTTGATTTTGCTATGTTTTGTTTGTTTGTTTGTTTGTTTTTTCTTCTTCAACACATCACAGCATCAATTAGAATGCAATCACATATCACCCAACAAGGATCACCCAACACGGGCAATAACCGTAGAAGCTTTTCAATGAAACCGGGACAAAAATCCACACTCCACAACACCCTACCGAGCACAACTCAACCGGCATTCAAACACTGCTACTGTGGACGATCGGTAACGTTCCGACGTTCGGGCTACCAATCTGTGACTAACGAGTTTTATCAATCCGACGCATTATATACATTAATACTGTTTATTAGAATTCGAATTCGAATTTCGATTTCGGCTGATAACGCGTACCCCCGCGGTAACGACGATAAAAAAAGCCAACGATTTTGGATGCGTATCGCGGTAGGTACCCATTTTTCTGTGTTTGTTTGCTTTCCTTGTCCTTCTCCCGGTGGGGAGTTTTTTTTTTGGTTTGTTTGTTTGATGTAGTTGGGCGAGTTGGTGATTGGATTGGTTTTGCAGTTTTTATCACCTCCATTCCTGCACCTCCTGCCGTAACGGTGCGTTTGCCGATTGCCAAAGGATCTGGCTCTAAACTGGCTAATGCTGTTTCTGGTTGATCGGGAACGTGTACTTTTTTTTTATTGCCAAATTTGCTTTGAAAGCTTGCTAAACAGGTAATGCGATAAATATGATGCAATTCATTGGGTTTAGGGATGGGGTGGGGAGTGGGAAACAGAGTGTTTGCAGAAGCGAAAAATGGAAGTTGGCGAGCAAAATGGATACCTTTTCCATTCTATGTCAAAATCGAAACCAATTGTACCAATCAGTAATGGCTTAGTTTTAAACAAAAATTGGAAGAAATATCTAGCAAACGAATTATACTAAAGAGAAGTAAGCTTCAAAAAAGTAAGTAGTAAAAGCAAGAAGTAACTTTAAATCACACGTCATTTTCGATACCATGATACCATGATCTAAACTGAACAACATAAGCAATTAAATGAGTTTAAAGGTAGATCGAGGTAGAAAGCAGCATATAACAATAGATAATGTTGAGCAGAATATCTTTATCGCGCTTAACCTATTGAATATTTACGATCTAATACATCTTATATTTATATTTAGATTAAAATACCTAGCTCTCTCTTTTTCCTCTTGGTCTAACGATCTTCTTGGTTGTGTCTGTCATTTCTGGCTTGTTAGACTCAATTTTACCACACAGCCCGATAGTCAGTCCTTGCTACGAGGGTTTTGGTCCGAATGGGATTTTGGGCCGGTCCTGTCGTGTGAAGGGATTAACAATGAGCCTTTTGACAAAACGACAACAGTGACAGTGAATTAAATGACCCAATCCGGGGAGTAAACATGAGCGTTGCAAACAATGAACGATCCTTCCAAATGACTTTCAAGTCATTCCATTATGCCTCACAAACGTGGACATCCGCAAGCCCTTCAAGGGTCTGTTAAGTGCAGCGTGATCTAAGTGGATGCAAAGATTCGATTCCAAACAGACTCATTCTAAGTATACTCAAAATACCCTCCGTTCTAGAAGTCCGGTGGAGGACCCATCTGAATCTTTCAATTTTTTTCAAAGAAGTATGCTACAGCAAGTCAAAGAAATTTAGTGATTTTCGTTGATATAAGATTAAAGTTTCTTTTAAAAAAAAACCGTGTAAGAATTTCCAATATACCAGAAAAGTAATTCATTAAGCAATAATGTTGCACGAACAAACTCATAGTACTGACTATCCGACCACGTTATACAAAGAAATCTTGTGAGATAAGATATGCTAATCTTTAGCTAAATACGTAGATAAGCCATAACATATAGAAATTGCTAATACTAGTGTTGAGCAGCCTCGATAGCGTCGAATTAGTATAAAGGTATGGTACCAGAACAATGTCTTTCTGCCTGACTGATTATTACTAACTTGTGTATAACAACTATCATGAAACTCCAGTGTTATTTTAGTTAATCATGTAAACTATAAATTTGGGTTTATGGCTTGTAAAATTATTAATCGTCTGTTCCTTGTAAATGAACTGCACAACTCACTCTCCGATTCTTCGAAATACAATTACACAATTGTCCCGTTCCAAAGAAAACTTGCGAAATGAGACTGTTACCTCGCCAAACACCAATAGCATTAGGAAATTCCTTGGCTTAGCGTACCAAAAACCGGTGCTGCTGAAAATTTCCACCAGCCAAATGTAACCAGATGTGGCCCAAACAGTGCCCCGGTATTCATTCATATCAAAGAAACATGTTTCATTACAATGTATTGAACCATTGAAAGAAGAGAAAAAAAATCTCCCAACATTATCAAGAACAGTTTTCCCCAGCGGCGGTACGAAACGGCTTAAGACGCCATTTAATTTAAACATCGTTTTTCGGTGAAATTGTTGATCGAAATATACACACTTTTTCGTTGTTGTTGGTGCCGCTTTCCATGCGTTGTTGTCTACGTTTGATTGATCGAATATCGGAAGCGGAATAAACAAATATACGAAATAATCATTTTTTTGAGGCGGGCGCACACGTATTGCGGTTTGTTTGTATGTTTGTGTGTATTTTTTTTTTCTTGACATTTTTTGCCTTTGGAACTCTCCAATCGGTAAACATTTGGTAAAGGAGATGACGGCTTTGGGTTGTTAAATACGGGAAAAGCGGATTTCTCGATGGTGTATCGAAAGGTTGTATATTAGTTACGACATCTTTCGGGGAAGTTGGTAATCACAGGTGATGGAATTATGCTTTGGGCTTTGTTGCACCTCGATTCCAACTGAACGATCCTGTCGTTCATCAATTAAATGATCATTGCAGCAATTCATTCATCAACGATCGCCACAACCAACGTAACGGATCGTGTCATCTACCGCAGCCAGCATCTTAAACGATCTCAAAACTGACTCTTCCACAGGAAAACGGCCAACATTACCACTCATCTCACGCACGGTGTTCCGCACTCGTTATGCAAACAGAATGTGACACAAAATCAATTAGCTCTAAGATAAATAAATAAATATACCGCTTGGCCCATGTGCACGCAAAATGGTTGGAGGCCCCCGGCGAAGCCGTCACCCGACGCACCACGCACTATGAACCATCGCTAGCAGCGGACAGGCCCCGGGAAAACTACCGATCGTGTTCGAGATCGGTTTGCCGCCGATCGCGTTCTGCCATGATATGTGAATGTTTTCATTTCGAATGGGTTTTCCCGGTTCATCCCTACCGGGAGCACGGTGACTTTGGGAGCATATCGTCAGTGTGTGTGTGTGTTTTTTTTCTCCCATTTTTTCATGCTTTGTTTTACCTAAAGCAAGTAGTTGCATTGCGGTCGAACCTGTCACACTTTCCATATGGGTTCGGTTACGGATCGGTTTCCTTGCGCGGTTTGTCGGTAAACTTGCCGTCGGAGGTAACGAAAGCGGTAACGCAACCATGTGGATGCTGTTTGGCTATGGGTTAAAAAAGAAAATAAATATCTGACACACAACCGACTAGTGTAATGTGTGTCCGTAACGAACGGGGTTTACGTTCCTAAATGGATTCCGTAAGCTTTCGTTTCGGGTTTGCAGATTGGGAAACAATTTTCTATTCGATGGGTTTCCAACGATCTACACCGAAAGTATTAAATGATCGGTTAAATGATGTAGCTTTATGTAACTGATCAATGCTTTAAGTAATTAAATAATGATTTATTTATAATTGACAATAAATACTCTCTTTTCAGTAATATTAACATTTATGTGATTGTACACACTATTGTAACATGTAAGTCATCTTAATGATTTGACTAAATGCTACTAAATTATATACCCAAAACAGTTACTTGAATTTTAAATATGATACCACAACAACTCCGAAGAGTGAAAAATATTGCCCACAGTATGCTCTCGAACCATTTCACCACTTCTCGCTGTGGTTGCGTATCGGTAAACGCCGTAACACCGGGTCTCAGATAGAAAAATATCCATTAGCCGTTACTGGAAACCACAGTGTCAATAGTGCAGTCTCGTAATCGATACTGTTAATAGAATAATCGCTGCCCCGAAAATGTTGTGCCGCTTAGGAACGTTTTGACACATTGAGGACAAAATCCTACATCGGTGTTGCGGATTATGGATAGCCGGTTCGGAACGTATTGGATAATGGAAAGTGAAGAATGATCGCCCAATAGGACACTTAACCCAGTAGAAGGATAGGAGAGTAAAAAAAAAGAAATATTAAATAAACAAGGCCACACACGATGCGTTGGAAATTGATTAAACATAATTTTTAAACAGCTTTTGACAAAGGTAATTCTATTACAATAAAGATTATACAACAAACTAACAAATAACAGAATGATAAGAACAAATGTGATAACACCACCGATCACCGATCACGACACATTCCACCACGGCAAAGACCACACACAGAAGTCCCGCCAAAGCTTCTACCACGGCACAGGGCAGCCTCTGTGGCCGCAGTGAAGAGCCCGGCGGGCCATTAGCCTTTGCACACCACCAACCAGTATTTATGGCGGGTAAAGCAAACAAATCACGCTTGTTAGCTTTAGATGTATCGGATCTGTATCGGATTACGCGCAACATCTGCTTTGAAAATGGGAAGCAGCAAGAGATGTATCCTGCAGTACAATGTACTGCCCACAAGCAAGCTAACAACTGTAGCATTAGGTTTAAGGGTAGTAGAGGCAAAAGGCGAAGGGTAGTTTGTGCGGAACCTGTCACCCCACCAAACAAACTTATGAAACCAAGGAAGTGAAATTTATGTGGAATGTGTCATATGATGAACATAAAGCAAAACATATCCATCAAACCAAAGCCAGGATAACGATAGGATAAATGTTACTAGTTGAAATGTTGTAATTCTATAAAAAAAAATTTTTTTTCAACAATAAACAACAGTAATAACTTCTTACCATTAGAATTTTTCATTATTATTAATTTATTCTTCACAGCATTACCCTTTAGTTCAATTAAATAAATTTTAATGATGATTTTACAGTGAATTTAAATTGGCAAATTTAATGTTGCAGCACTAAATTTGCAGTTTAAAATGTTAATAGCGTCTGATAGATGACTAGACTTATTAAACTTCAACTATTTTTCCAAACAAAACATAGAATTTTAAATTTGTTACACAGATTAACTGCATTTTAATGTGTAATCGTACAAAATTCAACGATTTCTTCCCCCTCAAACACTGTTTTATTTCCTAAATTATATTTTATAGTTTTCATAAATTAGAGGTTTCGTACAATTTTGTTTATTACTGTTCAGATGTTATATGTATCCGTACAGTTGAATTAATAGCAACAATCATAAGGTACATATTTTTCACAATGGGAAAGGAATCTTATGTGATGAACCACGTGGATCTTCTACGATTTGTTGCCGCTAGCAATAAGGTCGGCCCGTTGTTCAAGAGGCTAAATGTGAACAATTTTGTGGCTACTTTTGCCGTTTTTATCCAAACATTATGCAAAAACTTGATCATTTGATCAAATTTAGCTGTTTCTGTAAAAGAAAATTCGATGCGCATAAGCCACGCCCCCTTTTCTCGCGGCAATGGCGTATACAAAATGGCTAGCACTGAGGGAAAATTTTCCTGTACACTTCAAACACTGAAGGAAAATGCACGTATGAATCACGTAGAATAACGTATTTTCTTTCTCTTCGTTTTCCCTGCTTTTTTTACAGCACAGTGATAAGCTACTCCATTTGTCCTTAATTGTTTTATGCGTTGTCATAGTTATAAAGCGTTTTATTCGTCTAGCTACTCAACACAATATACGTTTGTTCGTAAGATTATCCCTACCGAGACAATGCAATTCAGGGCGATCTTAGTGGTACGCTTGCGTGAAGGTGACGAATATGCCGTGGCCGGTGCATGATAAGTCTAATTAAATTTCGATAGCGGCTAAATCCAAACAAAACGGATTACTGTCTGTTCCCCGCCGGTAGGATTAAATGGATTGCAAAAGATAACAAAGAAAGTGAAACATGTGTGCGGCTGTCCTTCGTTTGCTAGTAAAGAATTGATTGTACACCGTGTGTCAGAAAAAGAGTTTAACAATCGGAAACGATACGTTGGATGCATCTTGCAGGAATCTCACCCTTTATTAGAGTTGCGCTATTAATGATCACATCACACCGGTGTAACGGCTTAGCGAAACAAGTTACCTCAACGTAACTCCACCTTAGTATAGTTTATCGTCACTTGGAAGCACCCGAAACGTTGCCCGTTTAAAATATCACGATTGGTAGGCGCGCTGCTTGCTTATCGACACGAAATGTTCACTCCCGAAACCCACCGATAATACCCATCGGCCACCGGATTATGGACAAAAAAAAGATCCATCGGTGTTAGAAAATGGATTTGCCACCACCGTTTGTACAAATATCGGCGCGATAAACGTGAATGCCCGCGCAGGGATGTACGGTCTCTATTTGACAATATACGCCCGTGTACGCTCGATTAAAAATGCCTCATTGCGCCCATGGTCACCGGCCGCCCCACGTAACCCATCCACCATGCACAGTTTGACGTCGATGTTTAGTTAATTCCAAAAAACGTATCTATTTATATTGTATATCTTATCGATCGTTCCCGGACAAGCGTCCGCTGTCTTCCTGCACGGCGTTCACCGCCATTCCAGCCCTCCAGCCAGGGATTTCAAGCACCCTAATCCACCCGAACAGTCCACTCACGGGCACAATCCGACACAATTCGTGGATGCGTGTTTGCAACCGTTAATCGGGCGCATTAGCACAATCGCCGGTATCGTGATTTTGTAGAATCGGCCAACAGCGGAAAATAATTTGCCGAGCTACCGATCCGCGCTTATCTTGTCCCGATGATCGCCACTGACTCGATGAAGCGTGTTTCATGTGCCGAAGAATCGAAGGACAGCGTATACACATGTGGCGTGGCTATCGTACCGTTCAGGGCAGGGTGCATTTTATCGGAGCCGGGATTTAGCGGAGTGGACAGGTAGTGGGTCTGAACGGCCAGTACAATGTGCGTATCGGACGTGTATATAATAATGGTTGATCCCGCTTTATGACGTGCCTATAAATCATCGTTCCTTTCGGTTGGCCCATCCTTCTGCTTATCTCACAGCCTACTAACTGATGGGGCACTCCTAATCCCGAACCTTCTTATTTAAAATTCAATCAACATTACACTTTGTGCGCTAACTGTGCATGATTGCTCCACAAAATGAGTGTCGGAATCGATAATCCGGCAAAAGGAAGCGCAAGTAGTGTGTCGAGTGTGACTAGTGACGAATACAACAATTTAAAACATCAAGATCCACCATTGGTTCGAATTTTCACAAACGTTTTACAGCTCATAGAGATTGAACTCACGAATGTATGAATGTAATGTAATCACATAATGTATGAATGAATTAAGTTTAAACTCATTGCGATCGCACACCGTGAGTGTTGTATGTGGTGTTGGGTTAATCTGATTCTGATTCCCGAATCTGAACGAATCTTTGAAATGAATGAATGAATCTGAAACTCTATTCTAAAGATTCATGAATCCTCTACGACCTAAGATTAATCACCTGCAAGAATCTTGTCAGTTATAAACTCTCACTGCTTTGAGGATTCATGACTCGTTTGAGAGTTGATTCCTAATTTAAATGACTCCCCGATAAAGATTCTTATGAACGAAGCATTAAACAAAAGAAGCATCAAATATGGCACCAGTGGAACAGCATCAGAAGTAATTTAGAAAATAGAAATAAGTTGGTTATAATTATAAGACACTCACAGAGACTAAATCTTTCTTGAGTTATAAATTGATGAGTTTGTTGATGTTGAGATGACTATCTGTATTGTTGCTCACGCTGAATCGATACACCAAAGTACGTTGTTATTTCCATTCGAATCTCAAATGGACAGCTCTATTGAGTTTGGTATCGATTGAAATAACTCCTTAATGAAGATGCATGCATGATTCACATCCGTACATATAAACACATCACAGGTTATTTTTTTCACTGTGCCACGGTGCACAGTGAATAAAGGACGCACAAAGTACATAATAATTCTCCGATTTGCTGTAAACTCCATGTGTATCCGTACGTATCGTATCTATTTTTGTGCTGGCGTTGCTGGATTCTTGCCTTCGCCTTTATGTAGCCAAACACCGATGGAGGGCGGTGATGAGCTGGGAATGAGCAAATGTTGCTGCGCACAACAGCCCTTCGGATAGTGCCTGCGATGCTGCGGTTGGTGAAGATCTGTTCCCATGTTTCATCTTTCAGTTCGATATCCGCACGCGTCGAGAAACGTTCGGTCGTTCGACTCCCGGACGGTGTGTGTGTGTTCTCAGCGTCGTGCATACATTATACCGCACCAATATGAGTGGCAGTGCGTCCGGTAGAGTTAGCAATAGCAGACCATGCGGAGGAACATCGTCCAACAGTGGAATGGGTGTCGTGGGTTCGAATTTCCGTGTGCCCAAATGTGCCCGCTGCCGCAATCATGGTGTCATTTCGGGATTGCGCGGCCACAAGAAGCTGTGCTCGTACCGGAACTGCCGATGTGCCAAGTGTGAGCTGATACTGTCACGGCAAAAGATAATGGCTGCACAGGTTGGTGTGAATCCGATGCTGTGTAGTGTCCGTGTGAGGTGAAAATGAGAGACAGATAAGAGTTTAGATTAATTTAAAAAAAAATGTTTCAATTAATCCAACTGACATCTCTGATTCCCGGTCCTGTTCGGCATTTTATACCACTTTCACTAGATTTATGTTCAAAAAGCTAATAGAACTATATACTATAGCTTGTGTATTGGAGTGAAATTTATAAACTGAACTGCAAAACTCCAATAATACCCAATTTGCTATTATAATACAAAACTTAAGTGTTTTTTTTTTCGAACGATCCATTTAACTATTGAGGGCTATATCCAGTTTATCGAGCTTTATTTATCAGATTTTTTATTTGACTTAAGTGTTGCAAAATGATTAAGACAACCTTTTCCACGGATATCACAAACCAACTTATTAATGGTTATTTTGATGTTGCAAGACCCGAAAGTATGTTAATAATAATTGGGAACAACTGTTATGTTTGTGGCCAGACATTATTTGCCTGCATTTCATATTTAAGACATCGTGGAAAATCTGATAACTCCATCCAAATAACGATTAGAACTGCATCTTGCATAACTTTAGGCGCTTGTGTGTACCTTTTGAATATTTCAACGGTGAACCAGCAACAGAAAACAATTTGTTTTCAACATCACATTAAGCCGACGTGAAGGAGGACGATTTTAATGTTGTAGTTGGTGTGAAAGATCACTTATACTGATCGCAATAGACGATAAGTGAACTATCGTACCTAGCGTCGAGTTGCACGGTCGCCAGAGTCTTTGCCCGTACACCTAATCGCATACTGACAAACTAGCCAAAGCATAAGTTTAATACTAATCAGTTTATTTTTTTTGGCATAAAGAAAATCTTCATCTACCAAAATCAATACACCTCAAAATGGAGTACGAAAGAAAGCAAATATTGCAAAGGTTAAATTTATAGACCGTTAAATGTGTATCGTTTCGATTTCATTCTACTACAGGTCGCCCTAAAACGGCAGCAAGCAGTGGAAGATGCCATAGCACTGCGTTTAGCTTCGACCGAAACTGGTACACAGCTTGAATCACTGCCACCAGGAAAAATTTACGGTATGACCGTCACGGAACCGTGCCCCTCGCCATCACCCTCCTCCTCGACGGCCTCGGTTGATGTTATCTCATCGACATCATCGGACGGTCTCGGATCATTCGAAACTACCGAAGAAGTGCGATTGGGTAGACCAAAAGGTATGTGTTACTAGTGTTTCTCCTAGTATGATGCACCGTACATCATTTATGCGCTTTGCCATACAGCAACAGGAAATGTAACGGTCTCGCAACATGCGCTGGACATGCTAGCAAAGTTGTTTCCACATCGCAAACGGTCCGTACTGGAGCTTATCCTCAAACGGTGCGATTCCGACCTGCTGAAAGCAATTGAACAGTGCAGCCAGACGCAAAATATCAGCGCCTTTAAACCACCAACTCCAGCAGCAGTTTCCGGATCAGCGCCAAGTACCAGCACACCAATGGTACGTATTTGGACTGATTGAGTATCTTTAGCCAGCTAAACAAATTTCCGTTTTGCATGTGTTTCAGACGCAACCACCGATCAGTCCGACTGGCTATTCCCCATTCATTGCGTATCCGAAATGGCTGCTACCGATGTCCATACCAGTGTCGTTTAGTCACATTGCACCCAACCTGGCACCGCGATGCACTCTCCCAAACTGCGTCATGTGTGTTCATCATCCTATGTAAAGCTCTCGTTTTTATGCTAATGGTGTTTAACTATATGTAATATTTGCATTTGACCTTTAAGATAAAGAAAATGCCAAAGATTGTGATTGGATTATGTTTTGAGTTGAAACAGTGGGCAAATAAATGTTTGAATACCTATTTGGCAATGAATGTGGTACGACCTAACATTATATGGTATAACGTATAATTTCAAACATTTTAAGTATTTAACTATGTCACTTTGATGTTATGAAATTTTATCAACATTAATAGGCAATTGTGGAGGTCAAATCGTGGTTGAAAAATCCTTTTTAGTTACGTGATAAATGGTTGATTTTTATCCGAAACTGATGAGTGAGAAACATAATTGTAAACGAGCGCAAAAAGCAAGTTCTCCCATATGACTTTTTTTCAAACAAAATAAATTCCTCACATACAGGCGTTTCTCAACTAATGCGTTTAATCTTTGCACATATTCCAATCGCATTTGGCAATTGTTATTTCCAGGAAAAGTATGATTTTACAAATAATGAATAATTTCGTACAAAAAAACATGGGAATCATTAGGGTTACCTATGTAATGGAATCAGCGGCGGATCAAACGGTAGGCGGAGTAGGCGGTCGCCTAGGGCCTCGCCGTGTTGGGGGCCCCAAACAACTTGTGTCGATTGTGCGATTTTTGAAAATTTAGCAGCAGAGTTAATTTATAGCATAAAATCTTATTAAAAAGGTAGAAAATTGGCTATCCTTGGTTAGATAATTTTTTTTTATTTGATTAGCTATATCGGCCCGGTTACACGGCTACGCAAGAGAAGTATGCAGTGTATTCAAACTCCTTCTTCGTTATCGGCACGACATCTTTAGGATGTTTAAGCCTACCATTTTTATTTTTATTTTTACTTTATTTACCCGTAGGATAGTCAGTGCTGTGTACGTAGGTTTGGTGGTCCAAATTAAATTTTTCCGTGGTCCTGTCTTGTGCAGACCGACTGCGCTACCAATACACCATCTGGCCGCCCCGTGAACCCTTATATGCCCTTTTACTTCAACCTATTCATGTATTCTATTTCTTGAACGGAATTTTTTCATCTGTTCGTAAATGATTCTACCGTTAGATGCTAGAATAGAAACCATGCTTGTTTTCACTTCCGCAATATTCGCAAGCTATTGCCATTGCGATACTCGTGGTGTGGTATTGTTTTCTCTCCCCGATTGAACCGTGAAAATGTCCAGCCTACGTGTTTCGAAACAGTATTGTGGTGGAGTATTGTGTTTAGTATTCTGATTGTCACAATTTCTGCAAACTTGCAGCCGGTAATGATGTTATAACCGACACAATCTGTCAGTGTACTACGAAATAGCTAGCATTGTCATAGAATATGAATAAAATCATATTACAATCATTAGAACTCTCTTTACCGTTTGATATTTCATACCTCATGATTCTTGGAATACCATTTCTGTCTTTCTTGATTATTACTTAATCGAAGCTGGACTGTAGGTCCAGCTTATGTCCACCCATCCCAAACTGTCCAAAAACTTCATCATATCCCCGTGTAGAATACTGTTCAAACTACATTATTGTAATCTCGGAAACAATTGCATCGTTGTTAGACTGATATTGTTTTAAAATTTCCATTTCGAAATCCATACGGTTGAAGATCATCGCCGCGAAATCGTTGATCTAAATTAAAAAAAGAACACGAAAAAAGATACTTGAAAAAATCAAGTATGCATTGATATAAAAACGATGTGTTCAGTGAAGAACCTATCATAATAGTCTTGCTAAAATATTGTAGTGCGTGCTGAAAGCGGTCTCGTTTTTTGCATTGAAAACTCAGGTTGTTTGAGAAAAATTAGTGAGTGCTTTGTGGTGTTGTATCCCTATAATTTGCTACTGACTATCAAATTGTGCCTGAGGAGCACATAGTGTGTTTCATACTGATGTAAATGTGCAAGTGTAAATGTGACGAAATGATCGCAAGTGTCTTCACAATGAGCGAAGAGATCGGCCCAGAAATTCTTGGATTTTTTGACGCACGGACAACCGACCTAAAATTGGAGCATCAAACTTCATACGCGAAGATCAAGCGAACGATCGAAATTCACATTAATATGTGCCACTAGAGTTGACAAAATGCTGACAAATTTGCCCAATGACAGAATCAGCTGGGCAACTGTGAAAACCACTATGCCGTAGCCGCGCACACAATTGTTTTCAGATTTCCGATACCAGGAGAGCATGGTTTCCCAGAGGTGACATCTGCAGCTTGGGACAAATTTGCCCATCACAATTGCTATTGCATACTATCAAACACGTGAGAACGATCGCTAATAAGTAATATCAATAAAACGGAAAGCATCCTTCATCTCGCTCAAACTTTCCGTCGGTTGGTACGAATTTCCATACAAAACCAGCTGTTTTCCGATTTCCGATACCAGGATAGCATCCACGGAAGAGGTAGCACCTTGTACAGCAATTTTGGTCGAAAACCGCCGAAAGATATGCAATATTTAAGCACTAACTTTCCCGTGGGTCGAGTAAAATTTTGCAGCAATTTTGCTCGAAAACCGCCGAAAAGTATGCAATGTTTAAACACTAACTTTCCCGTTGGTGGAGCAAAATTTCTTCAAAAACTACCAGTTCTCGAATGTATAGTACCAGGAGAGCATGCACGGAAGAGGTAGCTCCTGGTACTGCGCCGTAAGGTATGCAATGTTAATACACTATCTTTGCAACTAACTTTCCGCCGTAAGGTATGCAATGTTTTTACACTACCTTTGCAACCAGTTTTCCGCCGTAAGGTATGCAATGTTTATACACTAACTTTTCATACAAACCAGCTGTCAGATTTCCGATACCAGGAGAGCATGTTGTTCAAGAGGTAACATCTTCCATCCCCCTCCTCCCCTTCCCCTAAAAGATAGCGGCCAAGATGGCGGCCACAAGATGGCGGCCAAGATGGCGGCCAAGATGGCAGACAAGATGGCGGACACAAGATGGCAGACACAAGATGGCGGCCAAGATGTCGGCCAATATGGCGGCCAAGATGGCGGACAAGATCGCGGACAAGATGGCGGCCAAGATGGCGGCCAAGATGGCGGCCAAGATGGCGGACAAGATGGCGGACAAGATGGCAGACAAGATGGCGGACACAAGATGGCGGACAAGATGGCGGACAAGATGGCGGACAAGATGGCGGACACAAGATGGCGGACAAGATGGCGGACAAGATGGCGGCCACGATGGCGGACAAGATGGCGGACAAGTTGGCGGACAAGATGGCGGACAAGATGGCGGACACAAGATGGCGGACAAGATGGCGGACACAAGATGGCGGACAAGATGGGGGACAAGATGGCGGACAAGATGGCAGACAAGATGGCGGCCATGATGGCGGCCATGATGGCGGACAAGATGGCGGACAAAATGGTGGACAAGATGGCGGACAAGATGGCGGACAAGATGGTGGACAAGATGGCGGACAAGATGGCGGACAAGATGGTGGACAAGATGGCGGCCAAGATGGCGGACAAGATGGCGGACAAGATGGCGGACAAAATGGTGGACAAGATGGCGGACAAGATGGCGGACAAGATGGCGGACAAGATGGCGGACAAAATGGTGGACAAGATGGCGGACAAGATGGCGGCCAAGATGGCGGCCAAGATGGCGGACAAGATGGCGGACAAGATGGCGGACAAGATGGCGGACAAGATGGCGGACAAGATGGCGGACAAGATGGCGGCCAAGATGGCGGACAAGATGGCGGACAAGTTGGCGGACAAGATGGCGGACAAGATGGCGGACACAAGATGGCGGACAAGATGGCGGACACAAGATGGCGGACAAGATGGGGGACAAGATGGCGGACAAGATGGCAGACAAGATGGCGGCCATGATGGCGGCCATGATGGCGGACAAGATGGCGGACAAGATGGCGGCCAAGATGGCGGACAAGATGGCGGACAAAATGGCGGACGAGATGGCGGACAAGATGGCGGACAAGATGGTGGACAAGATGGCGGCCAAGATGGCGGACAAGATGGCGGACAAGATGGCGGACAAGATGGCGGACAAGATGGCGGACACAAGATGGCGGACAAGATGGCGGACAATATGGCGGCCAAGATGGCGGACAAGATGGCGGACAAGATGGCGGACAAGATGGCGGACAAGATGGCGGACACAAGATGGCGGACAAGATGGCGGACACAAGATGGCGGACAAGATGGGGGACAAGATGGCGGACAAGATGGCAGACAAGATGGCGGCCATGATGGCGGCCATGATGGCGGACAAGATGGCGGACAAAATGGTGGACAAGATGGCGGACAAGATGGCGGACAAGATGGTGGACAAGATGGCGGACAAGATGGCGGACAAGATGGCGGACACAAGATGGCGGCCAAGATGGCGGATAAGATGGCGGACAAGATGGCGGACAAGATGGCGGACAAAATGGTGGACAAGATGGCGGACAAGATGGCGGACAAGATGCCGGACAAGATGGTGGACAACATGGCGGCCAAGATGGCGGATAAGATGGCGGAAAAGATGGCAGACAAGATGGCAGACACAAGATGGCGGCCAAGATGGCGGCCAAGATGGCGGCCAAGATGGCGGACAAGATGGCGGCCAAGATGGCGGACACAAGATGGCGGACAAGATGGGGGACAAGATGGCGGACAAGATGGCAGACAAGATGGCGGCCATGATGGCGGCCATGATGGCGGACAAGATGGCGGACAAAATGGTGGACAAGATGGCGGACAAGATGGCGGACAAGATGGTGGACAAGATGGCGGACAAGATGGCGGACAAGATGGCGGACACAAGATGGCGGCCAAGATGGCGGATAAGATGGCGGACAAGATGGCGGACAAGATGGCGGACAAAATGGTGGACAAGATGGCGGACAAGATGGCGGACAAGATGCCGGACAAGATGGTGGACAACATGGCGGCCAAGATGGCGGATAAGATGGCGGAAAAGATGGCAGACAAGATGGCGGACAAGATGGCCGACAAGATGGCGGCCAAGATGGCAGACAAGATGGCGGACACAAGATGGCGGACAAGATGGCGGACAAGATGGGGGACAAGATGGCGGACAAGATGGCAGACAAGATGGCGGCCATGATGGCGGCCATGATGGCGGACAAGATGGCGGACAAAATGGTGGACAAGATGGCGGACAAGATGGCGGACAAGATGGCGGACAAGATGCCGGACAAGATGGTGGACAACATGGCGGACAAGATGGCGGCCAAGATGGCGGACACAAGATGGCGGCCAAGATGGCGGACAAGATGGCGGACAAGATGACGGACAAGATGGCAGACAAGATGGCGGCCATGATGGCGGACAAGATGGCGAACAAAATGGTGGACAAGATGGCGGACAAGATGGCGGACAAGATGGTGGACAAGATGGCGGACAAGATGGCGGACAAGATGGCGGACACAAGATGGCGGACACAAGATGGCGGCCAAGATGGCGGATAAGATGGCGGACAAGATGGCGGACAAGATGGCGGACAAAATGGTGGACAAGATGGCGGACAAGATGGCGGACAAGATGCCGGACAAGATGGTGGACAACATGGCGGCCAAGATGGCGGACAAGATGGCGGACACAAGATGGCGGCCAAGATGGCGGATAAGATGGCGGAAAAGATGGCGGACACAAGATGGCGGACACAAGATGGCGGACAAAATGGCGGACAAAATGGCGGCCATGATGGCGGACACAAAATGGCGGATAAGATGGCGGACAAGATGGCGAACAAGATGGCGGACACAAAATGGCGGATAAGATGGCGGACAAGATGGCGGACAAGATGGCGGACAAGATGGCGGACACACGATGGCGGACACAAGATGGCGGACAAGATGGCGGCCAAGATAGCAGACAAGATGGCGGACAAGATGGCGGACAAGATGGCGGACACAAGATGGCGGACACAAGATGGCGGACACAAGATGGCGGACACAAGATGGCGGACACAAGATGGCGGCCAAGATGGCGGCCAAGATGGCAGACAAGATGGCGGACACAAGATGGCGGCCAACATGGCAGACAAGATGGCAGACAAGATGGCGGCCAAGATGGAGGACACAAGATGGCGGACAAGATGGAGGACACAAGATGGCGGACAAGATGGCGGACACAAGATGGTGGCCAAGATGGCGGCCAAGATAGCAGACAAGATGGCGGACAAGATGGCGGACAAAAGATGGCGGACAAGATGGCGGACAAGATGGCGAACAAGATGGCGGCCAAGATGGCGGACAAGATGGCAGACAAGATGGCGGACAAGATGCCGGACAAGATGGTGGACAACATGGCGGACAAGATGGCGGACAAGATGGCCGACAAGATGGCGGCCAAGATGGCAGACAAGATGGCGGACACAAGATGGCGGCCAACATGGCAGACAAGATGGCAGACAAGATGGCGGACACAAGATGGCGGACACAAGATGGCGGCCAAGATGGCGGACACAAGATGGCGGCCAAGATGGCGGACAAGATGGCGGACACAAGATGGCGGACAAGATGCCGGACACAAGATGGCGGCCAAGATGGCAGACAAGATGGCGGACACAAGATGGCGGACAAGATGGCGGACAAGATGGCAGACAAGATGGCGGCCAAGATGGCGGCCAAGATGGCGGACAATATGGCGGACACAAGATGGCGGACAAGATGGCGGACAAAAGATGGCGGACAAGATGGCGGACAAGATGGCGAACAAGATGGCGGCCAAGATGGCGGACAAGATGGCAGACAAGATGGCGGCCATGATGGCGGACAAGATGGCGGACAAGATGGCGGACAAGATGGCAGACAAGATGGCGGACAAGATGGCCGACAAGATGGCGGCCAAGATGGCAGACAAGATGGCGGACACAAGATGGCGGCCAACATGGCAGACAAGATGGCGGACAAGATGGAGGACACAAGATGGCGGACAAGATGGCGGACACAAGATGGTGGCCAAGATGGCGGCCAACATAGCAGACAAGATGGCGGACAAGATGGCGGACAAGATGGCGGACACAAGATGGCGGACACAAGATGGCGAACACAAGATGGCGGACACAAGATGGCGGACACAAGATGGCGGACACAAGATGGCGGCCAAGATGGCGGACAAGATGGCGGACAAGATGGCGGACAATATGGAGGACACAAGATGGCGGACAAGATGGCGGACAAAAGATGGCGGACAAGATGGCGGACAAGATGGCGAACAAGATGGCGGCCAAGATGGCGGACAAGATGGCAGACAAGATGGCGGACAAGATGCCGGACAAGATGGTGGACAACATGGCGGACAAGATGGCGGACAAGATGGCCGACAAGATGGCGGCCAAGATGGCAGACAAGATGGCGGACACAAGATGGCGGCCAACATGGCAGACAAGATGGCAGACAAGATGGCGGACAAGATGGAGGACACAAGATGGCGGACAAGATGGAGGACACAAGATGGCGGACAAGATGGCGGACACAAGATGGTGGCCAAGATGGCGGCCAAGATAGCAGACAAGATGGCGGACAAGATGGCGGACAAGATGGCGGACACAAGATGGCGGACACAAGATGGCGGACACAAGATGGCGGACACAAGATGGCGGACACAAGATGGCGGCCAAGATGGCGGACACAAGATGGCGGCCAAGATGGCGGACAAGATGGCGGACACAAGGTGGCGGACAAGATGGCGGACACAAGATGGCGGCCAAGATGGCAGACAAGATGGCGGACACAAGATGGCGGACAAGATGGCGGACAAGATGGCAGACAAGATGGCGGCCAAGATGGCGGACAAGATGGCGGACAATATGGAGGACACAAGATGGCGGACAAGATGGCGGACAAAAGATGGCGGACAAGATGGTGGACAAGATGGCGAACAAGATGGCGGCCAAGATGGCGGACAAGATGGCAGACAAGATGGCGGCCATGATGGCGGACAAGATGGCGGACAAGATGGTGGACAAGATGGCAGACAAGATGGCGGACACAAGATGGCGGACAAGATGGCGGACACAAGATGGCGGCCAAGATGGCGGACAAGATGGCGGACAAGATGGCGACCAAGATGGTGGACAAGATGGCGGACACAAGATGGCGGACAATATGGCGGACAATATGGCGGACAAGATGGCGGACAAGATGGCGGACACAAGATGGCAGACAAGATGGCGGACAAGATGGCGGACAAGATGGCGGCCAAGATGGCGGACACAAGATGGCGGACAAGATGGCGGACAAGATGGTGGACAAGATGGCGGACAAGATAGCGGACAAGTTGGCGGACAAGATGGCGGACAAGAAGGCGGACAAGATGGCGGACACAAGATGGCGGCCAAGATGCCGGACACAAGATAGCGGACAAGAAGGCGGACAAGATGGCGGCCAAGATGGCGGACAAGATGACGGGTGGTAGGTGGTGACTCGTGGGAGGTGGGTGGGGGCCCGTGGGAGGTGGGTGGTGACACGTGGGAGGTGGGTGGTTGCTTATTGGAGGTGAGTGATGGCACGTGGGAGGTAGGAGGTGACACGTGGGAGGTAGGTGGTGACACGTGGGAGGATGGCGTTGACACGAGGGGGAGGTGACACGAGGGGCGAGGTGACACGAGGTTGGTGATGACTGCTGATTGACGGCTAATTGACGGCTAATCGACGGCTTTCGGCGGTTTTCGACCAAAATTGTTGTACAAGGTGCTACCTCTTCCGTGGATGTTCTCCTGGTACTATACACTCGGAAACTGGAGTTTTCGAAGAAATTTTTCACGACCAACGGGAAAGTTAGTGTTTAAACATTGCATACTTTTCAGCGGTTTTGAGCAAAATTGCCGTACTAGGTGCTCTTCCGTGGATGCTCTCCTGGTATCAAAAATCTGAAAACAGCATCTTCCTTAACCGTAGAGTTGTCAACCAAATTTACACACGTAAGTTGGCAACCGGCATACCCGGGTATTCCATACGTTTTGACGTATACAATTAACGGTTTTCGTAGGTAAACAATGCTTCCTATACATTTAAATTCTTGCAAATCTGTGAAAATCGGAACGTTAAATGAATATAGAACTATAATGCAATATTATATACTTTTTTTTATATCTCACATATTGTAATACAAAAAAGAAACAAGTAATAGGAAATGCGTTGTATTACAATCCATTGTTTGCATTTTCGCTAATTCAGCATAACCATTGTCTTTATACTTTTAATTTTATGTAATGTATTTATTTACAATTTATTCATTTATTCTAGACTTTTTGTTGCTTGTGTGTATCTAAAATCTATTTCATTCATTAATTATGTTGTTCTATGTTATGATTAATCTAACGATCCATTTCAAATTTTAAATCGATTGAATTTGAAGAAGAAGAAGAAGAGAAACGTCATTCTCCATACAAAATGTATGGAATACCCGGGTATGCTGGTTGCCAACTTACGTAGTACAGTTTAAAATAAATCAAAATAAAATACTTACTGCTTGTTGAAAATTACAATTTATGCACCAAAAAATCGGAAATAAAAAGTTGGGAGGCTACAGAAATTTTTAGGTCAATACAAGCAATGAATCAAAAGTAATTGCAGTTTAAAGTTGAAAAAAATACCCGGGTATCCGGTTGCCTACTTGAAGGTTAAACTAGTGAACGCTGTCACGGGTTTGATAGTAGGCAATACAATAGTGATGGGCAAATTATTTATTGCAATAGTGATGGGCAGGTTATTTATCAATAATTACTAACCGCTTAAACTAGAGACCAACAGTTACAAACAAACCTCCTTAAATATTTTCTTCCCGTATGAAAAAAACATGAACTAACTAATGGAAACTTTTGCGTTGTAGTCTTTCGCATTTATTTTATACAGTGAGTTATTAATTACATTGCTTGCTAAAATGCTCTACTAAATCGCCACATTACTTCATATTTTATGTATGTAAAGTTCTTTACTTTGGAACTGTTTGGCAAAAATAGCAATTAATATTTTTGCATCGACACTTCCCACAGTGCCCATCCTTGCGTTTCGAAAATGGACTGGATCGAAAATGGATTCGATCTTCGAAACACCGCAACTTCGGCTATATTCGGGCACCGGTGTTTAGAGAACCACGAGTCCAGTACTGGAAAGCGACGCCAAGCGACGCCATCGAAAAATCGGCCATTTTCAAAAAGTCGTGCTTGCGAACGGACGGTGTTTCGTACATGTGAAAGCTAGTTTCTAAAGACTTGGTGTGTCGGTTCTCCATAGCGGTTACAGTTCGCAAGCGTCGCCCTCGCTCTTCTTGTTTGACCAAGTTCTTGACATCTAATTGTACAAACACTTTTATAAAAATGACGGATGTTTCGGCAAAAACGTAAGTTTTCCCATGTTTCGTGAATCGTTAGCGCGGATAGTATGGTGTGCTCTTGGTACCTTTTGGCGTGAGCGCGCTTTTCTGAGAGTGATACAAAATAGCGCGCTCGCGCTTGTGTGCGTGTGTGTATGTGTGTATGAGTGTGCTTGTGAGACGCGAGCGGGGGGAGTTCGTTTTTCTGTTAATTTGGTTCTTTACCTTTACCTCCCCCAAGTGCAAACCATCTTCCCCCCCCCCCCCTTCTCCCCCCCTCCATATCCTCCCTACTGTATCCGTGTGTGCGGAATTCGCTAACGGGCCAATTTGTTTTCTCTTCCGGCAGTGAAAAGACCCCAGTCACCACGACCGAGAAAGAGGTCGAGTCGGACGAGGCGACGCCACAAGTAGCGCCTGCCGATGCGACAGAGGAATCTGCAACCACCGAAAAAACGGCCGTTGAAACCGAAGCCGCCGCCGACGCCGCAGAAGTAGCGGAAAAGAACGGTGAAGAAGAACCGGCCAAGGCGGATAAAGACAACGGTGTCGGTACGGAGGAGGAAGCTGCCGTAGAGGGCGAACCGAAAGAGTCCTCGACCGAGGAGGGTGAGGATGGCAAGGAACTGGACGGCGCGGACAAAGCGGCCGAAGCTACCAAGAGGAAAGCCACCGCCGACGTGAAGGCTGACGGTGCGGTCGTTGAGGTTGATGGTGCCGAACATACGACGCCGGAAAAGAAGGCAAAGCTAGACGACAGCAGCGACGCCAAAGCTGCCGAAGAAGTTTCCACTTAGAACCGTACATAAACACACTTAAATTTATAATTAATCATCGTCAATATCTCGATACAAACCTTCATACATTCAATAAACTATTCTTTTCTCGTGTAACTAAACACAAACAAACACATCCATACGTGTTGGCTTTTTCTGTAAGTGCGCATCAGTAAAATTGTGTCGCGAGGGTGGGTGGTGTTGATTGAACCTTTTTCTTTTGCGCCCAAATGGAGTTGTGCGTTTCGGAGTAGTTCTTGGAAAATGCGAATCGAGAAAAGAGCAATAAATGTCGTTTAAGAAGCTACCACAAGTGTACGAATCGCGCCTGATTTGTTGGCTTCAAAACAAGCTAAAAGAGCGCTTTTCTGCTGTTGTATATACAACAATGTGTCGTTAAAAATATGACGCTACGAGAGATACTAAAAGGAAACGGAGAAAAAGAACCGCATGCATTAATCCAAGTAAGCTGCTCTGCTGTGCAGTGGCGCTAATGGCAACGGAGCGAAGCCGAACAGAAAAGAAAAAACAAATCGGAGGGAAAAAAGCGTCGCCTGCTTTCTCATCCCACCGCCCTTTTCTGGGTTTTCGTGCCTGCCTGCCTGCCTGCTTGCTTCACGCATGCAAAAGAATAAATGAAGCCGAAAGCGAAACACGGTGTCAAAGGAAAGAACGAAACCATAAAGGAAGCTAAGAGCACCAACAGACACCGGCCTCAGGAGACACGGAAGAAACGCGGAACAAAGAAATAATGCGCGGTTTTACCGGTAGACAAGGGCAGATGTTACCTTAACCGGGACCGGTTGAAGTGGACCCAGATACACACACCGGACCGATGAGAAGGTGTACTTTTTTCTAAGAACGAATGACGCCCTACGCCTATATGAACTATAAAAGCAGTGAGTTCAACACGGCGCACCATTTTCAGGAAGTGGAATTAAACCCATCCAAGTATGCGGTGGGTTCTGCAAAGGAAATGGTAAATGCCAGCATCTCAGCATCCATCAACAGTTTTCTTTCATGCAAGAACCTTTAAATGGATTTCCCGTAAGCATTCTGTCGGATTGTCAGAGTGAAAAAAGTACATTCCACCCAAACGTTGTACATTTAGGTAATACCAAAAATAACTATACTTTAAAAGCTTGTTGCTATGTATAGGAACAGACATATGTGAAGGTTGATAACATTAACTAAACTATTGTTTAACAAACATTCGTAAGGGCGCGAAAAAGTTATCAAGTTTTGTAAAGTTGGTGCTCCGGCGCGGCACCGCAAAACCGCTGGTGTGTGCGTGTTTGAGTGCGCGGGTGCGTGTTTGAACATATCTGCGGGTGTGTGAGTGGCAAAAGGTGGCATTTATGGAAGGGGAGAAATATTGGTTCTGTTTCCGCGCACTTTTTTTTCTTTTCTGTTTCGAATATATTTTTCACCACGTTTTTTATTGCCTGACGCGCACCGGTGTTACCAATTGAAAACCTTTCTCAACCTTTCAATTCATTTTACCGCAAAGTGTCCGCTTTTAAAATCTAAAAAGGTTTTCCATTTCATCGCACTTCAAGTGGAAGATTTTGTACGCCATTTCCGTCGGTCTCCAGTTGCATTGCCTTGGTTCCCCTTTAGGGTGATGAGGCGAACGCGCTCCGGTATAGTTTCGGGAACGGAACCCGGATCCGGCCGTGTATCTGCAACTCGGTACCGGTGTGTGGTCCCGTCAACCGGCCCGGGGGTGATGGTGGTGGGTACGGTCATTTTCAAGGATTATGAATGGCCTTGAAATGTAGTGTATGAGACAAGGCGGTGGCAAAGGGGTGCTCCGTTCCAGACGAGGATCACATCTTCTCAGCACGCTTGCAGGGTTTTCAATTGGCAGTAACAATGTACAGTGCTTTGCTAAGAACCGGATGCGAGATAAGCGAATTTAAAAAAATTGAAAGTATGTTTTGATTGCGATTTATAATATTTCAACTATTCCCAAAAACACGGTACATTTTATTAGTACAAAAAATACATTTGGTTCAATTTTACTCTAATTCGTTAAAATTTATATTAATCATACAATCGTACAACAAATATCAATTTAAAACATGCTTCGCAACGTGAAAATAAGTATTTGTCCCTTAATACGACACATAAACAACGTGTTCAAGGAAATACGGCGATAATAAGCTTATATTTATGAAAAGCATTACGCACTTCAATCGGAAAATGATAGTATTGCCGTAATTCGTAAAAAATGAACGTTGGATCAATGTACTTGTATGATGATTTAGTTTAAATCGTCAATCGTTAAATCAAATCATTTAACATTACAACATGTGACTCACCGTTTGTCTCATGTGAAAACCCCTGTAAAAGCAATGGAGAGAGTACCGCGTGTGCGCGTGTACTCTCCTTCTCTATCATACACACGCTCTCTCTCCCTCGCTTGCTCGTTCGCGCTCTTTCGCTCGAACTGCGAAGGAGGAGAAAACCGATCGAACCGTAGTAATGAGATGTCATCGAAAAAGACCGGCAAATGAGAAAAGAAGAAGAATGTTCTGGATTCACAGTCGCACACATACACAAAGGCGTTCGCGCGCGCACTCACACAAGCGCGGGTATGGCAAACGGTAATAGTGTGTACATATACGCATATGATCTGACAAAACGCCTTTTTCCGGCGAACGGCGAAGGATATTCAAGTGATCTATACCCCCCGAATCGTATCCCTTCTCATCATCAACATGCTGCTGTAGGTCAAAGGCGTCATGCAGCTGTCCTAGTGGCAGCTGCAATAAATATGTTGTTTTTTCTTGCTTTCTTTCGGAAGAAGAAAAGAAGGCACACAGGGTTCAATTGCAGGAAGTTAAAATTAATGGTTTTTCAGACAGCCATTACCATTCTGTTGCAATGAAATACTTCAATTTAGTAAGGATCGGAAGGAGCAAGATAGTATGAAACACCGCATGAGATTTTGAGCAAGCTTTTCGCAAATTCTTTGCACATCTGTACAAACAGAGCCTTTCGATTCATTCGAATATGCTCAGTTTGCAATGTGTTTCTTTTGGCGAAGATTACCCCTAGTATATGTAGTTTTTCGGTTAAACCATGCACTAAATTTCCCCAATACGTACGCTCCTTCTTTGGCGGAATGACGATATCAGGTGGCGACACGGTATTGCTTGTTGTACTTATCAACATTTTGTCCATCCGCTCCATATCTACCATAGAACCGGGGAACGGCGGGCATCATCACGTCGACGACCATAGCGCAAGATAGCTGATGTGTATCGCACGCGAATTGCTAAGCAAACAGAATCGATAGCCAATACGCGTTTTTTACCATTTTCGTTGAGTTTCATACCAACACAACTAATGCGTGATACGTCACCGAACGCTTGAGGTTTGTGGAGCTTGTGGTCTAATTTAATCTAATAATTTAGTATCGCATAGCGTGAGAGACATAGGGAATATGCCACTTTGCGGAATAGTATTACCGGTTAGAGGCTTACGATCGCAGGATCTTAAATACCGGGTTAATATGTAACATCATAAGATGGTGCCTATAGAACAGTTCACAGTTCCGAAACATGGCCGGTGTGGGATCAAATTCTAAGTAGGGCAAGGTCCCGTACATAGTCTCCCCTACCAAGCCCTAGCAGGGCTATAAAACGTGAGTGACTTTTATTTACAGCACTATCAAGGAATGTAAATGAAATCGTCAAAACTAGTAATAAATCATCAAAATGTTTTTGTAAAAGCTTAAACAACTTCGGAAATAAAAATTAAAAAAGCCACTGAAATATTTCACGCGTTTCCATTTTTGACAGTTACGATAGGTTTGTGTAAACATAACTTAATATAATTTTCATGCGCGACCATGATGCTTCGTTCGTTGGTAATTTTTCTACTAAATGCTGCTGATCTTAAGTTGTATTATTTCTCAAAATATATTGTCTTCATATACAAAAACGAACTTATTCCCAATAAACCACCAATTGTTCATCAAAAATGCCGGCCTGCTAAACGGAACTGTCAAACTTTGTGCGCCGGGATCCCGACATGAACAGCGTCATCTAGCGTGAACGGTCCGTTCGCGTGGAGAGAAGCCATCGAAACGGACGGCTTTTCGCTCGAACGTGTATAAATGCAACAAGAGTGAGCGAGATAGCGGGCCAACCCAAACGGCATTAGCAAGGGACAGCGCGAGAGTCATTTGTATTACACCTTCGTCTCCCCAAAAATATGCTTCTGTTTTCCTTCGTCGGTCGGTGCTTTGGTTCAAAATAGTGAAAAATTACACGCGCACAACCCTCGGAAACGGTTCGCGATGAGGCCCTGGATCGGTGTGTGACCAGTGGAAGCTGCAGAAAGTTACGAACAAATCGTGCCCGGTCTGGTACGTGCAGGAAAGTCACACACAAGACGTCCTGTGCATGCCCCGTCGGAGTCGTCGGCAGGCGGCCGTGTGAATCAACCAAACCAAGGAACGCTTGCCCTTTTTTGATGCAATATACAAACGCGAGCTTGGTAGCCGCACACAAAGGTGTTTTTGCGCTGGTGACCTCTATAGATTCCGTGGAGGAAAAGTCGAAAACCCATACACCCGCAATACTGTGACGGAAGAACAATTTAACCACCATGAAAGCAACGCACGGCGACGACGGCATCTTTGTCGGCGTGAATCTTTCTTGAAAAACTTACACCCCCCTCCCCGTGAGGTGGGGGAGGGTCACGCCGTCCTCGTTTCTGCCCACTCCCAACTCATCCCTAAACATTCGACATCGGTTGCATTTTTGTCGGATTACTTCGTTTGGAAGAGAGTAAGATGGTTTGAAAGAGGGCGGAAGGATGCGGGGTGTATGCAGTTTGTGAAAAAAAGAAAACAATAATAACATTTCATCAAACAAAAATGGCCGGAGCGCAGATCACCTGCGAGAATGATGCGAATTTCGGCATCATTCTTTCGTTTATGGAACAGTTCGGATCGTTTCTGGACGTTGGCGAGCTGAATATAGCCGAACTGAAGCTAATGCTCGAAAGCCGTGAAGCTGGTAAGTGGATGGACAATGGTTTGGCACAAACAAAAAGAAACCCCCAATCCTGTCCGTCACGCAAGTAATGCATTCGTTTCTACCTCTCGCTTTATCTCTCTACAACCTTCTCTCTCTTTCAGTTCCACAAGCGCTGGTCGATCTGCATATCAAGCTGATGCGAAAGATAAACAAAAAAGTACCGGCTGCCCGGTGGGAGCTAGCACTGGCCAAATTTGCCCACTCGTACTCGCACCAAGACGCATGGGAAATCGAACGATTTGGCTACAAAACGGCCAATCTAGCCGTGAAGCTACGGGTGCTTAAGGTATGTTCGGTGATCAAATGACCGGTGAATGTTTTGCTTAACATCACCCACCGATGGTTACATTTTTAGGCACTGCTGGAAGGACAGTTCGATTTGAATACAAAGTTTAAAACACAAATTAACACGACCGGAGCCAACGAATTGCGGCTGGATCCGTTAGGACGTGATCGGCAAGGTAACTGCTACTGGTACTTCATGGACGATAGTGCCAATCTGCAGATTTATCAATCCGATCCGGAGATGGAAACCTGGACACTGGTGGCAAGGTAAAGCGACATGTTCCATTCGCGTTTCCGTAATGGGACATATCAACATTAAAAATTCGTTCTTTATCTACACTTCTAGCAATCGGCAAGAGTTTGTTAACATGATCGAAATGTTGAAGGAAAATCGCCCTATCGAACCACTGACCGCTGTAGATGCAGCAGATGAGGAGCAAGATAGTGCGGGAAGTATGAGCGAATCGGAAGTAATGAAACTCGATACCTCAATTCCTGCGCCGTCCGACGTGCCGCCTAGTTTGATTATATCTCGCCGCACGTATAAAACTCCCGACCAACTTGACAACCCAACGCCGGCCGGGGAGGACGAGAAAGAACCAGTTAAGCAGGATATATCCACCACCGGCGAGCTAGAGGTTAAGCAATTGATACAAGATCCACTGAAGCTCGCAAATGTCGATAAAGAGAGTAAAGCAGATGACGTTTTAAACCCGTCAGACATGAAGACTGAGGTCGTCGAAAGGAGGGACACCGATGCAGTGCAGAAAGATGAACCGATGGCTGAAACAGGAAGTGACACGGGTTCGAAAGACACTGCAGAAACAGTTAAAATGGAAGTGGACGACGAAGTACCGGAGCTGATCGTTGAACCGAAACAAAAGCAAACGGACTCAGTAGCGGATGTGCCCTTGGCTAAAGGGGAGCAAAATGAATCTGGAAAGGTTTTAGAGGATAATGATAAGGAAGAAGAACCTGTAACGGGTTCAAAACAGTCCGAAGTGGCTGTGCCGGAGGCAGAAAAAACACCTGTAGCAATTTTGACGCATACGAAAGAATCTCGCTCGGAGAATGACGAACCGATGGAGGCGGAGGAGAAGCTTGCTGACAAAACGGGTACGACATTGAAGGAAGAAGCTGTTAGTGAATCAATCGAAGATCCTCCATTAGTAGTGAAAGGGGAGGGCAGTGGTGCCGACTGTAATAGTGGTATTGAGCCGATGTTCAGTGAGATCATTGAGGAACCGGTGATGTTTATCTTTGGTGTGGGTGCTGGCCGTGAAAACGATATGGGTAATACGAAGAAAATCGAAACGACTACCACGGTGGTATCGGAATCGAATGCAACCACTAATCCCAAGGAGGAGGACGCGAATGCTTGCAGTACGATAGGATCGTCTAAGACCGGTAACGGTGAAACCGAATTGCCACAAAACAGGGAAGGAAATGGTGATGACGAGGAACTAGACTTATCGCGGAAGGTAGTACCAACCAAAGAGAAGGAAATGACGATGGTCGAGCAGGATCATGGCCCGAAAGGTGAACAAGGTAGCAGTGAATCGGATAAGAAGGCAAATTCGCGTGGTGGAAAACGAATTGAAAAATCAACGGTTCCCGGAGCAGACGAACCGGTGGTAGTGTCGGACAAGCCGGCAGAAAAGCGGCGTGGTTCAAGGAAAAGCAATACGCCCAAAAAAGCTTTCGATTTGTCCGTGGCGGCAACGACACTGCAGATGATGGAAACGGATGAGGAGATTAGCAAGGATGCTAGTTTTAAGGTGGAAAACGAACGCGAGAAACCTCTGGAAAATGCTAAGGTGAGGGGAAACCCTGATAAAAATGGTGACCATACCGTTCCTTCCGCTGCGGATGCGGTACCTAAGGAGGAATTGAAAAACAAATCTGAGCCTCTGGAAAGTAAGGAAGCAGATCGAGAAGAGTCACCTCACAGCAAACAGGGATTAAAATGTGTGGTCACAAAAGATTTGGTGAAATGTGAACCAGTGAAGAAAGAAGATCAGAAGGAACCTGACGATGCAGATGAGAAGTCACATACGAAAATCGAGCAGAGCAAAAGTGAAGATGATCGTGTTGCAAATGAAAAACCTACTGTGAAGAATGAAAGCGAAGATCACCAGCCAGAAGAACTGGAAGGGGATAGTCCTCCAAAACGCAAGCGACGTCATCGGAATGGGCTGGGTAAGTACATTGGTTCCGTTTTATTGAAAATAAGACTTCTCCTCCTAACATACTTCTACTTATTGTTGTGTATTTCTAGTTGATGGGCTTGATATTTCGATGGTGCTCGATGCTGGGTCGGATGGGGGAAACAATCCACCGGTTAGGCAATCACGCCGTATCGCTATGCAGAAGATCAAGGAAGAAACCAATCGGCGCGAAATCGAGGATCAGATGCTGAAAAAGATGAAAGCGGATGCGGTTAAAAAGAAGAAGGATTTGGGTATGAAGATATCGGACGATGATTATCGAGCCGAACGTACCTCGCCGGAACATTCTTCCGATAGTAGCTCGGACGGTGGTGTCGGTGCGGATGGGCGCAGAAGGAAGAAAAAGAAAAAGAAGAAAAAGGGAAGTCTTCATCAGCAGGCACAGCAGCTCCAAAATCTAGCAAAGAAGCAATCGACCTGGAACAGTGCATCACCATCGGAAAGCAGCTCGGAAACGGAGGCGGAAGATTATTTTGCCGAACCGTATCACTCGGAGGAAGATGTGCGTCGTAGCAACGTGTTAAAGTCGGATCACGAGTTTTCACCCGAATCGGACTTGGAGACGGAAGCGCCGGCACAGCCATTGAAACGCGCACGCACTGCCCGAAAAGCAAGGCGTACGCGTGGCGAACAGGAGGAAGAAGAGGAGGAGGAAGAAGAAGAAGACGATGGGAGTGAGGATCATGCGTGCCAGGAGTGCAAAAAGACGGATCAGCCCGAATGGATACTGTTGTGCGATTCGTGTGATAAGGGTTATCACTGTGCGTGTCTGAAACCGGTACTGTTCACCATACCCGAGGGTGACTGGTTCTGTCCGGTGTGTTTACACCGGCAGCTGATCGAGCGGTTACAGTCGAAGCTGGAGCTGTACGATGCGCTGCGGACAAAGCTGGAAGCGGAAGCTAAGCGACGCGAGGAGGAGGAACAAACGGCTCGGGAAGCTGAGCTGGCCGAACAGGCGCTGGCAAACGAGCGGGAGGAGCAACTGCGAGCACAGCGACGAGCCCGGCAGCAGCAACGTTTGCTGGATCGTGCCGATGCGGAAGGTCGTCGATCACGATCGGGATCGGAGGAGGAATCTTCCCGAGATCGTCGACGGCGAAGGCATCGTAACAGGCGTGCACCGAGAAAACGATCACAGTCTCGATCGGGCAACAGTAGCTCGGATGGGTTGGACGGGAGTGGAAGTAGCGACCGGAGTGGAAGTGGTAGCGAAAGCAAAAGCAGCACTGATTCGGACGATATTCCGATCTATAAGCTGCGACGTCGCGCTTCGGCAAGGGTGAGCTACAAGTTTAACGAGTACGATAACCTGATCGACTCGGCCATCCGACGTGAGATGCGCGGCAGCGAAATGATGGAGGAGGAGGAGGAGGATGATGAAGACGACGGACACGGATATTCCAAGGGCAAGGACATTAGCACCATCATAGAGGCAACGACAAGGGAAGAACAAGCACGAAAAAAGGCGCTTCAACAGGATAATGAAGGCGATGGTGGAGAGGAGGATGGCCGTTTGAATGGAGACCGTGAGCAGCAGCACGAGAGTGAAGCAATAGCACGAGGGACAAATAGTGGAGAGGAAGAAGAAGGAGAAGGTGCAGTAGTGCGGCAGGAGCGTAAACCTGCGCCTGCTACCAATAACCGATCAGTCTCCGCAGTTTCAAAGAAACCCAAGAAAAAGAAGAAAAAGCTCTGCAAGATCGAACTCAGTTCCGAGGAGGACGACGAAGACGATTCGGACGAGGATTTCCGTGGAGAAGCAAGCGGATCGGAGGACGATGAGGAAGAGGATGAAGATGAGGATGAGGAGGACGATAATTCCATGTCTGGGGATAGCGAAAGCTCGTTGGAAACGGGTCGTGGTCGCAACAACCGAATGCGGAAGCCTAGTAGTCGTGCGGCGGCCAGCAAACGCCGCCGAATAGTGGAAAACTCGGACGATTCGGATGAGTTGGAGGAAGAAATGCGACGTGCAAAGGCGAAAAAGTCACGCAAAAATCGGGTTCTCGACGATAGCGATGAGGAGCTGGATCTGGATGACGACGATGATGAGGACAGTGAGGATTACGATAGTGATGATCTGTGCAGTGACACGGAGACGGAAAGTAGTCGCAGCAGCAAAAGTAGCGGCAGCAGTAGCAGCAGCGCTCCCAGCACAGAGGGCGACTGGCGGCGGAAGAAAAAGTCCAAGGGAGCGAAATCGAAACCGAAGGTGTCGGCCGGTGGTGGAAAACATCTGGACCGGCCAAAGAAGACCGAAGCGCGCCCGAAACCATCGATTGAATCAAGTGACGAGAGCGAGAGTGATCGAGACGAAGGTGGTAAGGGTGGTAAAACGATGCCCGGTCGAAAGAAGCAAAGTAAAAAGACATCCTCCAGATCGAGTCCCGATTCGGGACGGGCGGGAGAAAAGAAGACGGATCGCAAGACGCGGGGCAAAAAAATACATTACATCGTCGATGAGGACTTTGAGAGCTCGGACGATGGTATACGGCCGGGTGTGCAGCGACCCGACACACCGCCAGAGGAAAGGGAAAAATTTATCCGTCGTCAGGAAGAAATCAAGCGGATGTTGGCAGAGAATAATGCCGCGAAAGCGAAGGAGCTGGCCACGTCCAAGATCGACCAGCTGGTGGGCCGTTCTGGTTCGAAGGAAGCTTCGAAGGATTCGCTCTCAGATGTGCCAATGCAGGTGATTGAGAGTGCACGGATATTGGACATTGACTTCCTGAAAAGCACCAGCGGTAATACGGCGCGCATCTCGACCGTTGACTCGGTGGTTGATTTTGACGATGAGTTGCCGGAAGATTTCGATCCGGACGACGAAATGGATGATGAAGCGCTGGCCAAGATCATGGAAGAGGAAGATTTCGCCCACCATCAGCTGAAACCGACGGCTGGGGCTACGACGTCACCGGCAGAATTGCTTCCCCCTGTACCACCACCTCCTTCCAAAGGACGACATAAGTCGCTCGATCCGGAAGAGTTCCTACTTCAGCAGCAGCAAAAAGGTGGTCGTCCTATTGAACCGCCAACCGTGGCGCGAAAGGACCAACTGCCTCCGCCGTTGCCTTTACCGGTAAATTTGGCTTCCTCCTCAGCAACGCCCCCCCATCCCTATCCAGCGTTGCAGAGCCCTATCAAGGCCTTACTCAAACCGACGGGTATACCAACTTCCACCATAATGTCACCGATCGTTTCTGGCGCCGGCGGTGGTAGCACGATACTAGCAAATGCGCTACAAACTGGTCCGACGTTGCCTCCACCTCCGTTACTGAAAGAATCACATCCTACCGGTCGACCGGAGGTACTTATGCGTGGAGGACCACCACATTCACTTCCACCCGGTGGTCACCATCAGCTGCCCGTTGGACCACACCATAAACCGGAACTGTCGCATCTGATGATGGGGCTGGGCGGTAGTGTTCCGCTATCGTTGGCAAAGGGTATTCCGTTACCACCACACCATTCCGGGCATCGCTTGCCACCGGGTGGATTATCGATGCCTCCGAATATGCTGGGACATGTGCCTCACCCATCGCACGGTTTGCGCACGAAACCCGTACCTGGGTCTGGTGTGGTAAGCAATAATGCTGGCATTGCAGCTGCTGTTGTGTCAGCCGCTAGCATCGGTGCTGGTGTAGCCGGACCACCGGGTATGGCGCATACTCCACCTCCAGCATCACCGACGACAGCCGGCCCAATTCCAAGAATGCCTATCGGTGCGACCCCGTCTCCAACAACACCAAGTTCCGAGCGACGTCCAGGTCGACGAAAGAAGATTACGCCCCTCCGGGAGGATCTGAAGCGTAAGGGAGCAGCACCACCAGATCAACCATCTGTTCCTACCGCGGCCCATCAGGAGCAGCATCAGAGGCCACCGCCCCAACATCCATCACTGCATCACGGTCACGTGGCGGCACGATTACCACCACCGCCGACGATGCCTTCTTCGTCGACAGCGGGTCCACCGATAGGAATGCGACCATCACTACCGCCGGTCACCACCAGCCATAATTCATGTAAGTCGTATTAAAATTACTTTGTTTTGCGCATAACTAATTGTAATTGTCTTTGTTTGCGACCATTTTCAGTTCAACAAAGCGCATCGGCCATTGCTGCTGCTGCTGCGGCCGCTGCGGCAGCACAGGAGTTAGCAATTAAAGTACATTCCCGAACAACCGCTGACGCTGGCGGTGGCAGTGCTGGTGCTGGAATGCACGTCAACGAACCACCTTTGTCGGTTCCTTCGTCCGTAGCACACCTGTCGTATTTGTAAGAATTTCCTATTCTTTTCTCTTTTAGTGTTGGGCGAATCTTATCGAGATATCAGTAGTCTGAATGAATCATGAAATCGATGAATGAAGTTTGAATCTTTAGAGAATCGATTCATGATTCATTTGATTCGTTACTAATGATCCATAAGAATGATTTCTCTTAAAAGATGCATTAATTAATAGACACAACATTAATTGTGTTGAAGTGATTGTACCTATACTAATACTGATTTCATGATATTGCTTCCAGCAGATCGGAAAACCCGCTGTTTGCACATCGTCTCGGTCCCTTGCCTAGCAGTATTCTTTCTTCCGGCAGCAGCAGCCTGCAGCGAATTGCGGCCATCAGTGGTGCAGCACCGCCGACGGTGTTTGGCGATCCGGCAGCATACAATGGCGGTTGGAAACCACCACCATCGGCGAGTAGTAAGCCGAAAACAACCGCTGGTCCAACGCCAGCGTCTGGTATGATGGTGGGTCCACCTCCTGTTGGATCGCTGGAACATTACCATGGTTTGTAAACACGGACATACAGATACTCCGACTCGTAGCACTTCAGCACTCTGCCTGAACGAGCACTAATCCCAACTCTTATCCACAGAATATAATCCAGGAAATCATCACTACAACCCGTACTACAATGTGTTGGATCGGGCAGGTCATCTGAGGCCGCCTCCAACGATCGGTGAGCTTCATCGCACCAGTGCCCTGTCTCCTACCACATTTACCACACTGCAGCCGCTCGAGTTTCCGCACGTACTGAAACCGGCCAGCGAAAACCCACATCACCAGCCGCATCATCCGCATCACCATCACAGCAGCGCAACCCCTTCACCAGCCGCATCGTCGGCTGGTGGTGACGATGGTCCGAGCGTTGAGCGGTCACATGGTGCTGGTCCACCACCACCGGCCCATGCAGCTTCATCGTCCTCTTCAGTGCCGGTGGAAAATCATCCATCGTCGGCCTCATCTCCAGCATCTCCTACGGGTGATTCCACGGGAGCGTCTGGGGCCGGAACGGTGGCACCTTCGTTGGTGCCGCCCACCGGAAACACTAGTACGCCTGCCTCCTCGTCTAGCACGAGTACCAGCGTTTTCGGCGAATTAGTAAGCTATTTCAGTTCTCAGCAAGATGATTTAGATTCGTAATCTATTTAATGACAAAAAGTCACATTTGTGTGAAATGTAATTTTTAATTAATCCACGCAATCAAACAATACCTCCAGCCAATCCCCATCTCTCACTATGCTCTCCCTACCCGATCCTTTTCCTGCGAACAAAATGCTTAACTTATAGGTGCACTCCCGTACACCGTCAGAAAAGAACGGCCACTTTAAATACCCGAACCCGTCAGGCACGCGTGCCACCCTTTTACTTACGTTCCATTATACGTAGCGTTCCGTTTTAATCGGTTGGCCGATGTTTATAATACGGTGCGGTGTGGGGGAGATTGCTAGATGCAGATATATTTGTTTATAATAAGAAAAATAAAGATATACTCACAGACGCTCGAAAAAGGACGTGTCCACATTTAGCGTGGGCGCGCATTTTTTTGTCAAGCGAATGCTATTGAATTAGTGGAAACAAGGTCTCGCTGTTTATTGTGTCATTTTATTGTAGGATAAAGAACGCCGGTTTTGCTATCCTGTAGACGAATTCGTTAATTTTGAGTTTCAGAAATTCAAATCCTGGTTGGCTATGCCTTGTAGTATAGTACTCCTTGCCTTTCTGTTGACCACCATGGCCAGGGTGCTATTTTCTTTCATTAATTTTTCCGGTTAGTCTGTGTTGCCTTTGCATTCGGTGTAGTACTGTGTGATTTTTCTTCAACTCGGTTGATTGAAGTACTCATCTTTTCTAGCCAAATTTGGCAATTTGCATATGTAGCACTGTGCTCAGAGTATTGCAAGCACATAGCTTTAGCTTCTCGCTTGGAAATGCCTTGTATTTCGGAGGGATTTTTCTCCATAATTGGTGTAATATTAATTGGTTCTGCTTTGGCACTTGAGTTATGAAGAACCGTTGAATTTCTATTTTACGTGCGATTGGCCAAGTACGTCGGACTGATGAATTAAATTGTCTCAATCATTCAATGTTTGCTTGATCAGCTGCAGCTTAATTTAACCGTCAATTGAATTGCTACGAATATTATTTTCTATCCACGGTGCCATATTGCGCACCAGTTTGACAATTCTGGGTCAAATTTATTTACATTCATAAATTACCAAAACACTAGCTCGATTAATGCTCTAAATTATCTATGGTATTCCATATAATGCCATCCACACATTTATTTTCAAATTAAAGCCTAAATTATGAATTTTTCTAATCACTCCCCATGTACTGACCCCGTCCACATTGAATTGACGTTTGTCATTTGCGCGGCTGCTTCAAGGTGTATTAATTCAGATACCTTGGTAGAAGAAATATACCTACATTCATATACCTTGGATAGATACGACACACATCATCGCTCGCACGGATTTTCGTTTCGTGGTGTCGTCGAGTAAATAATCTTCTCCGTCGCGGTCCGCAACATAACGCGAAAAACATCTGACTGCATCATCGGGAAGCAAAAAGGGAAAAGCAGTGTACGGGCAACACAGCGTTGTGCCAAGGCCAAAATACCTCGAAGCTCTATGCGAGCATCCAAAGACAACGTAAGGGGGTATCGTAATCAAACAGAAGTGAACCCAGCAGTGGTCACCGAACGGTTTGTGGCGGGGGTGCATGGTTGGTGAGACACAACGGGCAACGGAACCGTCAGCCCATCAAGAGGGCGGTGTGAATAATGAGGAAAAGTCTGTCCCTTTGCTGGTGAATTGGATGCAAGTGTAGTATTTTACATCAAGAGGGCAGGGGTACAGTCGTACAATACGAACCAATGTCTGTGCATGTGTAGGTGTGAATTTGTGTGCAAGTGTCCGCTGTTTTCTCGAGAATCGTGATATCCACAATAGTCGTCGTCGCCGTGTGCACGGAGCAGGAGGATATTCTAATCGATAGCAGCACCAACAGTAGAGAGTATAAAAAACAAGAGCAAAAGAGAGTTTGAATGAGAGAGAAAGAGAGACATCAAAAATAAAAAAAAACAATAGTGAAAAAATCCTATCGGATCTCACCCTGTGTCCGTGTTGATGTGTGTATGGTGTGTAAAAATTGTGTACGTGTGCACTAGTGCAGACAGCAGCAGGTGCGAACGGTGGTACGGATTTTAGAGCGAAATACACCACAAAACGGTGTTGATCAAGTGATTGTTTTTAATGTTTCTTCTTCTTCGTCGCGAACGGTAACCTTCGTTGACCGTGTTTTTTTCTTCTCCATTTTCACAAATTCGACACATTGGCAGCCATGTTCTAAAGGCGGTACGGGCAGTGTTTTAAACTAAGCAGTGCGTAAAGGAAAAGGTAGTAGTGAGAGTGTGAGAGAGCGAGGACACCGACCATCATCAGCAGCAGCAGCAGCTGTAGCGGTGCAAGCACAGGTGGAAGTGAAGAGAAGGCTATTTCGATCGAACGACACCGTTTTGGCCAGCCAGCAGCGTGAGCGAAACGGAGCATCCGAAAAGCACCTGCGACGTAGAGAGAGAGAGAGTGGGAAAGAGATAGAGGGTGAGAGGGAGCGAGTGGATTTTTGCATCCGTGAGAGAAAATTCCCGTCGAGAGGAAAAATCGTGAACACACAATAGCGCTTTTTTATTCCCAGTGAACTGCGCGCGCGAGAAGGGGTTTTTCTTTTCGCGTGCGTACCTCCGACTGTGTGCGTGTGTGTGTGTGTGTGTATGTGCGCGCGCGCGTGTGTGTGTGTAAAATCGTGCGTGCGTTTTTCGGTGTATTTGCCGTACGATTCTCGGGGTATTTCGGAAAAATCACCATCCGGCCGTACGTAGTCGTCGTCGCGGTTTTGGAGTGACCCCGGGACAGCAGGGCCGTAAATGGACGTGTAACGTTGGTGATAATTGAGGCGGAACAGGCGATTCCCGTCGTGCGAAAATATTACGTGTAAAGGCGCGGAGCCCCGGTTCGTGTGTGCGATTGTGTGTGGCTGTATTTCCGCTGTGTGTTTTTTTGCTGCCTCTACTTCACTCCATTCCGCCGTGGAGTTGTGATGTGAGAAAAAATAAAACAAGGTATTATTACATCGCTGCACACACATACACGCTGGCTGGTTTGAGCGACGTTTGCTGACGAACTGCGGAGGGGAGAAGGTTGTAACTGCCACTCTTGGGGGCTGCTGTATTGTGTACTTCGGAATCTCGGAACTGCTCGGAACGGCAAAGGTGAGCCATAGGCCGAGGGTTGGAGTACGGAAACGGTCAGCCGCGGACGCATAGAGTCAAATAGGGAAAATCAAGACATCTTTTCCTCAATTCTACTAACAGCAGCGAGCAGCAGTTTCACAGTCGCAGGAAGGACACATCAAAGGGAAACGGGAATCTTGAGAGATCCAGTGAGTACGGCAAACCGGAGCAGCCAAAGCAGCAAACCAGGATCGATCGATTATTGTGAAGAAGTCGTCCCTGCGAGAGGTGGGAATTTTTCGCCCCTGGTAAAGTGGACAAATTGTCCAACAAAAGAAACCCATCTCTAATATCCTGCCTTGACCATTTACTTTTGCAATATATACATATGTATGTATAGATATATACATATATTGCATACGTGTAATCATATCGTGTGGAAGCTGCTGTTGGGGATAAAATTTGCTGAGAAATAGAAAAAAAAACACGAAAGGGAGCGAGCAAACGTCAAAGAGATTGAGAGCGAACGAGAACAAGAGAGTGTAGAAGAAGAATTGCTGCTTCAGCACCATCACCATACCACTACCAACACCAGTTTTTTGTCATCCTTCGGTTGTCATTTCACATCTCTTGCGTGACAAAAATACAACAAAAAAAAATTGATCTGCTAGTGCACATCAGCAGCAGCAGCACAGGACTGTGAGAATCCAGCTGACAGCGGTTCATCAAGTATCCGCTTCCCTGCCACCCTCACCATCCGGGCCATCGGTACACAATTGTAGCAATAAAAGCAAGAATATCGATTAAATCGCGATTCCAAGGCGAAAGCAGGCGAAACGCTACCCCGATTGCATTACTTCACCTGTACATCTCTAGCGAAACACCTTATACATATATAGATATACATATAGCGATATTATATATTTCTTATATAATTGAACAAAAAGCAAACCCAGTTCGTTTATTCGTTGCGTTTGAAGGAAAGTGATCCGCGCATTAAAAGTAATTGATAGCAACCATGGGCAATAACGCTACATCCGCGAACAAGAAAGTAGATGCTGCCGAGAGTGTGCGGGAGTTTCTGGACCAAGCGAAGGAAGACTTCGAGGAGAAGTGGAAGCGCAATCCGACGAACACGGCCGCCCTCGATGATTTCGAGCGGATCAAAACACTCGGTACCGGGTCGTTCGGGCGCGTCATGATCGTACAGCACAAATCGACCAAGGATTACTACGCGATGAAGATCCTGGACAAACAGAAGGTGGTCAAGCTGAAGCAGGTCGAGCATACGCTGAACGAGAAGCGCATCCTGCAGGCGATCTCGTTCCCATTTCTGGTCAGTCTCAAGTTCCACTTCAAGGACAACTCCAACCTGTACATGGTGCTGGAGTATGTGCCGGGCGGCGAGATGTTTTCCCATCTGCGTAAGGTGGGTCGCTTTTCCGAACCGCACTCGCGTTTCTACGCCGCCCAGATTGTGCTGGCGTTCGAATATCTGCACTATCTCGACCTGATCTACCGTGATCTGAAGCCGGAAAATTTGCTGATCGATTCCCAGGGTTACCTGAAGGTGACCGATTTTGGGTTTGCCAAGCGGGTTAAGGGCCGAACCTGGACGCTGTGCGGTACGCCCGAATATCTGGCGCCCGAGATCATTCTGAGCAAGGGCTACAATAAGGCGGTCGACTGGTGGGCGCTCGGTGTGCTGGTGTACGAGATGGCGGCCGGCTATCCGCCGTTCTTCGCCGACCAGCCGATACAGATCTACGAGAAGATCGTCAGCGGCAAGGTGCGCTTCCCGTCGCACTTCGGCTCGGAGCTGAAGGATCTGCTTCGTAACCTGCTGCAGGTCGATCTGACCAAGCGCTACGGCAACCTGAAGGCGGGCGTGAACGACATCAAGGGGCACCGATGGTTCGCCTCGACCGACTGGATCGCGGTGTTCCAGAAGCGCATCGAGGCGCCGTTCATACCGCGCTGCAAGGGTCCAGGCGACACGAGCAACTTTGACGACTACGAGGAGGAAACGTTGCGCATCTCTAGCACCGAGAAGTGCGCCAAGGAGTTTGCCGAGTTCTAAAAAGGGGGTGTACCCGGCTGTTACAACAAAGCGGGATGATATCAGGACCGTTTTTTGGCTGCTACCACTACTGTTACACTACTTCTATTAGTGCTATTATTACCTACCTATCACTACCATTGTCAGCACTATATGGAGCCTTCATCTCACTCATCACCCAACAATCTTCCGTTGTTTGAGCTGTGCGATTGGAATGTGATTGGGCACTGCAGGAAGAGCACACGGAAAGCAAGATTAGAACATTACACCCTACCCCATTTGGTCGACTGGCTTTGCATATCTGACCTGGTTTTTGGAGAACATTTGGAGAAAATCGCTTCGTTCGCATCGTCCTCTTGCGTGAGGATGCACAGTCGTCCTCGCACTTGGTCCCTGTTTGCATATTCCCGACCCTCTGGCTACTGCACGCTGACGCTGTTACTTCCATCATGAGTGTCAACCGACCAAAGCGCCATCTGGTGATTGTTGGTATGGTAATCGGCAGATCTGCTTGGATTATACTATAAATCCTCGCAAACAGTATCGGATCAACCATTGTTCCAGCATCCAAAGCCCCTCTTTTCATCTTCACCAATCAAATGTGCTGCGATCTCATGTGTAGTAAAAGGCATTCATCATCATCCTTCGCAACCTCGCCAAATTGTGGTAGCAGCAGGAGCAGCAGTCATTAGTGGCGCCATCTAGTTGCTGGGGAGTGTAGCGTGGGTTAGCGACTTTTATGGCAAAAGCATGCAAAGAGGATAATCGGGATAGATTTTGGGCACAGCTGCGTAGCAAGGAATCTGTTATAGGGGAAGAACTCAAAGTGCACAGATCCCTCAGAACGTGATCGATTATCAGGTGTGCGTGTGTGTGTGCGTGCGTGCGTGAAGATCTTCGAAGTACATTATCATTCATGCACATATATCCCTCTGCCCATCCATCTCCATTATCCTTCCAGCTAACATCCACTTCCTACAAATACACACTTTCTCTGTCTCTCGCATACACATGCACACGCATATGCGTACATATTTGAGCATCTCGATACGATAAAAATGCGCAATGACAAACAGAGAAGAACAGGGAAAAAAACCTGACGAAATTCGGCACACGTTCGGCTCGCTCTCGCTACTGATAGTATCAAGTAATATTTAATGAAAAAAAAACCATGCAGCTAATTTGATACAAGTTCGAACGGAGAGGGCGTACAGCAAGATAGCAAGGTTCCAAATTAAATCATTGCCATTCGTTCCCCCTTCCGCCGCGTGCACACTCGTGGCAACCTACCTGTTCCTGGGGAAAGGTGGTGCACAAACCCCAGCACTACAACGCTACCCGATCCCCCACAGTACGCGCGACAATTCTAAAGCAAATGTTAACCGACTTTGCAGCAATATATCATCGCCAACGATGAGAGGCAGGCAGAAGACCCGCGTGTGCGCACGTGCTAACTAGATCTTTGCGAAATAGCTAAGTAAAGCGTTTATGTTACTTGTAACGTGTGCGCCACGTGCGTGTGTGGGTGTGTGCGTACATTGATAGCAGCAAAAACTAGAAGGAATCTATTTCCCCCAGCATTATGACAAGGAATTTCAATGATAGATATGATCGGAAGTTTTGATTATCGTACAACAACACCCGGTGACTCCTTTCGGGAGAGGAGTGAGAGAGCACCCCCTTGCAATAATAGGGAACACGGAAATGGCACAGATCGGCAGGAACACATTCCAAACCAGTGCGAGACAAATGGAAGAGTTTCTAGAGTGTGTGGCAACACAGTGGGTGAATGGGGGCAATCGATGCAACCTCCCCCTCCGTTCATATACGTCGTCCGAGTGCCGGGGCGACAGAATTTCATTTTCGGTATTTATTTTAATTATTGATTCGGCATCATACACCTGCCCTCCCCCTGATTAACAATGCCAATCAGGTAAAGACTATTAGTATACACACGTACACAAACACGCGCGCGCACACATACACATACTACCGCACTCGCAACACACACACACACATCCCTCTCTATGTGTGTCTGTATGTGTTTGTGTGTGTGTGTGTATGTATTCTCCAGCAAATACGTCTTTTCGGACGTTTTGGAGGTTTAGATAATCTTATATTGCGTACTGATTATGTGCCGCAACACGCATCCCCCGTACATAGTGGTAACGGCGTTGGCAGCGAGACAAAAACAATGGATAGAAAGGCCGAAAGATTGAGGTGGGCGCGAGACCTTTTAATGGTACATTAGGCAAAACAAAGTGAGTACTGAGGCGAATGAAATTAGTATTTATAAAAGCTGCATCATTTTACACTGGGATGACCAATGATCGATCGAACCGAGAATGGGGGAATTTGCAAAAAAAAGGGGCGCGCGCGCCCGCGCGAATGTATCAACGGGGGAAGAAGATCCCCAACGAGGTAGTACGAGATAGATTTTTTTTTTTTACTTTTCGGGTTATTTTGTTTTTCCTCCCTCTTTTGCGATTACGGTGCGAATGCGCTGCGAGACAAGCAATGGATTAGCAAAGGACTCCACTCTCACATATATACATATATAATTATATAATGATAAACACATCCCGCACCACCGAGGCGTGGGCGAATGGACACAATCTCAACACACAATACCACATCACATTGCCCCTTTACATACCGCACCGAAACACGAACACACACATACACACGATCCATTACATGCGAAAGATTATGTAGCCCTCAGAAGTGTACACCAAATAATGTAAACGCAACGCAGATAGCAATGTTAAACGGAATGTCACATGATGTGTGTCGTAGGAGGCTACGATGGCTGGGTAATGGTGAAGCTGCAACGGGGATAGCTAAAAGGGCAAAAGATATTCCATAGTATGCCGGTTCTGGCTCCGCAAAGAGACCCCTATCTTATAGGGGGGAATGAATGATGATGATAAGGCGCGCGTGGTGATCTTGAGATGATCGTGTTGAGAAGAGCAAACGGAACCAGTAGCCGCTGCAATCGGTCGTCGTAAAATCATCCCATCACGTGCCAGACGATGGAGGTTGGATTGCCGTACAGCGCGGAGCATACAAGCACAGATGGCAGAACAGAATAAAACGGACGGACCAGGCGAAACGGCAGATGCGCGGGCACGATCGGTATGAAGGACGGCCGGAACACGAGGCGGACACACGATAGTTACACGAAACCCAGGACACATTTTTGAAATCAGGTGAGTAGTGATCAATCGGGGGTTGCGCAGTAATGCAGGGTTTGGGCGTGGGAAGGGTTCGGATAGCCGAAAGGTTATTAATTTAATTCCTGGGCCAAGTACGCCCACCATCATTTGTCCAAATTACGCGTCCATATGGCCAGTATGGGTTGGTTTAGCAAAAAAAAAATATACTGAAATGAGCAGTTGAAAAAGAATACATCTCTGCATTTTACGTACACTTCCCGCGGCCTATACGCTGCAGTACACGGGCATCGCGCACTGGTTGTGTGATCGTTATGCCAAAAAAGGATACCGTCTCGTGGCGTGGAACACACATACGCACACCCGTTCCACCAGTCTTATGAACCATTTCGCGCCACGATTGGGTAAAAGGCCACCGCCCTTACACACAGACGATACACGGTCCCCCGGACACGGTGCGATCTGTGTGTGACACGACTGGTTCTGTCGATCGTCGTCCTCCGGTCGGTACACATTTCTTCTTCTCCTGCACTTGTTCCCGCACTAGAGACAGTAAGAAAGGGAGCGAAAGAGACGGTGCACACATTCGAATGGGATCATCTGAACATTCCCGCAACGGGGTTGACACGGGGAGGATGCTGAGCCCGCGGTCGGTTGCGCTTAAGTGACATGAATCTTGATTTTTATATGGTACGGCTGTGTGTGCAGCCGGTATGCAGGCGGTTTGGAAACTGGTTTGCTGGGTGGAACGAGACCAGTGTGCTGCAGCGGCGTGTGCACAGCAATATTACGTGACCGATCGGTGCAATCACCACACATTCAATTCGCTAGCAAGTTTTTTTTTTTTTAGTTGAAGGCAGTCTTAAAATAAGGTCTACTGTCATCTTAACGGTTTGTTGGAACTGATAGTTTTCAGTTTTGTCACACTTGTTTTTGCCGTAGCCGTATTTGTTTGTAGCTTATTACTGATGCGTGGCTTTCGAGACAGCAAATTCTCTGCGACCTTTTTAAATGATTTGCAAAGCACAGTAATTTTACCATCAGGTCATCGTAGCGAGCGAGTAGTTTGTAAATGGCACAATTGATGTCTTAGAATCAATGGGGGTAGTAGGGAATTTTCTGGAAGTGGTCAGAAATGCAATAACCTTTAATACAGTCATTTCCCGAGTTACGCGAATAGTGCGTGCCAAAGAAATTCGCGCAACTAGAATTTTTGCGTAAGTCGAGATCCTTTTATAATATCGTTTATATTTGGAATTGAGGGATCGAATACATCTTTTCACGTTACATATTTCTACAATCATTTCAATTATAGGAGTCAAATTTTACCAAAGTTTTATAATAGTAAAATTGTTCCTATGCATTGGTGGTTCTAAGAAATTGGATAAGTTTGCTTTAACGCTAGAAATACGAGAATGAGGAAATTGCGCTTATGTTAATGTCCCGAGTTTTTCATTAAATTCCTTACAATGTTGTACACATTTTAACTAATATGATCTTGTACATTTAATTTTAGAGATATGTTTCATCTGGCGAGCGGAAACATTACACTTTGTTTCGTGAATCTGTTCAGTAGTCTATCTGTGTTCATTGGATTAGACTAATCATCATTTGCTGTAGGTGAACGAACACTGTAACACCTTAAGAATTGATCTCCTGCATACATTACTACGTCTCACAAGTAGTAAAATGTAAAGCGAGGAAGGACGATCGGAATAGGAATGTTAAGATGGTAGTTTTAACACAATTTCAACAAACATTAGTTGTATAGCAGAGGACATTAAATAGTGCAAAAGAACAGCATCTTCCTACTTTACTGTCACCTTTATTCTGACCCATAGCAATGCATTAGTTTACATGTGATTGAATGTTGCTAAGTGTGTCCTCGTATTGAAAAGGGCACTACACATTTCCATTTGCAGTCCGATTAATCGGCTCGATGCGGTAACCGACATTATAAGGAAGCGTGTTTATTTGCCTGCATTTGTGGTGGTTTATTTAGGGCCTATGTAGGAACATTGAAGGACAACGTTTGGTGGCTTATGTTCGCTAGTTAAACAATGCACAAAACCCTATCCGGTTTCTTCACTTTTGAAAATAGGATTGCGAATAAAGAATAGAAAATTAAAAAAACGAATAGGTTATTTAAACCTTTCTGCCGAATGCGCCGCTCTCTTTCTCTTTGGGCGGCAAGCCTATAACAAACATTGCGGCATATATGTCAGCAGACCGGCCGCGAGTGTGTGTTGTCGGTCCGGTTGCTTTTGCCGTCCCGTTGCCTATCCAAATCGAGCGCAAGGACACATTTCGTTTTGCCGTACATAATTTTAGTCGATATTTTTGTACTCCACGGTACAGTGTGTTGGTCGTGTTTTTTTTTTGCCATTTTGCAAGACTCCGGATCTCGGGGTTTTTATGATACAAAAACGTGTAACTGACGTTAGTCGCGTTTGACGCCACGCCAAGTCGAGAAGACGCTTGGTCCAGGTTTGGATTTATTAAACAGGGAAAGATGCAAAAACCAAAACAGTGAAGCAGAAAAAAAGCACAGTTGCCGCTTTGGCTTGGGCCGGCACGGTTTGGTGGCAAAATTTGAATACCGCTCTAGAGGTGATGAGTGGTATTATTAGATGGTGGCACTACTACTCCCGGAATGTTCTAAAAGCCCCCCGGGCAGGGGAATGGATGTGCTAACAGGAGCAGCACCAGTGAGATGAAAGAACACACTCACTGTTCGCTCCAAGCAGCGACCGTAAGGCAGAGCAAAGGCACACATCCGCACCGAGTTTTGCCACTTACGTAAGCAATGTCTTTTCTGTCGCAGAACCGCTAAGTATCGCAGAACCGCTGAAGTTCCCCCGCGGCCACTGCGTGCGTTTCTCGTCGTAGCGTAGTGGCGCGTTGCTGCGTGCGAGTAGAAAAGAAAGGTGACCGGGGCTTGTCCGGTTCCAATTCTCCTCCTCCACCGTCATCGTCGCACTCCCCACGATCCCTCCGGTCTGATGTCTGATTAGGCAACAGAGAACACATTGTCGGGGGTATACCGTTCTGTATCGCCCGTGTACCCCAGAGTGTAGTGCTCAATTTTCTAAGACTCCACTCTAAGCGCTTCTTACTGCTCCGAAAGGGCCTCAGACATACTCACGCTCGGCGCGTTTCCTCCAATTGAGGCGATGCCAAGCGATCCAAAAGGAAATGCGATGCGAAGTGTATTAGCGAAAACCGGTGCTGGGTGTTGGGCCTGGTGTGTTCCGAGAGAGCGAGAGCGAAGAAGCGCCAATGTTGGTCGTGAGATTTAGCAGAGCAATTCAACCCCGAGCTCGAGCAGATAACTGAACCATCCTCCAATTGTGGAGAGTGATGGAACCATCGGGCACGGAATGAAGACATTTGTCCGCGTGTGTTTCATATCATACCGGAGAGGTGTGATATTCTTCGCATGCTATTAATACGCGCACCCTCCGTCCCGCTTTGTGCAGGTTCCGCTGTCCTCCGATACCCTCCACGCGCAAGGGACACTTGTTCAACTTCAACGGGGGCTGCCCCCGATAAAGGTAGTGCGAGTGTTGGCTCGCAGTGTTGGCCTTATCATAATTAATCATTGACACATTTAACAAGCGTTTCGTTTCCTTCCCTGCTGCAAGATTGCAATGATTGAAGCTGTTTGGGACGAATTTATGATATTGCTAGAATGCTTCGTTTTGTAACAGGTGTTATCACGTGTTTTTTTTTTGTTTTTCGTTCAGCTCAGAACGCAGAGAGAGAGAGAGAGAGGAATCGGAACTAACATTTTTCTTTCTTTTTTAGTGGAACAGAACTACTGGTCTGTGGCTGTGTGTCAGGGTACGGTTGTGATTACAGATGCGATTTGTAGGCAAATTTCAAGTTGCTCGAATGGTTACAGATCGGTACGGAGAGCAGTGGGGAGTTGGGGAGTTGTTGCGGGACATGTTGACGCCGGCTTCAACCTTACCCCTACCCCTTATTACCGACGACCGTGTTGAAGCATCCAACGTGTACACACCGTTGTAGGGTTGGGGAGGACAAAAAAAACACGATGCTCGTAACCGTAACGACCGACCATTACGACCGTAAAAGACTGTGACCGGAGAAGCGTTGCGGCTACCCCTAGTGTTGACAGTAGTAGCAGCAGCAGCAGCAGCAGCAGCAGCTTCCATATGAGATATCAGGTTTCTGATAATGCAGGACGCTTGTAGACACGAAAGATTGAAAGATTCAGTAGACGCAAGAGAACGCAAGAGATAAGAATACAGAGACATAGAGAGTTCGCAGCTGGTCTCACACATCAAGAGCCCGTTGAAGGGCAAGGGAAAGGAGTTCACCAGCACACGGCAGGCGAGCAGAAGCGATAACACTGCCGGCCCCGCTTTGGATGGATGAAAATTGTGCGCTCAGGTGCGCTCACGTGAGAAAAGATCTAAAAGAAAGAGATGATACGTGTGTGTTGGGGATGCTGCTGACCCACAATGCCGTCCTCGAACGCCAGGGCACCGGCAACAGGGTGTTCTCCCTCGGCTCGGGTGTGTCTATGTGTGGATGTTGTGGGTTTTAAAAATCAATCCGTGTATGTACGGACGGGCGGGCGCCCGTATTCGCGCCACCCGGTCGTATGTGGCGTTGTGTGTTCGGGCGAAACGCGTATGTATCACAGTGAGACGACAGTGACGACGACGTAAGGCCCACTGTCGTGCACAAACCCGACGTAAATGGATGAGTTTTGGCGGATGAGGCGAAGGTGAGAAAAGGGGATAGGGATGGGCTGCTTCGAGTACACCACACTGTGCCACACTCCGCGAACACAAAACTGTGTAAAATTTTGCCACTGCATAACACGGGAATATGACGGTGGCCTCCATGCAAGCCGCCGTTTGCCCACTCTGGTTCTTTTTCGGTCGATTTCCAACCCCATCCCGCTATCCGTTTTGCTGCCCGTTCCATTGTCCGGATTGTTCGTGTGTTAGCATGGGACTCGCCGTGCAATTTATGCAGGCGCACACAACAGTCCGTACACCTCAATGGTACGTGTCTATCGTATCCAATTGATGGAAGAGGTTCTCGCCGGGTACTCTTCTTCTTGCCACGCTTCTGCTGAAGGGTGTGCACTAAACACACCTGCCGCAACTGCTGCCCCCCATCCGTCCACTCTACACACTCCCTTCCGAAAGGGGGCGAAAAAAAGAGGAACAATCATCATCACGGTTGATGGGGCGACGGCGGTCATAAAATAAAATGTTTATTTGCTAAATATTGGCACGGTCTTATCTGTCAGCAGTTGATAAAACAGATTAACCCGGGAAGTGTATGTTCCGCGCACGGTTGCCATCATCGTGCACTTTTGACAGATAGGCAGTATGCTGCAGTCCCCTGTCCTGTCCTATCGGAGTGGCAATTGAACCACAAAATATGGCATATGTATGTGGCAAAGTATTACCGTCATCGAACATCCTCTAGCTGCTACTAGTACGCAAGGGGTACCACAAGGGGGCAGCCCTATCAAACGGGCGGATTGAAAAGATTAGCCAAACTACTACCTGCAAAGATTAAAACGATCCGGTATCTTCATTTCGAGAATTTGTCGTAATTAGCTCACTGGTGCTGTTGAATTCGGACAACAACGGGCCGCGTCCGTTGAGTCGAAAAACAATAATTTACATTTTTACATTTGTCCCGAAGCGTGTTGGTGCGTTGGGCGAATGAATGGCGGCGGTATGTCGTGATAAAAGAGCCAGCATATAAACGGGATGTGATTAAATCGCTCGCTCTTCATCTGTACTACCATCCTTTAGCGAACCGCCACTGGCTTTCCTGTCCGGGGGCCAATACGATGATCCATGCTGCTGATGATGTTGATGATAATGGTAGCCTTTTCGTTGGCAACTGTCGTATGCTCATGCTTTCTCTGTCCACTCTATCGGCCTCAACCCAGCTGGCACTCGGTCTATGGCGTACGGTTAGTCAGTTTAGTAAAATTGTAACAAACGTCCCAACCCCACTGTTTGACGCGCCATGCCTTCGAGGTCTCCCTTCGTCCGTTTTGTGTACGTTCAGTTACGCCTGACACATTATCCAATAACGAATGTGCCATGGAAGACGACAGGCGCAAAATATGGAGTGTGTACGCCTTGCCCGTGCCACTGGACAGAATCATCGGAGGGTTCGGAATGGAGCTTTTTCCCCCCACCGTACAGTGCGGTCCGTTTGACCGTGGATCGTTGTGTTTGAGGGTAGGATAAAAATTAAAGAAAGATACGACACGGCGACCTATTTGAAATACAAGCAGTACGAACTTGACAGTTCTTCTGCCCTCTCGACCCTCGAACCGTCCCCAACATGAGAGAGTGTGTCTGTGTGTGCATTTGTTACAGATGGCTTTGCCAACGTAACTGCACACAGCATTGGAACGAGTAGACCGACACGAAGCGGAGGTACTGAGTCCCCGAATGGCAGTAATAAATGGTCTGTGCTTCGTTGCGGGGTCACGACAATGATTTTTTGTCCACATATCATCCGGCTTATCATGGTCTTTTGGATGTTTGGATGGTTGGAAGTTGCAGCGTTCATCTTCAGTTGGATCTTGGGTTTTTCGATGTATTCCGATCAAGATAATGCTTCTGCTCCGGGACACGTGTTGACCACGCAAAAAAGCTTAACAAAACGCGCTTCACATTAATGGTTTATTGGATTTTAGATTTGCTTTAGAATTTATTTTTATTATCCATGAAAAACGGCCAGAGGCCGTTTTGTTTAAATCTTTTGGAAGCTTTACCTGAAGTATATCTTACATTATTAACTTCGAGATATTTCATTCTCCGAACGGCGAAAGGGCACCATAACCCGAGTATACTCTTGCGACATTTAGCATTTGCCAAATAAGGAAACAATAAACATCATAAACCCATAGCATATAGCATTTATTATAGCGCAATTTTTCTTTCCTTCTCATTGCAGACTCAAAGCTCTTCCGACTGACGCGTGGTGTGGTGTGCGTGCAACGCATCAACAAGTTCATCAACAACCACACCGAGTGATAGCTCTGTATTAGGGGGTGGTGGTATTTTATCGTTACCTATCCTGTTAGCTCGAACCGCACTACACCTTGCTGCAACTATCACCGCTGGATCTGGCCGAGATCACTCTTTTCCCACTCCGGATAATGCCTTCACTTCCCCCTCCCCGTATCGGCAACAACCGTTCCCGGATTTCTGATTATTTTATCGGTTGACGGTAGATGTTATGGTGTGTAGGGAAACAGAAAACAAAACAAATCCACACAAAAAATTAAGGCTATACAGCAAACCAGTCTCAAGCCAGGGGAAGCCTTAGCTTTGCGTAACACACATAACTAAAGTACTAACGTTCTTGTTTTGTTTCGCGGTTCTGTTGCTGCTAGTGCATATATGCAAAACAGACCATAATATCAACAACTGACAGCAACAAAACAGAGTGTGCCCGTGCAGCTAAGCTAACACCGTGTTTCGGTTGACGCGCGAAACACGAAAATAAATAGGCAAATCTTTTCACACAGGGTGAAGCATTGTAAGATGGAAGCAGGAACCAAAAAAAAAAACGTAGAAAACGGAAGAAAACTAACTTGAGCATAAAACAAAGTGTATGCAAGTAAAGCTGTCGAACGCGCTCGTTCTCACCCCCCGCATGAGTGGAAATTTTGAAAAGAAAATAATAGGAACAAAGTCAAATATGAATTAATCAAGCTATGTATTATGGTAATAATTTACTCAAATGAGTATGAGAATTGAATCGTGTGTCATGTACACGGGGACCCGGGTACGGTATTAGGAATGTTTTTTTTTATTTTAACTATTTTTGTTTGTTTTTGTTCGTTGTTCTCCAATCCCGGCAAACGATCGGGATGTGTTGCGCGTATTGGCAGGGCGTGATGCGTAAGTTGCGCAACAAGTTTTCGGGAATAAAACAATGATATCTTTACGTTAATATGTCGCGCGCAATCATAGATGAATATTCGGTGTAACCACGTCTTTTTCCCCCTGAGCAAGCGAAACTAAAAGTGTAACAATGATGATGTAAGTCAGCGAGTGTGAAACCACAGCACTAACAGCAGTAAACTCACCAAACACTCCCAAAACTAAATAACCTGTTAGCTATTGGCGCAGCCGGGCGAGTGTTTAATCGTAAACAAAAGCAAACGACAGTAAGAAACAGAAGAAAAAATGCTCTTACATACAAAAAATGCGCCCAAATCCTGCAAATAAAAAGCAAAGCAAAGAAAATCTGTAGCGAATGTAACGAGTAAAGCGGCGAGTAAGCGGTGTGTGTGTGTGGTGTACGAGAAGAGGGGGAAAAGCACACGATAAAAACAACAACACGTGTAATGAGCGAGTAAACCCATTCAGCTTTATCGTAAATTATTTTAGAAATAATATTTTTAAAGAAACAAAACAAAGTAAACAAGTAAAAGAAATACGATCACCAATCGGACAATGCGAAGGGAAAAAAAGGGGCAACAAATACGGAAAAGGGCCATTCGTGGAAAGCAGGGGGCGGGTGTTAGTGAGGATTTGGAAGACAAACTCGTTGGAGATCAAATCAAGTAAAAAACAAACACGCAACACATATAGAAATTTACAAAGTAAAAGAAGAAAACAAAAGAAAACACACTCATACCCACACGTACACACAAAACCCCCTATGCTTGCAATGGCTTGCAATCATTCGTTCGGTATATCCAAAATAATTTTAGCGTGGTTGTAAACTACTTTGGCTGTATATATTACTTTAACGATGAATGAACGTGTTTAAATCTAATGACATATTATCTAAATATATAAATATATAATCTAATAATGTATTGGATGTAGTTTGTGATACAGAAACAAAAAAAAAGAAACAAAATACAAGAAGAAGAAAAAAACCCAGTCAAAGAGAAAATGGTATAAAACAAAAAAAGAAATACACACGTAAATGCGAGATGTGCGCGAGCAGTAAGTTGAAGTATATAATAAAAAAAGGAGGAAGAAAAACAAACAAACAAACAAAAATCGATGAAAAACACAAGAAGAATGAAAAATCCTTTTTTATAAATATCAACAATCTGTTTGCGATAGTTGTGGCTGATTTAATTTATGAATAAAATTAATCATTGGTGAACGCGCGTTCGTTTTTTTTTGTGTGTGTTTGTGTGCGGTTTTCGATAACGTTGTTGTCTATCGGTGCAACACTGCTGCGCGCCCCCTTGTCAGCTGGGTCGTTGCATCGACGTTTTCGAATGATGACTGAGTGATCCAGAACGAAGGTCGGTTAGATTAGTACCATGCAACCAACATGCCCGGGCTAGAGCGTGCTGATAGGCGTGTTAGCTCATTTCGATGGGAAATTACTAATTGTTCGATGCGGTTATGCATTAACTAAAGCTTTGTGCGTATGCGTAGCACATTCCACCAATGCACCCACTGCTTAATTCCAAGGAAAGCTTAATTTCGTTAGATATAAAATCGCTACCGCTATAGAGCAATGTTAAATGGCGTAGAAACAATTGTTCTCTATAGAAATTTGTATTCTCTCATGTGTTTGATTCTCTGTGCAATTTGATAGAAGCTTATATTTTAAGTATTGTTCAGTTATTTTACACTGGAATAAGGAAATGCTGCACAAAATTGAAATGTTTGATAGATTTTATAATGAAAAGCGGTTATGTACTGAGTATATAGTTTGCAGGAATATAGCGACGAGTTGAGCTGTGCCGGTACCCGAAGGACGTGAACACCGCTCAGCATACGACGATACGGATAAAGAGCAGTACAATAGATGTTAATATCACATATCACATATATCAGCAGATTGACTCGCGGTACTGTTTGTCTCCCACATTCCCACATTCCCACATGGTTATTCTTCTTCTTGATGACAATCTTTGTGGGGGGATAACAGAGAGCAAAATGGAAAGAATTAATCACCGTTAGTGTTTAGTGTCCAGCTTACAAGCGCTACAGGAGCACACGTAGTGGAGGATCAATCCCCTTGGAGGCCCAGGGCGGAATTATAGTTGGGGCCTCTAATTTTAAAAACGATGAAGGTGGGGGGCTTGAAATGATCTGCAACCACATTTGTCCACTTTTCCTATGATAGTCTGTCCGGTGCAAGAGTCGGTTTCTGTCGCGCGTCGATCGATCGATCCGCAAAACATCTTTCGTACGGATTGTCCTTGGACCATCAATGCGGACGGATCCTTCATCTCGCTCAAACTTTCCGCCGGCTGATACGGAATTCCATACAAACCATACATACTTTTTTGTAAAGGCAAGTGTGTAATAAAAAAAAAAACGAACAAACAAACAAATGAAACCAAACTGAAAATGCTAACAGCAATGCAAATTAATTATTGTCTTTCGACTCTAAAATTCGCGATTTTCGTTTCGCAACAAGCACCATCCGAAAGTATTTTTATTGATAAAACAATACGTAAGTATAATGGGGGTGTATTATTTTATAAACGTGGTTATTTTTGAACATTCTGTTCCATGAACTCCATCCTCACTATGTCGATCGTTCCATGCACATTATTTTCGTGCCTTGCGCATGCGTTTAAATCTCCACCCGTCGATGAAAAAATTGCGTACCCGAAATTCCATAAAAACTTGCCGTCGTCGTCGGCTGATCCGAAATTCCATACAAAACCGGCTGTTTTCAGATTTCCTACACCAAGAGAGCATCCAAAACAGGAGGTAACATGGTATGTCCCTGCAGCGTGCATATAGCTGAACCGCTCACGCATGTTAACATTGCCCGTGATAGAAGAGTTTCTTTCACGTTGGCTATTATTACAGGGTTTTTGGTGACTATATTGACATGTTCAGCGTGATGTTGTTTGGCTCGTTTTGGTATCTCATATAATTGTCTCAAATATCTCATATAATATAATATAATATAATATAATACAATCATTGGCAAGTTATCGTTGCCAGCAACAACATTTGACGGTCATTCGATAGCTCTACCGAACTTGTCAACGCATATAGCTTTTCCCGAACAAAGCAACACCGAGCTGGACTCGTCAATACATACGACGGCGAACCCTGCATCGCACACCATCGCTCTCTTCAAGGTAAAGAATCCCCTCTCTCATTCGCATACCTCTCTTATCACGCGGGAGGCTTATCACACGGTGCTCGCATTTAGCATCGGCAGCCGATCTCGCTCTCACCATTCGAGCGATACGATCGCCGTGTGATCTGTATCCACATTTTACTCAGGCGAGGGGAACTGTTTGCTCTTCGGTATGATCGCCTTGTGTGGTTTTGTGTTGCGTGTGTATGCACAACTGAGATAATCAGCTGCGTACCGCCGGCTGATACGAAATTCCATACAAAACCGTCTGTTTTCAGATTTCCGACACCAAGAGAGCATCCAACACAGGAGCTGACATCAATTCCCCTCCAGTATGCATATTGCAGATCCGCTCTCACGTTATCGTTGCGCGTGGTAAAAGAGTTTCTCTCACGTTGGCTATTATTACAGGGTTTTTGGGGACTATATTGACATGTTCAGCGTGGCGTTGTTTGGCTCGTTTGGTATCTCATATACTCGTCTAAAAAAGCCAGAAATGGTAGGCTTCAATATCCTGATAAAGTCGTGCCGATAAAGAAGAAGGAGTTTGAGTACACTGCATACTTCTCTTGCGTAGCCGTGTAACCGGGCCGATATAGCTAGTCAAATAGAAACCGTTGTTTTATATAACCAAGAATATATAAAATCCAAGGATATTTTCGATCAAATTGTTTCCTTTTTAATTAGATTTTGTGCTATAAATTAACTCTGCTGCTAAATTTCCAAAAATCGCACAATCGGCACAAATTGTTTGGGGCCCCCAACACGGCGAGGCCCTAGGCGACCGCCTACCGTTTGATCCGCCGCTGAGCACACGGTCTTCTCAGTCGTCATGGCATATTATTTTGAAGCGCTTTTCCTTTCGTCGAAGTCTCTGCACATGCGCGACCGGACACGCCAGAAGCGACTGGTTTTGTGATTTCTGACACCAAGAGAGCATCCACGAAAGGAGATAACATCAATCTGAGCCGCACAAGGATCCGCCATGTTTGTACATGACGTTTGCTCACGTTATCAGTCACTGTGATGCTATTGATCAATTAGAGATCTTCTACGATTGGCTATTAGTTACACATACTATCAAACAAGGGCCCTCTCGAGAGAGCGATCGATAGAGTAAATAGCTCAGGTACTGTGGGGAGAATCCTGCGTCTCGTTTCATCCATCCAGTTCCTACAGTGCGTCTCATAACTGTACAGAAGTTCAGTTTTTTAATTATTAGCAGTAGGAAACATGAAGTGACACTATTTCCGAAGACATTATGTATTGTTTATTGTTCGGTTATTTTCCAACATTCATATCACTTGTCGTCATGGGTTTAGAAGGATGCCATACATCAATATTTTCCATCAATATTCCACATTGTTATTTCGATAAAAATAAATTTGGGCACAGTTATGGTACGCGCTGTACTGATTGGACGAACGGAAAGAGATGAAAGATCAGTTGACGGATCAAGCGCTATGATCACTAGAGGGAAGGGTACATCTATATGAAATGATACCACGTGGTACGGAAATTTGCGCTATCTCTTCGTTGATCATGCTCTCTTGGTGTTGGAAACCAAAAACTCCACCATTTCTGGAGCGTTTTCGACGTTTTCGATCTTGGCTGTATATGACAAAACTATCCGCTTTATCAATACCGCTGTTGCAGATGGCAAAACACTCTAATGCGTTTGATAGGAATGGGACACCGACACCTACTCCGCCTACCGTTTGATCCGCCGCTGTGCGTGTAGCATTGATTGTGCATCGTTATCGTTTTGTTCAGTCGCGAAAACAGGCACACTACGATGAAATGAAGTTGCAAAAGTGGAAAACGTTAAACATTTCGCCTCCGTTCCTCGTAATATTTCAGTTTGCGATCAAGTGCACTTCTCACTATTGCCATTAGTATTAATAGCGTACCCCGGTGTGGGGTAGTACTTGAGTAAGGTTTTCCCGGTTTTTTTTTCCATGATCCGCATAGACGCATATCGGGTGGAAAAGTATAATTCCTGAAAACAATGGAACCGATGTCGTCTTTCGTTCGGAAATTAATGGATCGTATTGACACGGGTCTCTCGGGTGTAAAAAGGTCTCTCTTGCATGCCGTGACGTCTTTTTTGTTGCTGTACTTAATTTAGCAATGCGAAAACGAACCATATGACAACGTTATCGAGCGCTTCATTTAAACCTGACGATGGCGTTGCAAATCGAACGTCCGCTCGTATTATGCTATCCCGTTTCGGATACGAAACTGTAGTGTCCCAGGAGAGGGTTGCGGAAGATCAGCGCACGGCGGGTGTACCAAGGTACGTTTAATTGTGTACCGATGTTGCATCGCGATATGAACCGTGCATCGGCTACGCATCGTGACCCCACGCTCCGCTATGTGCGGCGAGTTCTCATTCCAATGCAACGCATCCGGACACGAGCGCAAAATATAGTGGAAGGTTTGGGATGCGGTTAAGTGCTTTGCTGTTAATTAACTTTGGAGTACGGCGGAATGATGGCACACACTAGCGACGTGTAGTTTTTCAAACCGTCAAGAGCTTTCGGACGAGCGAAGCGTGGTTGTAAATGAAGGAACAGTAAGCGTTGAAGTGCGTTAGATCGGGACCATGTGCTCGAACGCGAACCGTACAGTGTGGCACGCACTAATCGCTCTACATGCCGATAGCAAAAAGGTTTATAATTTTATTGAATGTTTTCCCATCGTTAATATTGACAAATCGATGATGAAAAATCATATGTTTGAATAATGAACTTCTCTTGATCATAAAAGAACTTTTTTGTGTCGTAATTATCGATCTTCCATTCCAAGTGTAGCAATAAAATTCCTTTTATATGAATGTTTTACCGGAAAAAAATGTAATTGATAAAAAATACAATCAATCAAAATCAGTTACATATCGGATAGATATGTAAAGCTCAAATAAAACAGTATGTCTTATTACATACTCAAAAGAATAATTACCCAATATTACATGGAAGTACATTTCATCGAATACACGTTTGTAAGACACTGTCAGACGAGATCTTACGTTTACCCATCATAGCGCCATCGGAAACGGTGCCTTATCTCGGGTTGTTGGGAGCCACGTGCCTCAGGAAACTGAAAGAGGCAAAAGCTGGAACCGAACTGTTTGGCTAGCTAACAATGGAGACTTTCGGTGAGGGCAAACCGTCGGGTTGGGTCAAGGACAACGTACCGAAGTGGGGAAGGAATGGCAACAATAAGGGCCGCGGGACGGTACTAAAGTTTATGCACATACCATATCGTGTACTCGTGCAACCCAACTGCACCGACAGTCGCTGACACAGTGACGCTTGCACCGAGAGCATACAATATGGAGAGTACAGCGTGAAATTAAATGATATGCACGATCAATAACCGGTGCACAAATTGCCGTCGCCAATCGGTGGACGTTTGACAATATCACCGAAAAGTGGGTTTTCATATGCTTCTGCCCGTCACCACCACGTGCATTTAGGTGTTTGCGTTAGTCGGGAGCTACAAATTAAACGAATTTCAAACGCTGCTTGCCGAAGGTCGCCAACGTCCTCCATTAGGCAAACCCCGACGGCCCATCTACCCACACAGCCAGTTGTGCAGGTTAAAAGCGAATGTTGGCCAAAGAAAGCAAAAACAACACGAAAAAAAAAAACACGTTATTAAAAGCAAACACTTTCATTTGTTTTTCATACAATGGCAAATGATAACGGCCGCACGATTCAGGTCGTTGAAAAGCGTAGGCCAAGATATCACGCAAACGGAAATAAACTATCTGGCCAGCCGAAGAACCGTCTGACGGTAGGGAAAGGGCACCTGGGAGCCAAGCGGCCCCTGTGCATATCGTGTTTTACCCAACCTTCTAACACCATCCTCGTTAGGTTACGGTACGGTGGAATGGTTTACCCTCGGGGACGTTTTAGGTAATTTGTCAAATTGATGATACGGCTGGTAAACATTGCCATATGGCTGAAACCGCCCCCGTACAGAGTGTGCGAACCAATCGTTGGTTTTGGTGTCCCCGGCATTTTCCCACCTATCCACCAACGGTTCGGAAAATGATATCACTGATAATGTGAATGAATAATTTTAGAATAATGTGTTGTTTTTTTTTTCGTTTTGTAATAATGCATGTACCAAATCCATATTACCAAGGAAAAACGGTAAAGGTCATTGTTATTCCGTTGCTCTGTAAATATACATAGCTTATTAAGGTTGATCCTGTTGCCAGTTTGTGGTTCAAGCCAGGGCCACACGTGTGCGAGGGCTTGCATTTTCTCGCATCTTACATCATATTGAACAAAGTTTGTTTATATTTAAACATAATTTTTGCATACAGAGCATGATTGGTTAGTTCACTGTCACAAAATCGTGCATCTGAGTTTCTAAAATATTGGAATAGAAATAATTTTAGAATAAGTAACACCAAAAAAGGACAATTTGTCCTTCAACCCCAATGTAACATATCTAGCACGGGATAAGCAATATTTTATAATTATTCTTAGCTTAACATACTTTACAGTTCGTAAACTAGTTTATTCGTCTGAACATGACTCACCAACGCTTCCATGGGTTGCGGGTTCAACTCTCCATATGGCTCTTGAACATATGTCCCTTTACACGTCCCAGGGTTTGGTAAATTACTGGACAGCATAACCTAACCCTAATAATTTTTATTAAGAACATTTCGTATGTGACATAACAATGGAGCCATGACGAATTGTACTAGCTGTACTATGAACTCATTGTCGTACAGCGGATTTGACTCGTGAGGCTGCGGCGGGCTAGTTAGGCCATCAGAATGATATCAGACGACCCACCCCGTAAAGTCCTTTTCAGGACTCGTGGCTTTTCAGATTTCCGATACCAGGAGAGCATGTTTTTCAAGAGGTGACACTTGCAGGCGTGGAATAAATTTCCCCATCCCTATATACATTGCATACTATTAAACCCGTGAGAGCGAAAGTTTACACTAGCGATAACCAAGGTCTGTGTAGGGAAGAGGTCTAGTAATATAGAGCAATTTGACAAGTAGCCAAAAATCGTTACACGTGATTTGACGTTTGGACGCCCTTTTCCATTCAAATGTTTTGTGTGTAGTTGTGTTGATTAATTTGGTCGGTGATAGCAACAAGATTTTTATTGTTTTAGATTTGGTTGGAAATTTGTGTCGCTGTTTTTCGATTTTAGTCCGGAATAAGATCTGCAGATCTTATTGGCGATTGCTGTTAGGTATGATTGTTGTTCAAGGCAGGTGAAAAGGCAGAGAATCGGATTTTGTAAAGCGATCATTTGGCAACGAGTAGGTGAGGCTTTTCACATATGAGGAAGAGGATGAAGCTCATCATATCTCCCGGTTCACAGTACGACGTGAAAGCCCGGTACCGTGTGATCAACCCTTGGTTTCAGAACACTAATAGGTGATGGCCACACACCACTTTATAAAACCATCAACAGTTTGCTGTTTTAACTAAAGGCATTCAAAACGAAGGAAAACTGTAACGACCAAGCTTATTGTGAAACTTCGCGATATAGTAAACAAGTAGGCTAGACGCAAGGAATCTTACACGGGCAACCAAACGTCAAATGAAATCCAAAATGGCGAACCTCTATCTTGGCTATTATTCGACGTCTATCCTACACAGACCTTGAGCGATAACTCTAAAATTTGTGCAATCACAATAGTGGTATAATCGCTTACATTAGGTGAAACGCTACACATTGCCGAACAAACGTGTAACGATGGAAGTTTTAGCTGGTGTAAAAAGCTTAACCGAGCTGAAAAAAATCACCGAGAACGAGCTGTCTTTGGTTGGGCTGTTGCAGAAAGCGGAAATATTGCCGCCCACGCAACTGTGCAGGAAGTGCAACCGACGCATGAAACTTAAAGCAACGCGGAAAGCTAACTCATGCAAATGGATTTGCAAACCCACGTCGAGCTGCACCGGGTGGGAGTGTACTGTCCGTACGGGCAGCATATTCAAAAACTCCCGTTTGTCGCTATCACAGCTGATGGAGCTAACGTACGAATGGTCACAGGATGTTAAGCGATCTAGCGCATCAGCAGAGTGTGGAGCCAACAAGAGTACCGTCCTAAAATGGTATGCTTTTCTTCGGGAAGTGACCGCAGAATATATCGAAATCAACCAGGGCCAAATCGGAGGCGATGGATTGACCGTCGAGGTTGACGAATCGGTCGTCACCAAGCGAAAGTACAATCGTGGACGTCACGCGAAGCACAATCACGTCTGGTTGGTCGGTGGCATCTGTCGGGAAACGCGTGAAATTTTTTTGGAGCTAGTCCAGGAACGTAATCCTGAAATAATGCATAGCATCATAAAACAACGCGTGGCACCAGGCTCAACGATAGTGACTGATGGTTGGTGGACCTACAACGAAATCGAGCACCATGGATACATACATGAAAATGTCAATCACTCCGAAAATTTCGTGAACCCAACCGACCGTGCGGTGCATACGCAAAACATAGAGAACCTATGGCGCTGGGTGAAGCTCTTTTTAAGCTCGAAAGGCACTAATCGGGGTTCGCTGATCAAATACATGAGGGAGTACCAGATGAAACGGCGAAACCAGAACAGCTTCCTGAGTGTGTTGCGTGCCATCCAAGCTGTACAGGATTTTACGTAAGTTTTCGTTCTAGATTTCTATGCACATTTTTCTATTCTCTATTTAAGTAGTTTTTTATGCTGGATCATCAATGCTCTCTCTCTTCTTGGCGTAACGACCTACTAGATCATGCCTGTTATTTCTGCCTTAATAGACTTATTTTATACCACGTAAGCAGGAGAGTCAACCCTTGCTACAGGGGATTGGTCCACATTAGTGGTGGGTCATACGATTCATTTTGCGACCCGACCCGGAGTCGGGTGCGAACCCATCCGAATCGATTCCGACCCGTGGGTGCAGCGAGTTCGGGTCGGAATCGCTTATGCTTGCTTGCACCTACCGGAATCGTTGCACCTACTTGTACCTACGGGTCGACCCGAACGGGTTCGGGTCGCTTATGGAGCGCTCCGACCCGGTAGGTTCGGGTCGACCCGCACATCACTAGTACACATGGGATTTTGGTCCGGTCTGTTCGTGTGAAGCGACCTGGCGCTGCTACCATCATGCCACCGGTCATGCCCCAAATAACCAATGCTAAAAAGCACTTATTTTATTTTACCGTATCTTACTTTAACGTTGTGCTAACTTATGTAGCATTAATTAAGTCGTATGATATGTAATTAATCTTTTTTTTGTATTTTTATTCATCAGGTAATTTCAGTCAAACCAGCAAACATACTAGGCGATCAGGAATTACCAGCTGTTCACTTTTTCTTCCATGATGGTTTTTTTAATATATCAACTGCTTACAAGGTGGATAGTTAATGCTAGGAAGTGGATTGAGTGCCTGAGAATGACACCAGACAACAAGCCCATAAAGTCCTTTTAGATAGTCCACATGGACAGAGGTGGCGTGACAGGCTCCCTCACTGTGATGGAATGATGGCGTTTATCCGACCACTAGAAGGACCGGGTTATCAGGCAGACGAAGGCGCTCGATCTTGTGCGGATTAGAGGACTCCATGTCCGAATAATGACCATCGCGTAAAACATATCCTGAGCCTCCCGAGTCTAATTCGTCGTAGTTTGTTAAAGAACTTTACCATTTTAAATTTATTTCAGTTATTTTAGATGCCCTGCATCTTGCGATGTGGTATGTATACATAGCCTATGGTATGTATACATAGTCCCTTGAAAGAATGCTGTAATCCAACAGCTGCTTATCGATCCAGTCGCGAAAGAAGGCCACATTACCGTACACCCCGGGTGTACCGTGTTCACCGCATCCGATACCCCACGCAACAATACCGGCCTGATAGTACCGCTCCGGAGCGCCTGGAATCGGACAGACGAGCGGAGAACCACCGTCACCGCGGCACGTATCCTGGCCGGCAATGCCTCCGGCACACAGGAAGCTCTGGTGAAGCACGAACCTGCTGCCCAGTCGCGTGGTACGCAGTGACCGCTGGCAGTCGGCGTGCGGTACTACCGGAAGCTCCACCTTCTTCAGAATCACCTGATACTTGCCCTTCTTGCCGAACACATTCTTGCCCCAGCCGGATGCGAAACATGTGCTTTGATCGAACGTGGTTCCCTGCGGCGGAAGACAGATCGGTTGTACGTTCTCGGCTAGTTGGAACGGTTCCTCCAGAACCAGCAAAGCCATATCGTTCGCCAACGAACCCTTGTTGAAGGCTTCGTGTATGATGACGTCAGCCACGCGTCTGTCTTGATGTGGGTACAATTCATTGCGAGTCTGTGAATCCCATTCGCCGGCACGAACCAAAAGCTCGTCCTGTGCGACATTGAAGACACAGTGGGCCGCGGTCAAGGCGACGTTCGGGGCGATGAGAGAACCACCGCACTGGTATACGGTTTGGATGCTATCGGCGGAAGATTTGTTGCGAAGTAGCGCCAGCATCCACGGGAACTCACCGTACTCCGACTCGCCATTCATATTACCAATCATGCTGAAGTCTAGCCCGTTGATGTTGCGCAATCCACAACTCCGACGGTATGGTTCCGATTCAGCACTGTCCGTAACTTTGGCTGTGGCGAGTACCGCTTCATCACCCACTAAATCTTTATCGCAACAGACGTACAAGTAGTGTGAGCACTCAGAATCATCTCCAACACGAATATCAATTACGTCCGTACCGTCGGTATTGGTCTTGTTGTCACTGCAACGATAATACGGCACACATTCGCCGATACAGGTCTGTAAATTAAATGTATTGTAGCGAAATATAGCGTTTGTTGTGTAAATGCATCACTTACGTCGGATTGATCGGCAAGCGGTAGTTTGGCGCTTGCAAACCCAACGGTTGCAACTATTGCGAGCACAGGAACACTAATACCCATTGGCATATGATGTCTACCAGTTGGATAGTACGATATCAGTAATCAACACATGAAGAACACTTTTGTGAAGAGTTTTTTTTCGCTACACGCAGCTGGAGGTAGATGCCACTAGAACAGACGATCAAAGACGCGTACAAACGTCCTGCACGTTCCAGACAAGAATGATCAAACCACAAATTTAGTTTAGCAACCCGCACCACTCACTCGTTCTGCAATTGCAATGTTCGAAACGGAGTTTAATTTTCTCAAAATGTCCGTACAATGTCCTCGTTGTGAACGTATCAGTGAAACATTCGCCCTCGTTAGCGACAATTTTGTGCATACTGGCTAAGAGAAATTGGGCTATGGGTGGAATGGGGCCGAATATCAGGGACCTAGCCGGTGATAAATGAATATGTGTAATACAATAATGATGGCAATAGCTGGTCTCTGGACCAGTGGTCGACAAACTTCTCGGACCAAAGAGCCAAACATCATAGAAACACACAGACAATAAGCCACAGCGTGAAATTAGTTACTTATAGTTACATTTTAAGTGTATATTATATTCGAAATTGTTTATCAAATAAATTATTTGCGTATTTAAAGAATTGTTGTAAAATCAAGCTGTATGGGCGCTAGTGTTAGGTCTCTACATTAATTTCAATGAATTTTTGAACTGTATGAATGGTGAATTTCTATTTCAACGACTCTCAAATCAATAAAGACTTATGACTTACAAGGAGCTATATCCGACGGTCTTTACGGTAAGAGTTCAAATTCCTGATTTACTCCTCTTTTAAGATTCATATGAATGATTCTTCTCGAAAGATTCATTAAGCACAACGCTTTAAAACACTTTCATCAACATTCATATATGAGAAATGAGAGTTAAAATCTCCATTTGATTCTTCTTTATCAGCATAACAACCTCAAGAAGTCTAGACCTGCTATTTCTGGATTGCTTTGACTATATTTCCCTATATTCAGTACAGAGTACGGAGGATTGTACCGGATGGAATTTTATAAAGACCTGCGCCGCTACCAGCAAGCTGCCCCAATGTCCGTTTTATTGCCATGTGAATACATGTGTCACAATATTCTAATTCCAAATAATGGATGTCTAATAGCACACTGCAGTCTACCGGTGTTTCGAGATCTTGGACAGTCGTCTTAGTTCGTAATATATATACAAGTGTCCCATCAGCCTGTTAATGCGACTGTTATCATAAAAATGTTTCAAAGGTAGCTACAATTTCAGCAAGGTTAGTATGGGACGGAACATTTTCGACCAACAGCCACAATGAAAGTTTGCCGGCCACTGATCTAGACCGATCTAGATCGAAAAGAACCAATGGAGAGCGTTTCACAAAGAATGGCCAGAAAGGGTTTTCACGAGCGTAGTGGGGGTGATGAAAGGAGAGACCTCGAGATGTCGGAATGAAAGATAAAAGATGGATTTCAAACGGAAACCGCACTGAAAATCAATGTCCTCTAGTCGCTCTGAACGAAGCGCGAGACCTCTAGGGAGCTTCCACCATTGAATGGAGCGAAAATGCGATTCCAAGAAACTGTAGCAGTGTGTGTAAAATTATGCAAAACCCATTCTCCAGCAACATCACACTTACTTAACTCTTCAATTTGTTCTCCTTTATCCGACTCTTCACGAGATGAAACAAGAAAGTCTTCAGCAAAAAAAAAACACGCTATCTAAATGGCAAAAAGTTGGTTAATCGAAAAGGCATTTTATAGTAGGGAACACCTGTCAGTGGCAGAAATATCGATCCCGAGCCTTATCGTCTTCTGACGAAACACGACGAAAGAAGAAATGTCATGCGAAGTAGTAGTAGTAGTAGTAGCAGTAACTAACAAATTCCATTTGGCATGCAAGGCACGGGCAATGGCTCGTCAGTTACTGACACCGCAGGTCATCAAGCAATTCAATTACGACGCCCTGTTAGAGCAGAGCCACCCTTATGCTAAACAGGGCATCACCAGTTAACCACTGCTTACGGTGCCCCGTCCCGCAAATCCCATCTATCCGCCCTTCCTTGAGCAATCTGGGGTGAATTCCTGAGACCTCAATTAGATTGCAATCAGCGCTGGATTCTGAAACCGATTACGCTGACTCATCGCCATTGTTTCAGTGCGTTACACTCTTGGTGACAACACTCAACTATAATATAAGTAGATATACCAAATATCAAGTTTTGGAAGTTTTCAATTCTGCGATTGAATAACTTCCGCATTTGAATTAGTTTTGTAAGTCACTCAACTTCTGCAACGCTCACTGAGGTTCTGCATCAGCCCTCTGGGAACAAACGCCACCAACGTTTACTTTCGCCCTTGTTCTCCACAATACTGTCCACACGGGGAGTAGTAGGCAGGCAGTCGTGCGAGAGGAGGTCGGAACAGAGCCAAGGAAAACGAATTTCTGCACCGTGTTTTTCTGCCTTGCTGCCACAAACCGCACACGGCGTTGCTCGATTTGCATTCGAATGTTCGGTTTTGCGCTGTACCGTCGCCCGCGTTAAGTGCGTCAAAATCTCTACCGTGGTCTCCACGTGTTAGCCGTGTGGAACGACCGCAAGGAATTCGGAATGTTTTTTTTTCCTTTGTTAGCATCAAACGCGTTCCTCCTTTTACCTTCCGGTAATCCCAAATGGGGGGGGGGGGCGTTCGGCCTCTTCTCACTTTTGGGGCGATTCCCCCAAAACGCTTCAATTCTCCCGGTAAGGTTGGTTGCTGTACGGTGAATGAAGGGAAAATTAAATTTTCACTTTCCACCCCCAGTGTGGGGATTGGAATAGGCGGAATGCCAAGCAGTGAGCTGGTGGCAACCTTCGGATTTACTAACGATGTTGAAACAGTGGCAAACAGCAGCAGCGGGACAAGCAGCAGGGGGAATGTGACACGAAAATGGAACAAAAATGAATGAAACAAATGTACTCGATCGGTGGGAATGGTGGGAGTCCTGCCGGTCAAATGACACATAGGGAGTTGCATTGCCTTTTCCACTTTTGCAAGGATAACGGTTTTGCTCCCTTTAAGGGAGTGATATTGTGTTGTTTGTTTATGGTGCTACACTCCATCCACCACCCTTAAAGTGGCCACCCGAAACAAGCAGTGCGCTACTGATGAATATTGCGAATGTTGCCTTTTTTTTTCGCTGCAAAGAAGGACAGCAACAGAAAAGGGGAGATTTTCCACCGGGAGTGCAATCATAACACACCAACGTGCGTGCGTGAAAGAGACGGCGGGCAACGTGTACGCACACGCGAGGCTCGGGAAAACTTTGAATTCAACGTTAGCAATGGATTTTATTTTTCGCGAAGGATAAATAATGCATCAAACCTTCCGGCCTCCCACCCTCACCCCATTATGCCTGACATTCTGGACCATTTTCCGGTTCGATTGTATGGATTGCATCCCTTTCACACGCACACAGCATCCTTCGATGCCTCCCGATTGCCTGCTCTCGTCTGCCCACTGGTGCGCTTTTTGATCTCCCCAAACGATGCTCGCTTTCTTTCTCTCTCGCTCCCGTTTCATACTGCTCATTCGTTTCATCTCTCGTTTTTCCGTTTGGTTTCCTTCTCGCTCTATTTCACTGGAGCCAGGGTGCTTGGCATAGCGGCTGCTTATACGATCGGACGCAAAACGCCAAGAGGCTGTCTGCGCAAACTCTTAATTTGGTCGTGATAAAAACCTTATCTCTCTGTTGTGTAGATTGCCCCTCCTCACCCCCCCTCTCGCCTTACCTTCTATCGCGTATTTACCGTTCCATTTCCGTACTTGCTCCAGCCAGGCTTTTGCCACCCCTCGCACACAAACACACACACACACACGCGCGAGGGGTAGAGATCGCCCGGAAAAGGACTACCTGTAGAGTTGTGTAGATTTTATGCGCACTTCGTGTCCAATTCGCCGCACCCACCACTTCCATGCCCTTACCCCCCGCGCACCCTACCGCGCGTACCCTAAAAGATGGGGGTTTCGGGTACCGACACTTTGGCTATCCGGATCTACTATAAATATAGGGGACCGCATGTACACCTACCACGATTTGCTGGTGTGTCAAAGAGTGCTGCAAACACGTGGTGAACAAGCTGGTGCAACCCGTACTTCCTGCAGGCAGGATCATCTGCAAACGAAACGGAACCAAGTGATTCTTGGTCAGGATTCTCCCGCGGGTTGCTTGCGTTCTAGGCTTTTGCGAGGTGCGAGTGTGCGAGAGGGTGGCTTTTGGTTTCTTTCCTTCCGACCCGATTTTTCCCAGTGCAACCCGAGTGAGTGTGTAAGGCAGCGGGTAGGCAAATAGGAATTCAGCAAAGAACGCTCCCCACACTAACCGGAGGCAGTGAGGGGCACCGACCTGTTGCAGGGTTCGGAAAGATTCTAGCGCCAAGCGGTGCGTTTCCTGCCCGCGGTGTGTTGCGTATACCGAACAGCCGGAAGCTTTTAACTAGTAGCGATCGTAATTGGTTAACTTCCCATCGCAGGACACGGCATTTGTTGCCAACAAAACGTTCTGACCATCGCTTGTGTACGTTCATCAGCTCAGCGCGTAGTGACTGCTGCAGTGCTTTTTTGTGAATGTGCGTTCATGCGTGTGGTTTTTAGTGCAGCACGGGAACAGGAAACTAGTGCCCTGCTACGAAAAGGTGCCGAAATTAGGGACATTGGGGGTTTTCCGCGTTCAATTGATTAGACATTTAACAGAAGCCTTTAAGAAGGGAACACGGTGGGAACGGTCAGTGAGTTGTAAATTTTGATTTTCACTATTTAACTTTACAGGTGCCGCCATTTGTACAGGGTGTAAACGAACGCTAAACCATCACCAGAAGCACAATGCAGTGTAATTATACAATTGTTATCCTAATATCTGTACCAATTGATAGTTGTTGTTGTTCATCTTCAGTTTAAATACTTTCAAATGCATCCAACGTAGCGTGTTGAAATTGGTTCGATGTTTTTGTTTTTCATAATTTCAAATCACTTTATCTTGATGAGTTTCTTCAATATTTGTATATTATATTGCTTATATAATATTGTATCATTATATAAATGAGTGATAAATGAACTGCCTTTACAACAACCAACCGTTTGTTGGAAACAGTGCCCGTAGGAGAATAACGAAGTTGCATCCTTTAAAGCAACCCCCTACAAAATCCTTATCCTCCTAACAAGACCCCATCCACCTTTCCCTCCCCCTTCCGGGTAGGATGACCCCGTTAGTAGCGTTTTTCACACCATTATTCTCACACGCTAACTAACCGGGAGACAATATTTCACGGTTGTCGAGTTTAATGAAAGAAAAACATCCCCCGCAGTGCGTTGTGCTCAAAGCTGAATAATAAAAAGCATGTACCGCCGTACCGCTGCCTGTTGCGCCTGCATTTTGTGACTAATGGTTTCAAAACAATGCTCGCAACTGGTTCCGTGGGGAAGACAAAAAAAGGGCCACATTTCTTTTTTTCTTTTCTTTCTGAACAATTTCCCTTTTCTGCAGCGTATCAATAATAGTGTGGAATGTCCGGTTTTGTGTCCTATTGTGTGGGTAGGGAGGGGGGAGTTTTCCTGTTTTTCCCGTTTCCTTGACTTGGTCGGGAAACGTTGATTGTGATAAGGGTGGTTTCATGCTACTCTCCTGCTGTGCTGAAATGTGATTGATCTTGGGGTGAGATGAATTTTGCTCCCAGGCCACCGTGTACGAACGGTTTTAAAAAATGGGGGCAAAATATTTCAAACATTTTGTCCCGTGGAACATTCTTGCCTTTGGGGCCTGTCAGCATGTTCGGTACACGAGAAGCTGCTAAAGCTATTTGGCAAAGCATGTGTGTGTGGGTTTTACAACCTCTAGTATCAGGGAAGGACGAGTTGAACGTTAGGTTCGAGCTTTAACCGTAAAATTTCACCTTCACATAACATCCTTTTCTGTTGTGTGTGCGTTTGACCGTTTCGGGCGATGGCGTAAAACGATACAAACACATCTGGCTTTAAAGTCGTAACTTGTGCATGGATAGATTTTACAATCTCCATATCTCCAAAAATCGAAACTCCAGTTGTGGCGTTGTAGAGTTCCGGCAAGGCAGTGAATGGAGACGCACGCTCACGTGGTGGGATGGGTTCGCGCTTGTACCTGTTCGCATCGCTTGCATGAAGAAAAGGCGGCATCTGGTGGCAGAACGAGAGAAGCGTGACATGCTGGTAGCATATTTGGCAGATAAAAATAGTCATTAGATCTTGCACTCTGCTACCTTACACGGTGGCGCTATTTTTAGGCTTGCTCGGTAGAAACTCATTGCATTCGTGTGTTGCACGATATGGGTTGACATTTTGGGAGTTGTGAAATATTTTGTGCCTTTGCTTTAGGCAGTCGCTTCATAACCAATGGGGCTTCTAGTAATCAAAGGACTAACATTCGTATAACGTAATTTTGTTTTTCTAGATACGGTTTCTGGGTTGGGGGTAGTAAGTTAAGATACAATTTCGCCGTTAACTAATGTAAAGACAGCTGCTTTGAAGAGCTTTGAAGAATTCAAGAAGCTGGATCACCAGGTTGTAAGAAAACCTGTAATATTCTTATAGAATTTACCGTATAAAAACCCTTTCAGCACCAACGAAAGATGTTGTTCCATTTTAGTGATCTATGACGCGTCTTCAGTCGTTAATCTTCTCGAAGTTTGCAACTATCCTAATCTTCGAAATTTGCGATTTACAGTCGAATCTCGCTATTTGGGAACTAACTTCGAACCAAACCTAGGTTGGGTCATTTAACAAAAGTCAAACCATCAATTGAAACCTGAAAATCAGCGTATAATAAGTGATGAGTCACATGCTTCAATTAACGGCTCCACCAGGAATCAGGAGTACGCTCTGTGGATGCCGATCTGTGGATGCAATCGGTACGGAATCGGTTCGTAGGTCCAGTAGGTTCAACGAATCCGATGGTTGTATGAAAGCATAATCGTCTCCTACCCGTAGGTACAGTGAGTTTGGGTCGAACCTTATTTATTTACCGAACTTATTTGGGCAAAACTCCGACTCAAAATCGCTTATATTTTCTTGAATTTACAGGAATAGTTGTACCCACTGCACCTACTGAACCTTCTTGTACTCCGGGTTGATTCGAATCGTTTCGGGTCCCTTTCGACCCGCTAGGTGTGGGCCGTCTAGCACATCGCTAATACAGCTTCTATTAAAATTAAAACAGCTTAACCGACCTATGCTATGAGCATCGGCTATATTTCAAATTACCACACTGAACACTGAATTTACTCTCGATCGATTATCTGCCCCGAAAACCCCTGTGTAAACAAAGAACATTTCGTATCGAGATGAATAGAGAAAATCAAAACTGTCATGTAGAAATCTTGTGCTTATGTATACACCGTGCCATGAAAAAATCGATCGCTAGTCGTTGCCATATTTGGCACCATTTGGCATTAATACAAAGCTGTAAATTATTAAAAACATTAAAAATAAGAGAACAATCATCATGAAATCCGCTGCAGTTCAAAATCCGTTTTATGTAGCGAAAAATCTCCATAAATTTGACATTACGTTTGAATTTCGTACCATGCGCAACAGCGATGCAGCTACCTTGACTGGTGCGCACATGGTATTTTTCCGAAGGAACGGCCACACCCGTGCGTCTGTCCGAGGGATCGTCTCGCATTGCATGGGACAAAGGGCATTTGAAGAGCAATTATGTCAACTGAGTGAAGGGAGTGAAGAAGAAAAAAACTCACATCTTAGCGGACGGAAAATGTGCGATTGCGAAAAAGTGTGGGAAAAGTAGTGTGTTTAAAGCTGGAGAACGCGAAAAATAACCACACGCAAACGTGAAGTGCACGCACGGAAAGGCAAGGCGTAGCATACTGTGCGTACAGCAGTAGTCGTAGCGAACAGCAGTGTGTAGTACGTTTTTATCGTACATTTAAGCCTCGAATCACGCCAAACCCCGTCCAGAGCTCGTGGATCGATTTCTGCCATTCATTCGCACGAGAAAAATAGAAGACAGTCAGCCAGTATCCCATCGGACAGCACCGAGTGTGCGAACGAGGCGATGGTGTATCGAAGGTGAACCAGAGAGAGAGACAGAACCAAAAGAGCACAGTTGGTGTGAACACCCGACCCCGACCGCACCGGAATCGGGTAAAGCAGCCATCCTCCGTTCTTCACGCGGCCATCAGCGCACCTGCCCACCCGCTCCCCTGTTGCCGGCCTCTTCCCATTTTTGTGTGTGGTGTGGTTCCTTTCGCACCAATACATTGCACGGCCACACACAGTATTTGAAAAGCGAGCGCGTGAGCGCGTGTGCGAGCAATCAAACGGCGGGCACGCGGTTTTCTTCTCTGCGCCTACTAGAGCACTGCGTGTGCTAGTGAGTGTGTGTGAGTGCGCGCGCGCGCGAGAACGAGTGCGTGGTTGTGTAGCAGCACGCGACCGTGCGTCAGTGTGTTGGTGTGATCGGTCGCAGTTCTTTTTCCGCTTCCGAGACGGCGTTTTTTCGCTTTCGTCTTCTGAGTGGTAGCACGCGAGATGGAGAACACGTCCTACGGAATAAATGTGGCGAATCGCTACGATCTGTTCTGCATCGACGACGATGCGGGCGATCCGATCGAGGCCATCCTGAAGAGTAAACAGAAACAGCAGAAAAAGCAGCAACAGCAGCCGCAGCAGCAGCAGCAGAGTGGTGGTGGTGCCACTACAGCAGCAGCAGCAGCAGCAGCACCGGCAGCTCAATCGCAGCAGGCGAAATCGAACGCGAAGAGTGGTGAAAAAGAGAACAAGGCCGGTGGCCGGGGAGCGGAAAATCGGCACCCGGATAAATCGGCCGCGGACGCGAAGCACGCACAGACGAACGGAACCGGCAATCATTTACATAATCAGCGCAGCGGCGGTGGCGAACGACGAGGTATCAAGGAAACGCAGAAAGATAACATCCGCAATCAGGAAAACCAGCGAGGCACTAATCCGGCGGCTAAGTTCCCGCGCGGTCCGAATAAGAACGGTGGACCAGTGGGTGGCGGTGGTGGCAATGAGGACAAGTATCCGCGCAAGCCGCGCGACTTCGATGGTGACGGACAGCGGAAACCGTACGCGCAGAACGGTGGTGGTGGTGGAGTGAAGCGGTTCGATGGGCGCGGCAAGCGTGAACTGGACCGTCAATCGGGCTCGAACAAAACCGGAATCAAAGCGGTCGACAAGCGGGACGGTGCCGGGTCGCACAACTGGGGCAGCTCGAAACAGGACGCGAAGGAGTATTCGAACAATCCGGAACAGGACTATCAGCCACAGGATGCGGACACGAGTGCGGAAGCGAACGCGGAACGTACGAACGTGAGCAATGGCGCGGAAGAGACGAACGCTGACGGAACCGGAGCACCCAAATCGGACGACGAGGCGAAGGAAATGACGCTGGACGAATGGAAGGCACAAAAGGCGGCCGTTAGACTGAAGCCACAGTACAATCTACGGAAGGCCGGTGAGGGTGAAGACTCGAGCCAATGGGATAAGATGGTTGCGCTGGACCGGAAATCGAATGCGAAGGTGGAGAAGGGCGCTGGAGCTGATGGTGGCGAGGAGGATGATGGCAATGACACTCACAGCAAGCCGATTACGTCGGGTGGTGGTGGCGGCGGCGGTGGCAAAAACAAGCAGTTTCTGGAAATTGAATACCACTTCAACGACAGTCGTCGGGGTGGATTGGGCCGTTCGAGAGGTGGACGCGGTGGACGAGGAGGTGGGGGTGGTCGCGGAATGGGCCGTGAAGGCGGTCCGGGCGGTAGACGTGAATACGGTGGCGGAGACAACTATCGGGGCGGTGCGGATGCTGGCGAGGGCGGTGGTGGCAGATACAACCATTACGGTGGTGGTGGTGACGGTGCGGATGGTGGTGACCGGCCACAGCGAGACTACAACCGGCGCAACAACCGACCGCCGATGGGTGGTGGTGGTGGTCCGGATCGGAACTATGAAGGAGGCATGAACAACAAGTACAGCAGACCGAATCCGCGATCGGCCAAGCAGCATGTACCGGCCGCTCCGAAAGTGGACGATGAGCATGACTTCCCGTCGCTCGGTTAAATGCGGTGCTGCACACCCTTTGTCGTGGTGATCAGGACCCCCTTTCGGATCAGATGTTTGGCTTGCGCCGGTACACATACACTCACACACACACACTCACACTCATGCTAGCTAACTAGAGGGGAATAGAGAGGGGAAGAGAGAGAGAGAGAGTTAAGGGAAAGGCGAAGAAGAAAGTGAAAGTTGATGAATGAATGTTAGAATTATTTTTGAAATGTTTTTTCTCCCCAACCAGCGTTTTGCCTATCTTACACGTGTTTCTTTGAAGAGGTTAAGTTTAGTAATATCTGAATTTAGTGTTCAGGAGAGGAGAAAAGGATTTTTGGGTGGACAATATGCTGCCAAGTGCTTTAATTATCGCGTGTGCGTGTGTGTGTGATTTCTCTAACCCCCAAACCACCCCATCAAACAGCCCCGTCCTTCTTCTTATTCTTCTACATAGAAAAGAACACCAGCAGCAGCAATAATAACAGTAAACAAAAAACAGCAGAATAAGGGATCGCGTGTGTGGTATTCATATATTCAAGAACCGAGCAAAAGCATTGAGATTATTCTCTAAACTGGATGAAGCGTAGGGTAATGTGAATACAACCAAGAGTATGTTAATGGCAGGCCCCATCAAATAATGAAAAATGGAACAAATATCAATTCACCCTCGAACACAACACAACATCCTGGCCCCACCAGCTAGTAGTCGATTTATTTGTTTTGTTGATTTGTGTTTTGATTTTGTTGAATAAGTTGGGTGGGCAATCAAACGAAAAAAAAAACGCTCAAGTTCTCCGGAAGGTAAATGCAATGCATAAGCACATGTGTGCTGTGCAGATTATGGTAGTAATATGTTGGGTGGTGCAAGCTTCCAAGGAGGGATCTTTCCACACTGTTAAAATTGAGCTGGGTCTGAATGCGTATGTGTGTGTGTGTGTGTATGTGTCCGATAGGTAAGAAGGGCCAACCGAACGATCGGGAGAGGGACAACAGCTAATGAAGGGCGATTAGTGTATGTTTTTAGGCATCCCTGTGCGGCGCCCAATTTAATAGTCTCTGCTGTCTACGTTTAGAGTGTTGTTTCATGAAGAATGAATTTTTAAAAGCCGTGTTCCAACATGGCCAATCCTTTCATCCCCCGTTTACAATCGGTATTACGATTTTCGTAGCTCATTTTAAACTACTTGTTTGCAATATATTACTAGTTTTCTCTTGTTCTCTCTTCCAATTCTTCCTGTGTAAATGAACCTCGCTTTCGTTTGAACGCCGTTAAACTCTACGCCTACTGCTTCTCCGTTTGGCAAAGCGTGAGAAATATTTCGTATAAAATGTATGTGCGAGGTTTTCATCATTTTTACTTTCGTTCCGACGCTGTTAACACGAATTCGTTTAACTCTACTGGAAAAGAAACCACAACTCACGCTCTGGTCTGGCATAGAGGAATGAAACAGGAACACTCTGTACGTTTGTAATTGCGCTGGCCTCTGATATGCTGCTGCTGAAATGATTTGCAAAACCACAGAAACTAAACAGAGAACACTAATATACATCAGTATAAATATAAACAAGTGTGCCGAAGGTTGCACTTCCTGATAGAGAAGCCAAGAAAAATACCACTCAACAAGAAGTCAATGATAAGAGAACGGGGGCAGTACTAACCGCGTATTCATAACGCCCCGCGCCCGGTGGGGGGGTGTGCTTGGTGTGTCTTGAATGAGTGCGCGAACACAACGAAAAAAGAGCACGTTGAGATGATGTTGAATGATCCAGAAAGAAGAATTCTCACTGGCGCGCTTTCATTCATATTTGACAGTTTTCCTAAGTTAAGACTAATCATTATCGATGATGCTCTCGAGAAAGGCAGCAGGGAAGGGTAGTGTTTTGTTTTAATTTTTGCGCAGATTGCTTCCACAAAAGGAAATAGCTTACAGCAGAAGTTAGGTGAGCAATATACTTTTTCTTCTTGTAACATCAGAGGGTCTCTAGCTAACGCCGACCCGAACGCCCCCGGAGTTTGCAGTGAATTGGAACGAAAGCGAAACGAACCCAGATTGAAAAGCGACATCTTTTGTACTGCATTATGCCCCTTATAAGTAATAAAACAACTTTGTTTAAGTGTAGAGCCGGTTTTGGGGGTTTTTGGGTGGGAGGATTTAGGTTCACCAGAATGATTTCCTCTCCATGCACGACGACGTGCATTTTTCTACACGAAAAATCCGATTGCGAAAAGCGGCGCTAGCGCTGAATTTTGCTCTGGTGGGTGTATTCACTTTTCGTTCGTCGAGGGAGAATCGTGCACGAGTCTGTTACAAAAATAGCTGCATAAAACGACAAGAAAAAGATCCACGCAGATGAGATGCGTGGAAGTGTGAGCAGTTGCTAAGCCCCGCAGCATGATCGGATTGGGAATGTAAGGATGTACGCACGGACATCACATTAGTTGCCGATCAGACACTGCTGTGCGTGGAGTCTACAAGCACAGAAAATTAGCAACAGCAAAAGAGGAGGAGCATTTTAGCAGTACATAGAGGCGCAAAAGGAGGTCGATCGTATTGTGATCTCGCCCAACTATATGCGCGTTGCTCACGATGAAACATGTCGAAACCAAGCACTGATAAACCGATTCTATCGTGCAAGTACGAAATGCACTGCAGTAAAGCAACAATAAAAGAAAAGAAATTTACGGCAATAGTACGTATTCTACGTGAATAAATGAGGCACCTTCACTGTTGTGTGGTTCCCAAAATCTTAATATTCTACTATGTCAACGAGAGAGAGATAGAAAGGAACACACGTATCGTGTAAAAGTTAATGCGTGTGAAAATGCAAGAACAGATAATATTAGTTGTTAAGGCATGGTAAAACATAATTGCTACTACTAGTTTCTTTCCATGCATTGCACACACCACACACGGTAAACAGCAACATACAAACACAGACACACACACACATACACACTTGACATTTTGCTGCTGCCGGTGTGGGTGTGTAACAGATTAATCCACTAATAAAGTCTCCCGGCAATGTTGTGTCCCGGCGGGAAAACAAAAAAGGTTTGCAAAACTATTTTAATCGTTAGGAAACAAATGAGACAATTAGTACATGTATGCAACATTAATACAAAAAAACAACAACAACAGCATGAACATCAAGAATAAAGCAAGATCTCGACTCTGAAAATCAGCGAGGTGATGGTCACTTTTAATATTCGAGAGTTCCACAAACCGAACCGGTGTGGCAAATATGCCCCATGGATTAATTTCCTTTTCTGGGGGTGGGGGGTGGTAATCAACGTTTGCCGCACGATTTAAACTCACGTGGTTTGGGTTTGCGCAAAACATTCCGGCACCATGTAAACACTACGGGTCATCCATCGGTCATCGGGGTTACATATGTAAAGCGGCTTTGTTATTTTTTCAACAAAATGAAACATTTTAATTTTTTTAAATAGAAAATCGCCAGAAGTTGAAGAACTTTAATAATTGTAGTTTAAACTAGTAATATTTTTATCTCATTCACAATATTTAGTATAATTTGGATCGTTTTTAAATATTCACACCATTTTATTTTTTTTCTTAATTTAGAAATATTTGATTTTTTCCATTACTTACAACGTATTAAAAAATATATATTGTTTTGTAAGCTCGTGATTTTGGTCTTCAAAAATGAAAAAAAACCGTAGAAATCCTCAAAATGATTTGATGCAAACCACTGTGCCCAATGTGTTATGTATTATGGCAACGTCAATTTATAGCATAGTATCAAACAACGGTTTCACGGAATTCTGTTTGAAAGGGATCAAAAACGAGCATGTATTTCTACGGTTTTGTACGTTTTGTAAGTTCAGTAATAGAATCCTAAACGTACAAATAAATGAGTTATCATGTTTACTGCAATAAAAATAAAAAAATTACTAGTTAATGTTTAATGGAATCCAAACACAGTAATAAACATATCCCAACAATGTAAAACAATACGACCCATTATTATGTTTATTCCATGTAGATTGTAGCTACAATTTGACATTTTTGTATCAGTGTATACAAAATAGTGTGGCATCATTTTATTACAAAAAATGTATCCCAATCTCATTTTAGTACGCAAATTTACCGAAACGTCGTGGGCTTCGGCCATCGCGTTGACGATTCTGCTACTGGTTTTCACCTCTACAATCGACACCACATCCGCCCTCAGGTAGATGAAAAGCTAATAACCAATTACAGTGAATAGATATGCATTAACACGAGCGATTTTATTTATTTCTTTACAGTTATCGAGGCTACAAACAGGAGATGAAAGAACAGCCCGATGATGTACTGATCGATCTAATTGCACGGTACGGCCATACGATGTTACGAGCAAAAGATGAGCTAGAAAAGTATGTGACAAACGGCGTTTGGTAATACATTCTTCTACATTAACAAGATTGCATTTCGCTTTCTTTCGTGATTTAGCTCCAAACGAACGGTAGACTTTGGACTATCGCGTGGATATTCAGGTAAAGTTTTACTGGCCGGAGAAATTGTTTTCAGATCGTGTTGCAAACTTTTTCCATCTGTTCTCGCAGGCGCACAGGAAGCGAAACACCGAATGGCCATGGCGGTCGCCAACTTTGCCGGCGGCCCCGGGAGGAAACGAAGGTTCGAAGGAATCATGCTGTAAATGTTTGAACACTGATACGAGCCAACCAATTTCTGTCATGTTATCATGAATATAAGTGCAATACGATGCGAGTTGAACGGAAAAAAACGAAACTGATGAAATATGATGAGCCTCACAACACAATCAATTCGAGCAATACGACCGCTTTTTGTCTTCTGTCTATTGTTGAACGTAGAGTTTAAAATAAATTAATGCCAGTTTTGATAGAAATGTATCAATGATGATGTATCCCACCCGAGGGGTTGTTCGCTTGTTTTAAGTACTTGCACATTGAGAAAATATCACACACGCTCGAAAGTTGCCAAATTACCAAATTACAGTTGTAATAATGTACAGTTGGGTAAGTAGAAATGCTAAGTTGCCGCTGTTGTTGAATATTTTTCATTATAAGCTTTCCGTTAATGAGCGGAAACGTGCTGGAAATGGCTGATAACCCACTCAGCCAAGGGTTTAAGCCGATGATAAGACGTTCTTGAGCATGCTGTTTAGAGCGATGGTGAATTAAAATGTCTACTGTTTCTTAGGCGACGGTGCGTGCCATTACTTACAGACCAATGTTTGGTGATAGTTTTTCGTCTGAATTTGGTGACCAGAGGTCATCGTGATTTAGATGACGTATTTCTACGATGAAGTAATCACACAGCAAGGGAGAAACAGGACTATTAGGTCAATTGAAATCAGGCTTTGTTTCTAATCGGTTAGTTCGAAGTATGAACAAATGAACAAATGACAAAGTGGAAATAAGTTAAGATAGTTTTATAACCAAATTTCACGAGTTTGCCTGTTAGTTATAGTGTACAATTTTCGAAACAGAATAAACGATCTTAATATTATTTGACTACAATTAGTCTAAGTTCAGTGCCCAAACAAAATCTAAGTGCCCAAAAACAAAATCAGAATATAAGTTTAATAATAATATCTGATTCGTTAAAAAAAGGGTTCAGATAGGAGAAAAAAATGTAGAGAAATTATAGGCAAATTGAGTTAAAAAATTCCACCTGCCACCACTCGCAGGAATTTGTTTGGCGCATGGAAGAAAAAATGGAACACTCACACACGACTGTCTGGAGCTTGGGGTTATCGGTTAGAGGGCCATGTTTACTTATGCTACGGACCGCAATACTCCAGCTTGATACAATGTACGTCGGCCGGCTGTAAAAAAGCTGATAAGTTGTGGTTCGAAAAGAAGGAAGCAGGAAACCTTCCGTACATTCTATACATTTTCCGCCACGGCGGTCTTAGCGCGTGATAAGAAATTCTGCACACTGGTGTTGGTTTTAACATGTTTCGTAACCGCTTGAAGCTCCTCTAGAGAGAGACTGAGGGAGCAGAACAATTGTTTTCATAAGTGGATAGAATTTACCATATAAAACATAACTGGTTACAGAGTATAAAGGTGTTTAAAAAATACAAACACAGGGCAGAAAAGGAAACAGGCTCATTAAAAGAGATTCTGTCAAAAAATGAACTAAATCTAGACAAGTGATAGTGACCGACGATCTACACGACTTGCCTCAGCAGCGCAGAGCTTTCTGATTACACTGCTTCAAGTCAGAATAATTATTTGAAATTATATATCCGTTTATTATGTAAATGTGAATTAAACTTCAATTGTATGTAAAGACTGACTTGAAAACAAGGTTTCCCATAAACATATTTGATACCAATTATCAATATTATGTTATGTACATCGAAATTTAGTTATGCCCACCAATTCCCATTGCGCAACAGCTGTCAAAAGTAAAAGCACGATCGCGTAAAAGCGCCTTACAGCGCATCGTGTAGACCGTCGGTGAAGTATACCGATGCGCTTTGGAAATCTCTATGCTCTCCAGATGATTTCCTGCACAGCTGCAAAATAAATGTGTCTACGCGTGCTGGGCCGCAACAACCAACACGCACACACCGAACCCAGCACCGTGATCGTGAGTCGATCTTTAAACAGGCGAGAGCGCATACACGCGCGAAGCTCTCGCACCAGTTCGCGGTGAGGTTGGTGTGGGCTTTACGCTCAACTCACGCATCATAGCTGAAACGTCTCGCGTAGATCGTGCACGTCCGGACAGTTGAGACGCGTTCGTGCGTTCCCGTGGACGGTTCCTTCGCCTTGTAGGTGGTGAGAATTTCCTTCCCTGGAAGTGGGATTGTTTGCTGGCATTTTGGTACCATTTGCCAGTGCTCCTAGCTGCTGTGTAATCGCCATGTTTGGATGCACTGTTTGTTGAAGTGAAGTTCGAAGCGGTGTCGAATGCATCTGGCCTGACAAACCCGCGATCGGGACATCAACCATAGGCGCAGCAGTAGCTGCACACTTTGGTAGATTCAGAAATAGCAGGGTGGTGTTTGTGGTGCGTGTGAATCAAATTCGTTTTTTCCTACACGATCGAGTGTCGTCACCGTGCGTCGGCACATGGGCAGATGATTTGTGGTTTAACAAGTTTTTGGAAAAAACATATTGTTCGTACCGTCGTGAGCAAGTAAAAACATGAAAGTTACCGTGAAAAACATACTTTTTTGTTGCCTGAAATACACGATCGTGGTGGATGCGTAAAAAAGAGTGAGACAGAGCGAGCGCGATGAAATGTTTAAGTGAGAAAGTGTATGTACGAGTCTGCAGCCCGTTTCGGTGCGTTAAAAAGAGATAGATGAACATGAAAAAACCCTCCTAAAATCTCGGCTGCATTTCCCGAATTCATCTTTTCTTCCATCTCGCTCTTGCAAACACACACTCACTCACAAGTTGATGTTGAAAAGTTATGCTCCGTTGCAGTGTTTTATGTTATGCCGTACGGTGCCGCCACCAGCAAAAGCAGCACATGGCCGGGGGTAGCAAACGCAAGAATGCTTACGCTTGACAACGATCACAAGACGGGGACGGGCAAGATCGCTGTTGATCTTCTTCTGTCTGCTTCTGCTGGTCGGTTAACGGTGGGATTGGTGTTGGGCATCAGCAGATTCCACCGAGCGCAAACAAGCATCCCAGATGGTTGGTGACCCAATGTGTTTCCGAAAAATAAAAAACAAAACGGGAAAGTTTAACTTCGTTCGGACAGCGCAGCATTAACCCCACATGTGTCCGCGGCGCGGTGTGATGCATTTGAAGATGGGAAGTCTTTCTTTATGGCCGCGGAATGCAAAACAGACAGTGAGGACTCGACTCGAAAACCGATCGACGGACTCTCCACAACTCCACACCACCGTAGAAGGGTGCTTTTTTTTTTGTTCGTTTGTTTGGATCTTTCTGCCGTGTATGCCGGGGTGAGACACTGCACACAATTCGCTGACCGCACGTGTTCGTGCAAAGTGCAACGTTTAGCTAAATTGTGTGGTTCAAGCATATCGTTTGCTGATACGACGACCCGTGTCCGTACATCGGATGGGATAGGAAGTCGGAACCGCCGTTTGGTTGGGGAATGTGTGTCGGTGTGTGAAAATGTCGGAGAAATTGTGGTCAAAACTAATGGAAATTCATGCCGTGTTTAACAAAGTGGTGTACTAATGATGTATCTATTTTGTGTTACCTTTTCAACAGCAGCAAACCGGTGTCAGCAAGTGTGTTGTCAGTGAAGTGCAATTTTTGGTTTTCATTTTTCGGTGCTGCTGCTACTTGGAGAAACAAAAGCTGTTCACTTTTGTGGCAAAGCTACTGCGAAGTGTGCTCGTGACCGATTTGTGCCGCAACATCGAAAACAGTGTTCCCCTGCTGCAGTTGCTGCCGCTAGAACTCAGTGCCGCTTATGAGTAGCTGGCATACCATTGCATGTTGAACAGTAAGTGCTTCCTTCACCTTCAGTTCCTGTGGGTGGTATCGTGCGGCTCGTTTAAAGACACAGTTAAACATCAGCCACGATCCTTTTTTGGCGTGGTTGTTGCTCTGTAGCGGTTCTTTCTCTCTGTGGAACTTGTTTCTTTTGCCCATTTCGGGCAGAAAAGATATTTCCCTCCATTCTTGGCAGAATTCTTGCCTTTTCCCTGATGTTTTCCGTCCGATGGGTGAGTGTTCTCATGAACAAAATAGCGGATTCATGCTGTCTAATGTAGAGCACGTGCTTCGTTTCGGAAGAATTGAACGCAAAATATTTCAATGACAAAGTCACACGTTAGAATCACTATCACGACCTTGGGGCAGCTCTATTCAAAGCAAATGGTCTCATCTTTTCCCCCAGCAACCAACAACTGCGGCAAGTAATGATCTTCGCGTGTTTTAATTGATATTAAGCTTTGGTACAAGTGTGCAACAATTGACGAAACGAAATCTGCCGGAAGTTCTGCCTGATTGTGCTACATTCTTGCTGACCGGGGGACGGAATGGAACCTGCACCGAGAAGCTCATTAAAAATGCAAGCGATGCAAAAGATTTGCAGTGCTGTCGTTGCGTTTGACACATTTGCGCCATTTCACCGTATCCGCTGCTGGAGAATCGCTTCGCCATCAGACCGAGTGCGCGAAGGGATATGAGGGCTGACAGAAGGTTTACAGTTCGATGGAAATTATTTCATCATTCTTATTCATCTACATCTGTTATTTTTCGCCTGAACCATACGATTATACTGTGCAAAGCGGTAAACATTAAGACAACTGTGCAATGTTCGCACAATTCATTCACAATGTTGCTAATGAATGAAAATTGATCTAAATACCAGCAGAACTTTGACTTCTTTTGAGGGCTTTGCAGTGCCAATGCACTTGTTAGACTGAGTTAAAGGACGAATAGGAGTTAAATACGGTAGGTTAGGCTTATATTTTAGATAAAATGGTGTCAGTCACGACTCAGATGTGCATGCCTTGGGGTACTCTCGAAGTTCGCAAGTTATAACGCGTTTCGGGTTCTGTTAATTCGAGCGTCCAATTAGAGCTTTTCTACTGATGCAAATTTTGCAACTTAAAATATACCTACGATGTACTTGGCTCAAACAGTCACAATAGTTACTTATTTCTCTCGGACCAAGCTTCCTCTGTCCATGTGGACAACCTAGGCTAGGTTGTCCGGTGATATCACCAACCCACCGGAGCCTGACCAGTCCAATCCACTGCACGACAGTGAGTGAGTGCCAGTGTTGGGTGTATCTGATTTAGGTTCATGAATCTGCATTAAGCTTTGAACTGAATGAATTAATCTGATATTCTTTTACCAAGATCCATTAATCTTCTAAAACTTCATCCTCGCTCGGTCATCATTTGCCAAAAATTAGAATTGAGCTTAAGGCCTCCAAGGATTAGGCCACTGAGTCTGAGGATTTTTGAATCTTTTGAGCGTCGATTGAATGTTTCTAAACTCACTAAAGATGTATATGAATGACTCTTCTCAAAAGACAGACATAATTCAAATTTGGGTGATATTACGAATTTTATAAACGTTAGCAACCAGAAAGCCATACAATTCTACTGCTTCTCAAGGCGGCCAAGCTCAAACGAAACATAAAAACCATTTGGCCCCTTACTCGACCACATCGATAAAACACAAGTCAGCAAACATAGCTATTTATCTCCCGCCAAGCATTTAGTTTCAGCGCCAGTTCAACGGACTACACTACGCAAGAAACAAACGAACAAATATTCACAAACAGCCCAACTGTTGAATGTAAAGAGAAAAAAAAACCACCCCATGAGCACGGGCATATGCCGGAATTAGTTCCTCACGACAGTTTCTGACGTTACCATCGGGTTGTGCCTGCCATTATCGCCGTCGCGCCGACGGGAACTGAACGAAATCTGACGTGCTCTAAGCGGCGAACGTATTTCTTGTAGCACCAACAGTGAGGCCAAAAAGAAAAAAAGAAACGCAAGAAATTGTTCTATCACAACCAACACAGCATCAGAACAACAAGCTTTCCTTATCACCGGATACACGAACACGCGGGTTCACTATCGCTACAGGGTGATGCAGTGCGCCAAGCGAGGCTGCTGCTTGGGGACGATGTACCAAGCGAGATCCGTGAAGTGCTCGATCCGAATCCGGTTGATCAGAGCGGGGAATTAATTGTAACGATTTTCTGTCGGTTTTTTCTTTTACAGATTAGGGACGTTATATTAACGTCCTACCCATGTATAGCTGGCCGCGGCAGCGATGGCCAAAATAGGATCGTCATGTATAGCACACCTAGTTATTAATTTATTTATTTTCCATAGTAAGTATGCCAAAGTGGTGGACAACTTGCAACGCTTTTCAAGGGTTTGTTTTTAAACCGTTTCCTTTCTTGCACATTTTTCCCCAGGTCTAATCTTAAGTAGCAATGCACAACGACGACCATACAGCAGTAATCGATGTAAGTATGTTTGCTAGAAGTTTATATGCGTTTCTCTTCCGAGTTGATTTTCAGTTGCGATTTCAATGCAAAAGACAGGAGAAAGCCGTGAAGAACTTGTCCAAAAATATACCATTATCAGTATCAGTAGCATCTGTGTGCTTTTGTATACATGTGTGTGTGTGTCTAACCAGCTAAACATAATTCCGTTCTACTGCAACCCATTACACACTCATCATGCTTAAAAAGCGCATTGTTGTCGATCATGCATGTAATTAACATCTCACTCATATTCATCACCTTCCCTGTCGGTTGTTTCCATTGGCGCTACGTTATGGGGAAGCAGTTCCTTCGGTAGTAGCTGCCGTACCTAGCGGTAACTTTGGTACAACCACCGTTCCGATTGTGCTGCGCGGTGATCAGCAACCGATCGATGATGGCGAATCGATGGAGTTCACGGATGACGATGAACCGCTACCGAGCGATCTGTTCCCGAACCTCCATTACACGGGCATGATTAACAATCACATCAACTACAACAAGTACAACTCCATTTTCTATCCACCGGGAAGTATGGCACCGGTAGGGTCGGATGATATAGCGTTGGAGAAGGTTTCCTACAGGAATTATCATCACCAGCGCCGTCAGATGCATGAATCTCAGCAGTATCGTACCGACTACCAGCAGTGGCGGCAGGTTCATGGGCCGTGGCAGCAGCCCCAACGTGCAGGAGGTTATCTAATTAACGCATCATATCGGTACCACCCTTCTTCCCCCAAAATGCCCCAGAAATCTCCAGCCATAAGACCTGGAATATGCATTCTCAACCGATATAAGTGCTCGGTATCTCCATCTCCCAGGTTACAAGTGGTCCCTAATCCTGGTTGGTCTGTGTCTGCCTTAATTGAAGCTTCTATGATGGTCTCCGACGCGGTTTAAAAAGCGTTGAACCTCGCGCACATTACATCATAGTGTATCAGGACGCATGGCTAAACCCTCCTCAGATGCGGAGTAAACACAGCGCCAAGTACCGTGACGATGGCCGTCATCGTTTCACAGCATCTTCTCTAACTCCAGTATGAATCGTATCAACTAATCCAACCAAACGTCTTATTGGGTATATCTGCTGCCGGTGTCTAATGGCACTGGAAATTACACTGGTAGCAAATCTGGCTAACTCTCAATTGGTAACTCTCGCCATGGGAGATGTCATTAGAGTTCGTAGTTCGCTTTGATCACTGTACGCGATACATGGGTCCTCTCTCTCAGTGTGGGCTCCCCGCGGTTTTAACCTTGGTGATGTGTACCACTGCTAATACGAATCCTCCGTACCCCTCCGTCCGTTCCAACCACGCGTCCACGAGTCTGACTTCTGGGTATGAAATATAACTCCTCCACGATCGCAGCGCGTATGAGCGTTGTTTACAGAACGTGCTTCCACAGATTTCCGTGCATTCCCGGTTCCACAGTGTACGTTACCCATTCTTCCGCTTCTTGCATATCCACACAAACCATGTGCAATCCCCGTCCGTCGAATCCGCTTTGGGTGTGGGTGAATGGTTTCCCTTTTGGAACGGGTTTCTAAATTTAACCGTACAGTCTATTCCAAAACCATACTAATACATATCGTATTTCTCCACACACTCGCTCGCTTATCGTTTTGCGCCGGGAACATCGATAACGCCTGATCAACAGTAGCGAGCAGACCGCCGATTCACCGCGTCCATCCGTGCGAGCAGAGCTCTTGCTATCCGGCTACGGGCAATCTGCTGATCGGACGCGAGAACCGACTGGAAGCGTCATCTACCTGCGGTACGGTACAGCCGGAACGTTACTGCATCGTGTCCCATCTGGAGGAGAAGAAATGCTTCCTCTGCGATACGCGCCGCGAAACCGAGAGCGATCCGATGCGGAACCATCGGATCGGTCAGATCATCTACAAAATGCAACCGGGGTAGGTATTCGTGCGCAAGGGAGGGGAGGGGGGGGGGGGGGGGGTGACACTTTGGGCTAATGGTCAAATACCCTTTAAAGGGCATTACATCATTCCGTGCGAGAGTTTCGCTTCGTTTCAATTGCTTTTAAAGATGGATGTTGTTTGCTTTTTGCAGCAAAGCATTATTATGCCGTTGCAGCATATGTGCACCTTACCCAGATAAGATAGAATGTATTCAGTGTGTGTGTTTCCGTTTCACACAGGCACGGTTTCGGTCGGGTATAAACAAACACTGCCCGCAAATGCAAACATGGTGTGCAAATAAATGTTCCGCATACAAACAACAGGTTCACATCCGCCCGCTTACTCCACACCAGCGACAGAAGCAATGGCCAAGCATTTGTCAAAATTTAACGACGACCCAAAAGAAAAAAAACCCAATCGCGACGACGGATCAGCACATCTGCTACTGGTCTGCTACCGCATGTGATCGATTCGCTTTTGTTTGTCGGTCACGGATAGATCATTCACAAATAGTACGGAGTTCGGGTTTTCGGTCGTGACATCATCCGCTCGTACGGAACATTACTACATTAACAGATCGTATGTAGGCGATGATGTCAGGAAAAAGGGTGCAATGTATTTATCTATCGTTTCCGGGATAGTAGCAGGGATAACAGCGGGAAATACTGATCTATCATTCTCCCATCAGGAGCAGCTAACGTTGCATATTCTGCTATACCTTTACAACCCAGCTCACAAATGTTTCGATGTCTCGCACCATTCAGAACCGTCGAGCAAACCTGGTGGCAGTCGGAGAACGGACGTGAAAATGTCACCATACAGCTGGACCTCGAGGCGGAATTTCACTTCACCCATCTGATCATCGTCTTTGCGACGTTCCGTCCGGCAGCGATGCTGATCGAGCGGTCGTACGATTTCGGCAAAACCTGGCACGTGTACAAGTACTTTGCCCACAGCTGCCGGGAGTCGTTCCCGCACGCCCCGCTAGTTGCACGGAACATTACGGATGTGGTCTGTGACCATCGCTATTCGGGCGTCGAACCGTCGAAGAATGGTGAGGTGATCTACCGTGTGCTGCCACCGAACATGAACATCGAGAACCCGTACGCCGAACATGTGCAGAACATGCTGAAGATGACGAACCTGCGTGTGAACTTCACCAAGCTCCATTCGCTCGGTGACAATCTGCTGGACGATCGGGACGAGATACAGGAGAAGTACTACTACGCTATATCGAACATGATTGTGCGTGGTTCCTGCTCGTGCTATGGTCATGCCTCGCGTTGTTTGCCGCTCGAGGGCGTGCGGAACACGGTGGACATGGTGCACGGACGGTGCGAATGTACGCACAACACCAAGGGTCTGAACTGTGAGGAGTGTGAGGACTTCTTCAACGATCTACCATGGAAGCCGGCACTTGGCAAACAGACCAACGCTTGTAAAAGTATGTTCCATGCACTATCCATATGTCTAGGGTGTGTTCAATTGGTCTCTTTCTCTTTTTTCCGATAGAGTGCAACTGTAACAACCATGCGACCAGCTGCCACTTCGATCAGGCAGTGTACGAACACTCGGGACGTGTTAGTGGCGGTGTGTGCGATAACTGTCAGCACAATACGCAAGGATACCACTGCGAGGAATGTTCACCGTTCTTCTATCGCGATCCGAACGAAGACATCCAGAGCCCGTACGTGTGCAAGCCGTGCGATTGCGATCCGCGTGGTGCGCTGGACGATGGCATCTGTGACTCGATTGCCGACGAGGAGAATGGTATCGTGGCCGGTGCCTGTCACTGCAAGCGTAACGTGAACGGACGTCGGTGCGACCACTGCCGGGAAGGATTCTGGAACTTCGACGACCATAATCCGGAAGGTTGCCAGCCGTGCACGTGTAACACGCTCGGTACGGTAAACAACTCGGGCTGCAACGTTTACACTGGCGAATGTATCTGCAAACGGCTGGTGACCGGGCGTGACTGCAACCAGTGCATGCCGGAAACGTACGGATTGTCGGACAGCTTGGAGGGATGTACACCGTGCAATTGCCATCCGGGTGGATCGTTGGATAATAGCTGCGACGTGATTACGGGCCAGTGTCGTTGTAGACCACACATGCAGGGACGGGATTGTAGTGAACCGAAGCAGCACTACTTCATTCCGACGTTGCACCGCATCCTAGAGGCGGAGATACCTTCGACGGTGAGTAGGACAGAGCTGTGAACGAACAATGGGTAGCACATTAATATTTGTATCCCTTTCCTTTCCTTCCAGTTCTGTGAATCCGGTGGAGGGGTAAGTTAGAGGTTCTTCGGTAGAATCACACATTTCTTACAACCTTTTTCCAACTTCCAACTTGACAGCAAAACTGTTCCGTTGTTGTGCGCGAACGTGCGAACGATCGTGACGCAGATTTCACGGGGCCAGGTTTCATCCGCGCTTCGGAGGGTACCGTACTGCGGTTCACCGTGGACGACATACCGAAGACGATGAACTACGACGTGATGGTGCGCTACCAGCCACAGATGAAGGGCGACTGGGAGAACGTGCGCATGACCGTGATCCGGCCGGATGTGTACAACCCCGAAGGACCGTGCGCAAACTCACACCCGAGCTATGAACGGGACATCACCACAACACTGTCGGAGTACGAAACGAGCGCTGTAGCGCTGCACGACATCTGTCTGGAGAGTGGCAAAACGTACAAGTTCATTGTGTCCTTCCAACGTCACGCACCGTACGACGATAATCCGACGGCGCAGATCTTGATCGATTCCATCGTGTTGATACCGCGCATCGAAATTACACCGATTCTGCAGGGTACCCACCAGGCTGAGGTACGCCACCGAGAGTACGTTAACCTGGGTTGTAACCACACGTACTACGATGTGAACTACATCGTCAACGCACCGGAAGAGTGCAAGGATCTGTTGAAAACGGTTAGCGTCTACATCAACAATGGTGCTACGCGTAAGTGTCTGAAGCCTGTCTGAAGCTAATTTCTAACGTGTGGTGATCTAATCGGCAAGCAGTATGCGTAACCAATGTTCACATATTGTTTGGTATCTTATCGGGGCGTTTCATTAGCTAGTTTATCTTTGTCTAGTTCTATCAAACTTGACCAACATTTATTGACATTGAAACCTTACCTTTGAGCGGATGGTACCAAAATGTTTCACTTAAAATCGTGGATTGTGATATTCCTGCTAAATACAGTGTTACTAGTGGGATGGTTAGATCACTGCACTGCTCAAGATATTAACCCCGGAGATGTGGAGCTGGAACCTTGTTAGAGTCGCTGCCGGTTGATGGTGCCGCGTGTGTAAGTTGTGCTCATACTGTCTTATGCTTGTCGTTCCAGCTTGCGAATGTAATCCGACCGGTTCGAAGAGCAAGAAGTGCGCTGAATCAGGCGGTTACTGTACGTGCAAGACAAACGTCGTTGGGCGGCAGTGCGACCGGTGCGCTCCGGGTACGTACGGGTTCGGACCGGAAGGTTGCAAAGCCTGCGACTGTAACAGCATCGGATCGAAGGACAACGATTGCGATTTGATCACCGGCCAGTGTAACTGTCATCCCAACACGTACGGTCGGGAGTGTGACCAGTGTCAGCCCGGCTTCTGGAACTTCCCCAACTGTCAGATCTGCGAGTGTAATGGCCACACGTCAACGTGCAACTCGAAGACCGGCGAGTGCATTCACTGTCAGGACTTTACGCAGGGCTGGAAGTGCGATCGCTGTATCGACGGGTATTACGGCAATCCGTTGCTTGGGTCGTCGATCGGTTGCCGGCCGTGCCGCTGTCCGGACACTGTTGCATCCGGTCATTCGTACGCGAACGAATGTTACCTGCACCCATCGACGAACGATGTGATTTGCTCGTGCGAGGAAGGATATGCCGGTGCGCGGTGCGATGTTTGCGCGGACAACTACTATGGCAATCCGGAAAAACCGGGCGGCCAATGTCAATCGTGCGACTGTAGCAACAATGTGGATCCGAAGCGACCAGGAAATTGCGATGCAAAATCGGGCAAATGTTTGCAGTGTTTGTACAACACCGAGGGTGACCATTGTGAGTACTGTCGGGATGGTTTTTACGGTGATGCGATGCGGCAGGACTGTCGGGATTGCGATTGTAACCTGCTCGGCACAAACCAAACGATACAGCACTGCGATCGTTACACGGGACAGTGTCCGTGTTTGCGCAACGTGAAGGGACAGTACTGTGACGAGTGTATTGAAAATCACTGGAAGATCGCTAGCGGAGAAGGATGCGAGGCGTGCGATTGTGATCCGGTCGGTGCGCTCAGCGAACAATGTAATCCGGTAGGTTTCTGGGGGCTTTTGTTTTCAGTACTTGAGAGCTTGAAGAATCTGGTTATACTTATGATGTTTGGTTCGATTTGCAGTACGATGGGCAGTGTTCATGCAAATCTGGATTCGGTGGACGTCAGTGTAATCAGTGTGAAGCTTACTTCTGGGGTGATCCAAATGTGGAATGCAAACGTATGTATTGTTTTACTTATTCTTTGCACCTTACTAAGCATGTTGAAATAATTGTTCTCTGGCTTTAGCTTGTGAATGTAACGCTTATGGTTCGGCAACGCAACAATGTGATCGCATCACCGGTAAGTGTGCCTGCAAGTCTGGCATTGGCGGATATAAGTGTGACCAGTGCGATCGGGGCTACCTTGGCCAGGCACCGTACTGTGAACCTTGCGGTGAGTGCTTCGACAATTGGGACATGATTCTGGATGGGTTACGGAACGAAACGGATCGCACGATCGAGGAAGCGAAAACGATCAAGAAGCTTGGGGCGACTGGCGCGTACAAGAAGGAGTTTGATTCGATGTCGAAGAAGATCGCCCAAATCGAGGGACTGCTGAACAACACCATATCCGATCGGGAAATCGAAGCGATCGGTGCTGAGATTGAGCGTATTCGCAGCCACCTGCAGGAATCGTTGCGCAATCTGGAGGAATCGGAACGCAAGCTGCAAGAGACGGACTCCAACATAAAGCTCGCGAACATTGAGATTGTGAACCTTGGACGGCGGGCGGATGATGTGAAGCAGATGACCAAATATCTGAAGGATAATGCAACTAGGCTGCAGGAGGGCAACATAGAGGGTGCGTTGAATCTTACCCGTGACGCTTGGTACCGCGTCAGTATGCTGGGTGAAACGAACATAAACATCACGGCGATCAACAGAGGGGCGGAGAATTATTGCCGGCGTGCGGAACATCTTATCAACAAGAACCAGGTTGACGTAGTAAGGAACCATGAGAATAACGAAGCCGCTTTCTTGAGGTATCAGGAAGAATTGAACGATCTTAACGGCAACATGCCGGATTTGAACCAACGCATATGCGATCGTCATGGTGACCCGTGCGATGAGTTCTGTGGTGGGGCGGGCTGTAAGAACGGTTGTGGAGGACTTCGATGTGAGAATGGTGCGTTGACATTGTCGGAGAAAGCGCTAGACTTTGCCAAAAAGACGGAGCAAAATATCAAGGAGAAGGAGGAACTCGCGGACGATATTCTTCGATCGGTAATGTCCTAAAAGGTGTGACAGGTGAACAGCAGATATAATCGTAACACATTTCTTTGTTTGCAGATGTCGCAAGCGAAGGCAAATGCTTCAGAATCGTACAAGAAGGCAAAGCGAACGCACGACGAAACGCAAGCTCATCTCGAAAAAACGAAGGAACGTATTGATCAAGCTAACGCCCTTGTTGGTAAACTATCGGACATGATCGATAACACGACGGCTTCGCCGGGTGAAATGCGAGAGCTTATCGATCAAGTCATGAGCTACACACTGCAGCTGGATCCGGTACAGATAGATGATCTAGCCCAGAAAATCCAGGACGCGGTTTCCCATCTAGTTAACGTGGAATCGATCATACGGAATACCGAGAACGATTTGCGGCGCGTAGAAATGCTCAAGACAGATGCGCAAGAGAAAAAGTATGTACATTTCTTGTTTTGAAGCAATACTAGAATCAGTGCTGATGTTTCGCTGGTTGTTTTTTTGCAGGGAACGCGCAGAAAAGGTACTAGCCGGTGTGCTGAACATAACTAAAGCTCTGGACGATGCGGATGATGCGCAGAAAAAGGCACGTCAATCTATCAAGCAGGCGAACGGGGACATTGCTTCGGCAAAGATCGATCTGGAGGAGGTAAATACCATGCTTCGAATGAGCCCGGAGATCAAAAAGTTCAATAAGCTTCCGTATTTGATTACAGATTGATAAGGAAACGGAAGACGCCCAGAAGCGTGCCAACTCGACGGCCAACGCTGTTGTCGCGTTGCAGTCACGTCTTGAACAACTGCAGAAGGATAACATTCGTAACGAGCTTGATGCTAAGGACATCAATAAACAGGCGGAAGATGTGAAGGACTCGGCCAACAATGCGCACGAACGTGCAACACAGGTACCTATTGCTAGGATCGCGGACAATTTTGATTGAATAATGTGATCGTTGCATCATACTTTTTTCTAGCTCAAAAACGACTTCAAGACCGCAAACGAATCGCTCTCAACACAGGCACGTCGTTCGGAAAGTGCTCGAGAGCGTGCACAAAATTTACTGAATCGTGCCTCCAAGATCACCGTGGATACGACCACGCAGCTTTCGGCTTTACAGAGTAAGTTACGAAATAGAGGATTGAGTGGGAAACGATTACTATAACACAAATGGTACCTTGTACGCTACAGGTATGGACGATATCTACAAATCCAACGAAAAGGAAATCCAGAATCTCGAAGGTGAGCTGAACGATCTTGCCGGAAAGATTACTTACTATCTGCAAACGATCCAAACCAACGCCGAGCGCTACCGTCAGTGCACTTAATTCGACCGCCAGGGCTTTCGGCACATTTGCCAAGCCAGGGAAACTAAGCAATTACTATTGTGTTCACAGAGGAAGATTACAGCGAGAGCTTTTCTTTAACGATCCGTTTTATACTAGATATACGCGATTGTGTACGTTCGATACACCGACAGAAAATTTAAAATAATCTTTGTGCCAAAAAAGCAGAACGAATGTATGAATAGTGGACATCTTTGTCCAATACTATTACGTTTATTAAGTTGGAAACAGTGGCGCAAATTATTCTTTTTCACAAAGTGTTCGTTTTCTGCTGTTTTAACAACTTTCCAACCTCCGTATTAGATTTTTTTTTGTTTGAGTTCGTCACTAACAGCTAGCGAAGAATAGTATAAGAATGATAAGGATTGTTTTAGCCGTAAGGGAGATGATGGGTGTCGCCATAGCTTTGTATACCATTGTAACTCATCCAGTGCATTTAATATGTTTTAAAAAAAGTAATTCTACCCATATCTTTGATTTCATTTAAGAAAAGTTTTCCGGTTCTAAAGTATAGTACTGTAGTTAGTATCATACTCATATGTGCACACAATAAATCCAGTAAAGACATGATGAAACCACTCCCGAAAGCAAGTATCCTCACAAAATAGCAATACATGATAGTACATACGGTACATATACTAGATTATGAAAGTAGCAATGCACTGGGCAAAGCAAATAGATGTGGAAGATTGTACCTATCGTAAAACGCCATAAATTGTAGCATACTAAAATGCTCGTTTTAACACTGATTTTAAGCAAAAACAATATTAACTAAAAACATACATACGCAAGTCTGTTCGTCGTAATTAATAAATATCTTCAATGTTCTATATATGGGTTAGTTTTGGTTTGTAGTGGAATATCTCAAAGCATACTTACGTTTTTCTTCCGGAGAAATTGCTTCCGGAATGATGGTTTTGCGGAAATTGCGACTATTTCACAAACAATGCGATTTGAGCTTTGTGTTTATTTTACACAGATGAATTAGGGCAATGAGTTCAACTGTGGTATGCCTAGAAATCCTATCTTCACTCGATAGTTGGTTTATTTTAATTTGATCGCACATAATTTATGATAATAATAAAAATTAGCATGTTTAAAGCTTTGCATTGTTCAACAATGAATGTTATAAACAAAATACTACAGAATTTAATGTAATATTTGAAATGGTCGAACCGTAATTCTGGGAAATTTGAAACAACATTCTAAAATGACATATCTCGCAACATGATCTGTATGAATCTCGGCTTCGACTTGTGCTCATGTCAACTGTCAAAAGTGTTGTAAACATTGAAAGTGTAGCACGCTCCGGCATCGAGTTGGTGAATCAGTACAAACATTTTTAGTTTTTGGCTTAAAAGTGGTGCAATTACGTACGAATTATTTTTCATAAACGAAAGGAACTCATTTAAATCAAAAGTGATCATGGCTTTGCGTGCTGAGTTTGAGAATAATGACGATATCGGTGTGTTCAGTAAACTTACCAACTCATACTGTCTGGTTGCAATCGGCGGTTCAGAAGCGTTCTATAGGTAAATTATCGTCAATTAAATGCAATTTGACAATTTAACTATGTTTTTGATTAAGGATTAACAATCTGCAAGCAAATCAGATGCAAATAGAATGTCGTTTTGTACTTTATTTGTACTAGAATTTCTGATGCAAATCTATTTTAGAGGTTATGTACAGAGGCACGTGTTTGTGTAAACAAGCCTTTTGCTGCAATATGTTCCTTACCATTCTTTACTTCCAGTGTGTTCGAATCGGAGCTTGCAGATGTTATTCCAGTCGTACACACTAGCATTGCCGGATGTAGAATAATTGGCCGTCTGTCGGTTGGCAACAAGAATGGTTTAATCGTTCCCAACAGTACCACCGATGTAGAGCTGCAACACTTGCGAAATTCCTTGCCGGACGCAGTTAAAATTCATCGCGTCGAGGAACGATTATCGGCACTGGGAAATGTGATTGCATGTAACGACTACGTTGCTTTGGTGCATCCCGATATCGATCGTGAAACGGAAGAGATCATTGTCGATACACTAGGCGTTGAAGTGTATCGTCAGACGGTAGCGAACAATGTACTCGTTGGTGCATATTCCGTATTGAGCAATCAGGGTGGACTCGTACATCCGAAAACACCGAGCCAAGAGTTGGATGAATTGGCTTCACTTCTACAAATTCCTCTCGTAGCTGGAACAGTAAACCGAGGTTGTGAGGTGTTGGCTGCAGGTATGGTGGTTAACGATTGGTGTGCGTTCTGTGGCACCAGCACAACCTCGACTGAGCTGTCGGTGGTGGAAAGCGTATTTAAACTGAACGATGCACAACCTTCCAATGTCACCAGTAACCTTCGAGCATCCCTAATCGAGGCGTAGGCATTCTCGTCCTGTTTGTTAGTGTGTAGTACAACTATTAAATTTTACCCTTTTGTTCTATCTTACAGGATGTCGTAAAACGGCTCAGGCTGCATGTGTTACAAAGATAACAGCGACGGTTCGAGTGTTGTTTGCGTAAATCGATCGTTGATCGTTATCCGTGAGTAGGAAACGTCTGCTGGTTAATGGGAGGCATACATTCTAATATTTGGAACGAATTGATATAAAAGATTGTACAAACCTAACCCCGTGGTGTATGGTTCCGAGATACAATATAACCGTATTCTTAACGTCATAACAATTTTTTTTCTTACCGTAAATGTTCGGATTATTCTAACACATGATCACTTCCATAATTTATCTTTTGGGCACTACAACGAACGAAAGTTGGGTTTACAAAACAGTTTATATATACTTTTTTATTTTGAAAATCATGTTTATACCGAACAATTAGTTATATGAAAATACATCTGATACGTGACCCAACTTTAAAAGTGAGCATAAATATTTAGCGCATTATCTGGTTCCCGACCGAATGTTCTGCATCAGTAGAATAATGTGTCCCCAACAACGTCACGCCTAGCGCGGATGTACTTGTAAATTATTACTTTTTAATGTTTATGTACGTTTTACGTAAGATTTGTGTTTCACATGTTTTGCAGTTTTTTATGGCAAACATTATTTCGACGCGTCTTGTAACACGACGAAATAGAATCTCAAATCCTGTGCTCGGTTGTGGTTGTGGTGAGCGCATTTCATTAGTTTCGTGCCCCACCGTTTGAAACACTGATTGCAGGGCTTGCCAATGGCACACGAAGGGTCGAACAGTGCTCTCGGCTGTAGTGCAATAGCGTTTGATGCTGCTTTCCATTGTTAAACGATCGCACCCGCCGTAGGTACAGGTCTTTCTCCTCCAGCCGGCCTACCGTGGTCGGGAGATCCCAATCGTCCTCGTCCGCTGTGCAGCAGCTGTGAAACAGCTTCTTGAAGCCGGCCCGAAATTTACGATTCATAAACGCGTACAGAATCGGATTTATGCAGGAATTGGATGCACCTAGCCACTGAGCCACCGGAAGAATAGTCAAAATGAACGATTGGACTATATTTCGCAAACGGGAAAAAGAGCACACAAAAACACGCTTTCCATTAGTAAGCCCTAGTGCTGTAAAATTTTGCGGTAAAGGAATCAGAAAAAGTTTTCTTTCCATCACTTACCCGCTTCATCGTAAACCAAATCGCCGGCAAATTTAACGAAACAAAAGATTGCGTACAGAGGCAACCACGAGATGGCGAAGGTGATGATCACAACGAAAACCATTTTAATGACCTGCGGTGGGAAAAAAGATGATGACGGCCCGGTTAATAACATTTTCTGCCCATACCACCGCATAATACGGCGCATAATACGTACCTTCACCTTGCTGCGATTGAAGACTTCATTTTTGCGGTTTATTATCATCTCGCGGGGCAGATTCCGGTAGGCTACATTCTTCCAGATGATGACATAGCAGATGGATATCACAATCAGTGGGCCCAGGTAGCAGAAGAACAGGTTGGCGAACAGAAAGTACCAACTCTCCGAAGCCGGTGTTGGCCACAGCTCGGTGCAGATCTGTATCAAACAAGGGTAATGTATTTGTGATTTTGATAGTGTGCGAATCGTTAACAGATGGCGTTTTTTCAACGTTGTAGAGATAATAATGTAAAGAAACATCTTTTTACAAAATTTAGGCACTGAACATTTTGGAGGTGGTTAATTTGGAAAAGCTGCCGTTTTCGGGGTTTCTTCACTAATAATTTACCCCTTGCTTTGATAGTTAGTCGGAGGGCTATAATACATGGATACCTGTCGTATTGGGCCTGATGCAAATGATGCAGATTTTCCTTGAATCACTCACACCCCAAACGCCAACTGAATGAAGAAATCAATGTTTTGCTATCAAGTTTAATCATTCTCGTGTCCGTAACTGTCAATTGCTTCTCTTTCTTTGGTCTTTAACACATTCAAGTTGAAGAAGCTCTTGAGGTTTCATAGTAAAAGTTGCACTGGACGTATCTGAGGACGAAATGGGAGAGTTTTCGGTCTTCGACGAACCCTTATCTCGAATAAGCCAGAAAGATTTCTTTTCACCAACACCTTCAACCTGCTCCGTGCGGGTGGCAATCACTGCTCTGATGCTGACATTTTCGACGCTATGGCCTTTCCCCAGCAAGAAGAAGATATTGTTAATGTCAGAACGGCTATGTTCGGCGGACTTGAAGTGCCCTACGAAACCTAACTTGTTCCAACGTTCTCCGTTGTTTGAAGAGTTTCACAATGGCTGATAGGAAATTAATGGATAACGTTATTAAATTGCTGTCTGTGCACAACAGAATAGCTGTAATTAACAAAGTTAATTGGTGGATTTGTCACAAATTCATTGACATTCTGAAATCGGTCTTTTACGATAATGCATGCATACATTTTGATATCCATTTTTCAAGGCTAATAATCGCTTTTTGCGATGCAATGCAGAGTTACAAGGATACTTAGTTAGACCTTTGGGCTCATGCAAGAAAAAAGTGAAAATTTTGTTTCTACTCTGAATTAATTGCTCAACGATTTTTCCACTTTGGGTAATTACTCAAGGAGAAAGCTTCAAATTATTATAAAACTGTATTTTATGTGCTGTCTTAGTGTTGAATATTTAGTGAAAGAAAGCTATTTCTACGGTTATTCAACCCATGAAACATATTCACCTAACTTTCAAGGCATTACAAGATTACTTTTAAATTGTTCATTGTTCTTTTTCTTTGTATTTTCTGTATTTTCTACGTTGGCGGTCCAGTTCGTTCGCCAGTGTAAAGATGTGCAAAAAGTTCGACACAACCGGTAATAACTTCAAGAAAAACATTAATCTACTCAGTTAGGAATTAGCACCGGGTAGAGCCTTATTATGAAGTTAATAATAAATGTGTTTCGGCTTGAGTGTAATCAATTTTTCACATTACATTCACTCGCACATTAGCCACTAAAGCGCGGGGTATATGGAAACTATTATTTTAAATTATCATATATCCTGAGGTCCGCTTTAAGTTAGATCTCAATCGTGCAGGGTGTTTAATGTGCAAGTACCGTTTTCGCCATTCTCGTTCCGATGGCCAAGGTTGATGCCAAACACACATCTGTCCCGTGGGTGTATAAAGGGAACGGCGAATCCGGCCGTTGGTCGCTAGGTTAAGAGACTCATCCGTCTACAGCATGGACCGGTGTAAAGATTAGGCCCTTTTTGCAGGGCTGGCAGCTTAAGTGTGTATTTTACGAGGGCTATTTGATTAATCTTCCAAAGCTCCCAAACAACACAACAGCCAAGCCAGCAAGGGGGAGGGCAAACTTTTTAAACAAATTCCGCACCTAAGGGAGCGGGGTTGCGTTAGTATGGACAGTGAGAGAATGTGCTCCATAACTGGCAGTACTGACGCACTGTTCCCGTGAAAAACGTGACCGACGAACGCGTGACACGGCAAAGCGTATCTGGCAGTACGCTGTTTTGGGCGTTACGTCCCGTTCTTAGTGTGTAAGTGGCCATGAAAAGGGGACGCAGTATTAAAGCGTAACCTTGAAGTTTCGAAACTCCACCGAACGTTAACACTCACCTGCGCTATACTACCGGGTATGCCGATGGGACGTAGCGTAAAGACGAACAGCCAGGGCAGGTTAATGCTCAGCGCTATAAACCAGATGATGGTCACAATCAACCGGTACTGTCTGTGGGAAAATAGAAAGGAAAGGGTGAAGAAAAGAGAAGAATCCCGCAATACCGGAAACCCGGAAGAACCATTTTAGTATGTAAAAGCAGGGTCGTCGGTTGTGTGAACAAAACGGGACGCTCTTTTTTTTCCTCTGCGCCGTCGTTGTTATTATTTACCTGGTCGTAATGGTGCCCGAAATGGGAAATGATATCGCGAAGCAACGTTCGATGGAGATCGCCATCAGCGTGTTGACGGAAGCGGAAACGGAAACACCTTGCAAATAGGAAACTCCCTTGCAGAAGAACACCCCCAATATCCAGGCTTCGGCCGTGGTGGTGTGGCGATAAATGAGCATGAAAGAGACGAGAGCAGAGTACGATAAGATAGAAATGTGCGCACGACGATGATGTAAAGAATATGATTCCTTCTTCGCCCCCTTTTTTTTTGGACGAAAATTACATTACCGAACGGGTGTAATGTATGGTGTTACGTTATATCAGAGAGACAAGAAAACAAATGCAAAAAAAAAACCACGAAGGCTTGTGGCACATTTTTCTGTGGCGGTTTGTTGTTGTCAGCGGCATGTAACTGCTGCTGCAACAGCGCTACCCCCAGAGGGACAAATAAGTTTTCTCCGCACACACACACATTATCCACCAAACGAGCGCGTTGATGAAACTCGCGTCCGTCTGTCGGCGAAAGAATTCCCGGCCCGGTAACATTGAACAAAGGAGAATCCACCAAGCCGTGGGTTTGTAAAAGTTTGGCCCGGGCAATGATACGGCAGAGCAGCTTGAGAGATGATGCAGCAAGAAGCGAAAGTCGAGAAAAGTGTTTGAAAAATTGGAAGCACCTCTATTACACTTTTCGTTATCGGATGAGGGCAGGCTGGTGTTTGGCGAAACGCCTGTGGTGGAATCATTGGCGACTATCGGAAGAAAAAAGTTAAGACAGTAACATCAAAGAGATATTTGGGGCCGTGTGGTGTTGCAACGGATATACAACCGTACGATGGGTTTAACTTTAAGACTTTAGGGACAGAGATGTCACAGTATCCGAATATGCATTAATTCTGCTTAGGAAATTCCACAATTGAGGTTAAGTTTTAGAACGTTACAGGGTTTTATAGGTTGTGTATTTATTCTTTTAAATAATAGAAACCTGTATCCATAGAAACCCGTACAGGAGTTTGACAACCCTGAACGGAGCTTTTCGAAATGGTCGGTTGCTCCGGCAACGGGAGAAGCTAACTGTATTACCATCGATAAACGCATGCTTTACGCCATTGATATCGGTCACATCAATTGATTCTGTACCGTAAGCAATAAAAATAAACTATTCATCCCCAGTTTAATTTAGTCCTTCGATCAAAAGCTTTGCCCGTGCAAGCAAAAATACCTAAGGATGATGGGGTGTGTGTTTGAAAATAACAAAAAAAAAAACGCTACATGGGTGATAAAAAACCTTTTGAGTGTAGCTGGCCATAGAATTATTCATTAGATGCAAATTCGGGTGTAGCAAAACAGTGGCGGAAAAACACAACGGTCCCTGGCGGTGGAAAGATTTGTATGCAGCAATGTTGCTTTAAAGCTGCAACAAGGCCACACTATAAAGCGCCACCATTTCTGTCTCGTTCGACAAGATGGATGGCTGGACAATATATACTACCGGAAGGTTATTTATGTTTATACGTTTCGTAATTATACTTTATGCTTTGTGCAACGGTGCGATCTGTTCTATTTTCATCACCCAGGACGCAGTGTTTAGCAGTGCTTACGGGGTGCTACACAGTTAGTGTGAACCATATAACGTCTGACCAAGCGACATCCTTCTTGTAAGCTTATATAAATCAATCCAGTTGTGGGTGTGTTTTTTTCAGGTCTGGCCTCAATTTTTTACGCCTCGAGGTGAGCCTCCGTTGCCAGACCGCGATCCGGCACACGTTGCTGTCAGCAGTCAATTTAAAAGCACGATAAATTGTGTAACTTTAACCACAACAACGTGCAAAACAGTGGGTGATAGGTGGAAAAACACTTGTTCTATGATGGACATTCGGGAGCCCTTGCTTTGGTGCTGCATTGGACGTTTGGCGAGGACAATAACTTCCCGCTCCAGCCATTGGGACCGGACCGTTGAATAACATTGAATCCTAAGCCAATGTCTGCTGCTCCACTTTTGTCGTACAATATGGCGTTACTTACCTGGGTAGAGGTTCCCGATCAGCGTAAACGGCAGGCAGAGAAAATTGACCAATAAATCAGCGTACGCGAGATTGACGATGAACCGATTGGTGGGCGATCGCATCATGGTGCTTTTCTTCACGACGATCACGACCGAGATGTTCCCGAGTAGGCCAACGATAAACACGAGCGCATACGCCACGCTGAAACGAAAGCAGGCGAAAATGCAGAACAACAGTGGTAGTGGTGGATACGTTACTACGCGAGCGGGGCAACTAACGGTCGCGATGTTGGGAATTCGGCCGAGCACGCTTGTGTGCTTTTTTTCATGTAGCGTTCGGATCAATCCCGTGGAAGACGTGGACGCGGTTAAATTCGAGTGGAAAAATGACATGTAATAAATTTTCCCTAAGGATGAAGAATTGGGTGAACGTTAATCCCGCTTAGTGGCTCATCATCCGTCTCGTCGCCGGAAGTGCGATAATTGGCGTAGAATCAGGTCAGGATTCGTTACGGTCCCCGGCGAGGTTTAGCGCTATTTTCGTAACGCAAAGGACCTTTGGCGAGTGATGGACTCCGGGGTTAGGCTATATTTATGACGTTAAGTATCATCAAGAGGGATGCAATCTGTTGCGGCTGCCGGACATTCGGGAAGGGCAGTTTAATACAGATTTTCTGAGCAAATCATATGATGGAGCACTATGCGGAAGTTAGGAGCGATATAAAATCAGGAGCAAAATAATGAAAGCTATAGCCTTAACAGTACTTCACACACTGGCCATTCTTTCAATCAATGAATGTACGTCTTAAAGGATATCTAACAGAGATTAAGATTAAGAGACAGCTTAATGTGGATGCAGCGGTGGGCAACATGTGATGATTCGCTTGTTTCGAATGTGCTTCAGCTAATCCAACTCGGGGAAGCAGGAAAAGCTCGTCCCATGGCAACATGAGTGTCCCGTATTGTCATCCGTGTGCCACAGACATACAAGTGCGTTTGTAGTATGGCTTTGATATGGCTTTCACCATTTTTTTTCGACGCGATACATGTTACGTACGGGTACAAATGTGATGATACTTCACCGTTCGACCAACCTTAAAACGTTCCGGTCGATGTTTTTTGACAGGCGTCAGCCACATTACGCCCATTTCATTTCCTCCTCTACTCGATAAAGCACTTGATGTCTGAGAGCGCTTTCCATGGAAAAAAAAAATAAGGAAAAGGCTACCATCCCCAACGAGAAATGTGTTATGATTTATCAAAAATGTTCCTTTCCTTTCCTTTTTTACATATTCTTACCTTAAGCGAACAATGGAGTTCAAAAATAGGGGAGTAAGAGAGATACAAAAAAGAAACATTGAAATGGTTTGTCGGTGAAAGTGACGGTAAACGATGATGAAGAATTGTGCGTTTCCTTCACCTTTTCTTTGCTTTCACTTTTGTCTCCCATGTTCAGGAATGTTGTGTTACGTTTCTCAAATTTCCGGACGTTTTGGGGAAATCACCCGGGAACCATTTCGCATAAAAAGAAATTCCTTTGGGAACGGACCACACTGGGACAGAGGGTGGACATTTAGGGAGGGAAAATCATTGTCATGATATTGTAAAGTTAAATATATTCGATGAAAGTTCATCAGTTGATCATCTAGACCATTGGATTACGTTAAGGTTAATCTAAAGTTTCATGATAATTATTTGAGGAAAAAATGAGCAGTAAGCTGCTAAAGTTGAAAAAGTACGAAAACAGTGAAGTTTCTATTTATGTTTTGCAATAATGCTAGGCTGTTTATGAAAAAATTAAAAATTAAAGATGAAAACCTCATAACCTCAATATTTCATTAAAAAAAAAACAAGTAAACAGAGTAGTTTCTGAATCATTCAATTTTTATGTAAATAACCTACCAAAAAATCACGTATATTTTGAACTTCTTAGTCCACAAAAAGGCAAATCATTAACCGGAATAATGCAAACGACAATCATAAAATGCTTGTGAATATCGTAAATTCTTCAACGATGCACATTGCTCAATAGGTCCCTTTTAGCGCTAATTATACAGTAAACAGCAGGCTCTTCGGAGCGCAATTCACACAGTGAAGAGCTCTGTCTACCTCTCTGTCTATCTAGTAGCTCTATCGCTCACGATCCAACACTAGTCACGTCATTAGAATTATACCGAACGACCCCCGTAAAGTCCTTTAACATCTTCCACACGGACAAAGTAGGATGTGGCAGGTCCAAAATGACATAGAGTAATGACGTTGATGCCTCTACCACAAAGGTCGGGACAATGGATTGGCAGGCAATGGCGCACGATCGTGAGCAGTTTAGAGGACTATTGTAGTATGCCTAGCCTGCCAAGCGGTTGTAGAGTTGGATATAATAGGAATTTTTTAATCTTGCTATGTACTCTCTATAAGCAAAGGGAGTTTTTCATTTAGATTACCATCGTATTTTGTAGTTATCTATTCGTAAAACATTCAACACAACATTCATGTTTGTTATAGTCACATGATCGAAAATTTCATGTGTTGCATTGGATTTTTTAATCAATATCCAGCACTCCCTTTTAGAGTACTTCAGGAATTCGAAAATATTTCCAAAAGAAAAAAAACTGAACCTCTGCGGTCCCACCATGCGGTCGGTTCATGTTTTCCCTCCCGTTGGGAGCTTTTAAGTTTCCTGCGCTGAGCTATTCATTTCCGCACCCATGGCTGCGTATTGCGAAGACTGATTTCTACATGTGCTGCTGCTGAACAGTAGCCATCACATCACGTAGCACACTCGAACAGCGCAGCACGAAGGATGAGTTTGTACGTGGGAGCGCAGTGAATAATGCAGTGGAACCGAGAGAAGGAAAGAATGGCAAACAATGTACGGAATTTTTTCCGAAACCCCGCCAAAAGACAAATATTTGATCACGTGGGTGGATCGAACGAATGGCCGATCGCTTCGTTAAGTGTGTGCCCCGATGGATGTCAATTAATCAATTCTCAAAGTCAATTATTAATTCGCAGTCGTCCCCCGTGCGTACAAGTGACAAGTGTGGTGAAAGTTTTTCATTACTCACGTCAGCAGCACGGTACCGAGGATGCTGTAGCGTAGCTGATAGGCCGGATCAATCTCGTACTGTGGAAAATCGTCCGGCGCGTCGAGTGTGTCGTACAGTGGTGCGGTAAGGTTCGGATGCTGCTGTCCGGCCGCCGCCGCCGCCGCCGCCAATCCGTCCGGAAAGCTCCAGGTCCAGTTGCTCCGTGCCGTGACCATCGGCATCATCGCCGTTGTCGTTGTTGTCGGGCCGATGGTGAAGCCGGCCGACTGCACGCGTTCGTCGTGAGTTGGTCGCACACCGTAGCTAATCGTACATCCGAGGCAGCGTTCTACGAACGTTTCCATAGCGACCGTAGTCGCTTCCGTGGACACCACCATCGCGGCCAGCGTGTGTTGGTCGTTCGGCACGCTCAACGTCCGGTCGGTGCCATCGGGAATTGATTTATGAAGCAATGAAACCATCCGGCTGAAAGAGAACCTGCAACGGAACGAAATGAAAGTTGATGCATTAAAGGAAAAGGAAGAAACATCGGTCCCTTCGGTGGTTTTGGGGTTCTACTGTCCAACATTGCCAGCCTAACTGGCGGCTGATGCAGCAACATTTTGGATGTTTTTTTCGGATGGTGGGCACTTTTTTTTGTTGTTTGCAAAGCATAAGACGAAATTGAAAAAGGCAGACAGTTTTTTTTCTTTCTTCCGCTATGTTAGGGGTGGATTAGATGGCTCGTGTGTAGATTAGGGTGATATTGACTGAATTAGTGTATAATAATACACAAACCATATTTACAGCTTGGAATGAGATAAGAAGAAAGTTAATATAAAATCCCAGAGCAGCAGCACAAAACCAAATTTTGTCCCAAATTAGCGTCTTTACACCACTTTAATACATTTACTTGTGCTTGGTACAAATCAATTTCCCGTAATGGTTCCCAAATGGGGGCCTGATGCGAAAGGAAAACACACCAACAAATGATGCAAGAAATTCCACCAAGAAGTTGATTGCGCTCGTCGATACGTGCGCAGAAATATTCGTAGGAAGGTAAAAGTTCCAAAATTGACGGTAGCAAATCAACCACGGAAATCATTATCGTTATCCTTTGCGAGGTTTGCTTGCTTCCGTGCCAAACTCAAGTGACGATAACGGTCAAATTATGCGCCCGGCATGTAATGGAATACGATTTGTTCTGTCGCCGAACGACCGGAGGTGGTGAAAAAAAACCCCAAACCTTCCCTAAACGTCAAAAGCTAATGCCAGCATGTCGGAATGGCAAACAAAACAAAGGCGAATAAAAAAAAAACGCCCCGAAACGAATGATGCAAACCATCGAAAAATGGAGAAAAGCGAATCCATTTTTTTGTGTTTTGGGTCGAATTTTGGTCCAAAATGGCCGAACGGTTAGGGTGACGTTGGGTAGACGTTGGGTGTAGTATTGTTTATCTTCCCGGGCTTGATGGGAAATGTCTAACGCGCGTGGACTAGTGCAGATGGAATGGAGTTATGTTAGTGAATGGCTATTTTCTGGGCCCGAGCATGTTGGAGATTAGGGCGTTTCGGACGAATGATTGGGAACCTTGAAATCTTTGACCTCCGCACGGATAGCTCCGAAAACTCCGCACGGACAGCTCCGCAGCAAAGGAGAAGTGTGAGAAATCTTGAGTGTGTGTGACGACATAATTTCCAACCGCTTGGTTGTGCTTATAGGGCAAAGAAAACAAACAGCAAATGTGGAAAACTTAACAGAAAAAAGGAAGAACGTTCCTGGTGGACTTAACAAACTCAACCCTCATTATGTCGCTGGTAATAATAGTGCGTTGGTAGACGGCTTAGAGTGGCCCGATCAAGTCCCATTCATGGCTGACCTTGCTGCGAAGCTACCCGGTTACTATGGTACCGGGCGCGTTGGCTTTGATGTAAGCTGTGTCGAGAGTGGCCGACCCCAAAGTGACACTTTGTACACAGTGTCCGGAAAATCGGCTTTACGAAAGAATAGAAAGGTGCCGAATAAAAGGCTACCATAACAAACAGTATTCATTGGTCGTTAGGCCAAACACACGGTTGACCGTTTGTCCATCAGGCAGCAGCATTTTTCTACGGTGAGCCAGCGCTAGTTCAATTAATCTTAGTTGCCTGCGACAACTGTAAGTGTCAACTGGTGGGTAAGGAAACGAATGTAAACAGCCAAAAAAATATCGCTTTTGCAAAATACTCACCTTACTGCGTACGTTACTGTTGATGCTGGGCTCTATTGTCCAACTTTTATGCTTCCTTTACCACCGCTTGTGGTTAATTTGGACAGAAACGGCACGTTCTATTATTCGTACCACAACTGACAACTTCAAATGGATGACAAGCCTTCGTTTAAGGTCATTCATTTCCGGTGGCTTTCGACGCGCTTTAATTGGAAGCCCGAAGTTCCCGAACACGAAAGCCGCAAACAGCAAGACGTACTGTTTGCGGGAGATTATTTAGGGAAGGAATTTTTGGTGGTTTGAATTAATGGCACCCAAAAAAGCAGATGCTTAAATTAACCTTTCGTTCGGGTAGACTTAACGTGCGTTGAGCGTGAGTTGTTTCAGTGGGGGCTTGTAAGTATATCTTATTGTCGAAATATGGTACGATGGCTTTAATGGGATGCTTTGCACAATGGTTATGTTTAGTACTGATGCCTATAGATTGTTTTATGTAATACGAAATGTATTTCACCCATAGTAAAGCATGTCTCGCGAGTTGATTTACTTCAATGGGAACAATTCATTCGTGATCAACCGAAGAAAACAGCTCTTAGTGGAATGAACAACAACGAATGTCAAGGAATTTAGCTCATTGTTCGGAAACGTAACATGTAGCTGGATGGAATTCTATTGTACCAACCCAAAAAAAGCGATAAAATATCATTGGACATATTTTCCTCTCCATTATGGAGACGCCTGGTAGGTTTCTAGCGCTGGGACACTTCGATGGAGCCGCCTGGTAGGTTTCAAACGGCTTGGAGCGCACTGATGGAGACGCCTGGTACGTTTCAGCTATGCGCATGTGACAACTTTGTTTGGTCGGATATTGCATCAATTTGAATAGCAAGCAAACGACAGCCTTATGATTGTTGTACAGATGTCTGTAAGAATTTAAAAAAACTCTGCTTCATCGTTGCGAGGAAATGCGACTGCATGCTAATATGTAGAGTATATTCTTTCTTTCTTTTACGCTGCGCTCGTAGGAATGAATTTAAGGACAGTAAGCAAAATCAAGCAATCACATTGCGCCGAACACAGCATCTCGGAGGAAGAAGCACTTGATGCTAATTTATCGATACCATCATTTACCATGGTCAAGTTCAATGGCAAGAACGTCATCCACCGGAAAGCTTCCAGCAAGACGAGAGGCACAGCTAATTGAATTTATTTCCTCAAATGATTCGTCCATTTTCTGTTGGTTACACTTTCCCGTCCTTAAATCTTATCGTGCATCAAGGAAACAATGCTACGAAAATGTTTTCCATCCTGCTTGGAATGCTTGGCACGGGAAGCACGGGAAGCACGGGAAAAAAGTGGCATATTTCATGGTAAGCAATTCATGCGGCTTTGTTGCTGACTTGATTAATCCTTGGCACGCCTGCGAGAGGCGAAGACAACAAAAAAAAAAACACTGCTCAGAGTTCAACTCTACTTACCGTTAGAGGCAAAGAATGCCAATGTGGGGCGTACTTAACCCTGACCTTGAATGAATTCAATCAAATGTTGTGCTTCACCATTCGAAATGATCGTTACAATTCGACATCTTTCGAGCAAGGAACGGCCGTTTTACGGCAGGTATTTCAATTGATAAATGGCCACACCGAAACCATCCCTAATGGGAGAAAACTTTGCAGTTATGTGAGTAAGGGCTTCTCTGGGGCACCTTATGGTACGGATGGGATTTTTTTATGAAACGGCTTTTATGAAAGGAAAACGATGAAAAACTGAAAACGAGCCCAGAAAAAGTAAAACAAGCCCAATAGATTTAAGGGATTCGCCCACAGCATCTGCACTATGAAACCGAAAAATGGTCGGCGTGCTCCTCTGGTGTGTGGAATTAAGCTGCTCGGAACTTCACGTTCTTGACATTTATCTTTGAATATGATCGAAAGCGATGGCGATGGTTAAAGGGCGGAGTGGATAACATACTATGCGAAAGCTCTCCTACGTGTTGTGTTGGCGTGCTCGGTAGCAATGTGGTCAATATTTTCCATTAGAGTTGTCTATACTGTCAAACAACTCATGCCCGTGTGATGAAGGTTGGTAACGCATTGTTCGCATTGCTTTGTCGAACATACATGTACTATATTGTTTGTGTGCGAATGTTTCAGTAGCGCAATTGACTGCCGGTGTACGCAAACCGATGCGTATATTAACTTTTTTTATCGTTAATATTATCGTCCAGGTTGAAACGGGTGAGTGTATGTATTATTCAACAGCCAGCAATGCGAGTCCGGTGAATTAATTTGGTACCGTTGCCACTATAACGCCTTATAACGCCCCGGGAAGGATGTGTTGACTCCTCCCACGGAACATGTTTTCATGGGACAATCCCAGCAAACAGAGGATGGACGTTGCTTAGATTAGGAAGGTTGAAATCAGAGCAGCCTGTTGCATGATGGAGCATCCCAGAAGAAAATCTTCACACACGCACTAATTTGTGAATTGTGCCAGGTGGTTGCCAGGAAATTGATTGCTACCATTCACCATATTGCAGCTGTCGGTGGTGGTAAGTGGCACATTTTTCACATTCACCCAACCCCCCCCCCCCCCCCCCCCCCCCCCCCCCCCCCCCCCCCCCCAATAACAATGAAGACATTTCAACGATGAAGTGATGCTAAAGTTGTGTTCAAACGTGATAAAAATCATGTTGTTTGGTGGGTCGTGATGGAACCTTTGTTTTTTTTTGCTGACGTCTGTGTGCTGGAGTTAAAATTCATGATCCGTATCGATGAAATGATGCAAATTGGTTTCGACAGTGGTACAGTTTTCGTTTCTCTTTCGCCCCATTTATTACTTCCGTTTGGTCGAAAGATACGACCCACTCGATGGGTGGGCAGATGGGAGGTAAGGTGATAAAATGATGGCGACATGTAATGAACTTTGACAAGAGATGCCGTTCAGCATTCCCATTTCACAATGTACAATTTAACACTTTTGCTCCAACGGTCCACTTTTCTTTGTCAGTGTGTAGGCTGTGATTTTGGGCAAAAGGAAAGTGTGATGTGTTGTTTTTAGAACCGCCCAACGACAAATCCTTTTGTGTGGACCTTTTGTTTTCTTGTTGCTGTTATTGTGGACTCAGCAGTAGATTTTTATTTACTTACAAGGTTCCTCTTTTGCTTTTGTTTACTTTTGCACTTTTCTTCGCCAGGTTGTCTAGTTAACCAAATTTTCTAGCAGGATGCCCTCTCTGTGTAGGATGGTAAATGTGATTTCTATTCTTGGTCCTACATAGGTAGTACCGGAAGGCTGGAAAAAGACACTTCCTTTGCTGTTAACTGTATTTTTTTCCCCTATTGTTTGAGAACGATTATGGAATAAAAGATGAACTCTTTGCTCTCGGCAGTTTGTGGTTCTGTACAACCAAAAGGTTGTACCCAAATTACTCCCGGCAGGCACGAGACCAGGTGTAGAGAAGATACCAAAATCGAGATAAAGAATTATTAATGGTAAAAATAATTATGGTGAAAGCAGTGGGTGGGTAGGGAAAGGAGGAAAATTCTTCCCCAAACACGAAATGGCCACCCCCTTTTTCTTTCTGTTATGTCGCTGTTTTGCTTTGAACCATTTCAAAAATTTATGAATAACCCACGCTTACTTCCGGATGTACTGGCACTTTCAGTTTTTTTTGTTGTGCCCAATGTTATGTTCTCTTGCCTTAAATTTGAGGCCCGATGAGAAGCATTTTTTTTTGCAGTGAAGTTCTTCTGAAAGGTTTGAAAGGTTTAATTAATTCAGTCAGTAAATGATGTACGTGACAAACAGGACCAGGATAGTACTGTTTTGAGTGTTGATGAAACAGCGTGGGATGTTTTTGTTTTGTGCCGGAAATAATGTTATGTCTCGATAAGTTTATTAGATTTAAAATTGAGTTAAAGTAGGTACTCGAGGTTAAGCAACTTGAAAGCAACGACACTGAAAGCTTGTGGGTACATGGTAAAATTACAATCCTTTTGATTGGATGTTAATTGATTAGATTATCAATGTTTTCATTAAAGACATTCGATTAGTTTTATTGCTCTCTTTATCGACCCGGGATTGAACATTTTAATCGACTCGTTGACGACTTGATAAAACGCTGCGTTGATTTAAAAGTTTGTTAAATCGATTTTACCAGCAATTGTTTACGTGACAAACATGGCCGATTTTGTTGGCTGATTTGACCAAACAGTATCTTATGTTTGTAATGATGTGCAACAGGAGAAATCCGAGCTCCTGGTCTTAAATCTTCAATCTTTAACGGCCAACAGTCTTCAAGCTTTTTTTGCTCTTGTTTTTTAAGGTTTTCTTTCTGTATTGTTTTGGAAACCTCGCGGAAATTCTTTGTACTTTTGTGGTTTGCGAAAGTGTACCAAATCCTGCGTCTTATGTGTAAAGCGCAGATAACTGAAATACATATTTATCCCAGGCTTTGTAGAAGGGATTCTGTTGATATTCAACTATATGCCATTTGCTATATCTATATTTTCCATATGTTATTGTAGAAGAATAATATTTGTCATGTCTAACAAGAAAATTAAGTATTTTTAAATCTACGGCACTCTGAATAGTTATGTTACATATATGCTGAGTTGCCTGCGACACCATAGTTTCTTGTTGGATAACGTACAGTAAATAGATTGTTTAATAAATTTAAATTGTTTAAAAAGCTGATTTAAATGAGTTGAGAAACATTCCCTAATTATGTAGATACAAGGTTGGGCGAGTGACGAGTACAACTCGCAATAATTAATTTTGTGTTAGTTGTATATATGCAATTGTATATATATTGTAATATATGCAGTTGTATATATATTGTATTGCATGCAATATATTTCCTTAGTTGTCGATTTCTATAGTTTTTCATTGAAGTCAATGCAATTGGTCGCATTAATAATTTATATTTAAAATATATAAAATTTTCTTATTCTATGGTACAACATATTTCCCATATATTTATTCTACCATGCTTTTGTACAAAAAGATGAAGCAAATAATGTTAATTTTGGGAAGGAATTTACTACCCCTAAACTTTGTGTCGCTGGTTTCGTTTACATCTCACCCTTTACCATGTTCTTATGCGTGATTACATTGCATTCAATTGTCTTACGCCCGAAACGAGCGAAATCTTATGTATGTTTTTACAAGCAAAGCATTGAAGATTTCACTCAACCAACTGTCAATTCCCCTTTGCCGCGTTACAACGCAGCGCACTGGTTCGTACGGTCGAATCGTTTAAAAATCCTCTCGAGCGAACGATTTTCAGTCAATTCAAATCTATCTGCGGTATTTTTCCCTTTTCTTGGTTTGTTCCTTTTTCTGCTGTAACCTTATCGCTGACACCATCCACTCGCCCGACTCGACCTCTTCGCCTTGGTGGAGAAATGCTTTTATACAGCGTATCGGTGGTAAACCGAGCAAAAACCACTGTGTTAAGCATAAGTCATCCGAAGCTCCGGGTTTTTGTAGCGGAGTGCAGTTTTATCGTACGTCCCCTTTCATTTTTTTTCTACCCCTTCTACCCCCCCTCACCGTTCTGTCCGCCCGCTTCCGGGGCCGTTTGTTTTATTTGCTGGCCTCGTTTGGAACCCCGAATCCGAAGGACGCAAAAGGATTCTACCATATTTTACGCTTTTCGGCATGTGCGTTTCGCCTGTCAGTGTTGTGTTGGGTGGCCTTCAGGGGGCACGGCTGGCCATCGAATCTCGGTCTTTGTTACCGTATCAAGTGGCCCGGTATTTGATGGGCCAAAAAAAAAAACACACAGACTAAGTCCTTTATGGTGAAGGTGTTGGAAGGGTGATCTTAAGGTGGCGGATAACGGGTTGCGGCGATGGGTGAAAGGGAGGACGGAGGTGGCGCTTCCGTTCCATCAAGACGATTGCTCCCGAAAATAAATGAATTACTTCGCTACGATCGGTACAGTTTTATCTCGTCCCGCGGGGACATCCTTTTGGTGCGCTGCTCTTGGCAGTCCGCTGCGCTGATGGACGCTGTAGAAACGGGGGAAGGGAACGATGAAGAATGGAAATGGCGAGTGTCACATTCACTTTTTGGTAGCTTGCAAGGATGTACCGTTTTTACCGTGTGAAGGTGGAGGAAATGAGGTATTGCGAGCAATCTTAAAAACCGCAACCATTAGGAGCTGCCTTCGAGCGGATAAAATCAAGTAAGGTCAGGGGATCGTTTTCGGTTTCGTTGTTTTCAGAACCTTTCGCGACATAAAGGGAAAACCCTTCGAGTCACTTAGCCAGTGGTTTGGAACGAGCGGTTTTTCTGTACTTTATTGCCTTTTGCAGTCGACGCTGTTGCCAGTGTATCGCACTGTTCCGGAAGTGTTTCTCACAATGGAATCACCGAAATCCGGCCTGGCTTTGACTTAGGGCCACTTAGGAAGTCACAATTTCGTTACCATTGTGAATATGCCAACCGAAACATATGCTTAAGTCATTGTTAAAGTTGCCAGCATGGAAAGTGAAGTTTTTGATGTCTGTACTGGGGTTTCCTTGCACAGGGGTGATCATACATTATGGTATTATACTGCTGCACATGGTGGTAATATTTTGATACAAAAATCAAAACTTTCGAAAAATAGCTGAGCAAAAAACATGAGAAACAATCTGGCTTGGTCAAGGTTAATAAAACCCAAAACATGGCTATGTTTTTTTGCAAGTTCTTGCGTGAACAAGACAAATTCTTCATTCAGACAACGACGATTGCAGTTTCCGATGTGCAAGATGAAGAACAACATGTTCTTCATTCTAAGATCTTTGTAGCAGCGTGTCCCCAACGATTCCAGTAAGGAAACGCCATACCTCTATGATCGTCGGAAGATTTGCTGCTAAATTTTACGAATAAACTTCAAATTTTATTACGCCACATCTGAGATTGAAATCTTCCACCACTATAACTAATCGAAAATAGTGTAGCAATATTAGTTAGGGATTTAGAAGTTACCCTTGATCGCATGCTTTGTTTTCATCAGCATTATCGCCATGGGGTATATAGGGCTAATAAAACACTACAGTTTATTCGTCGGCAGTCGAGTGAGCTCTTCTACCCACATTGCTTAATAGCTCTTTGCAAATCACTAGTTGGATCTGTCCTTGCGACCGGTTGGGTAGTTCGCTGCTCCACCAATGTACGCGTCTTGTCTTGCGTTTCGTTTCTTGGAATCTTCTTTCCCATCGTGTCATACTCGGTACTTGTTATTCGTGCGACAGCCTTTCGTTGAGAGTTGCGATAATGCCCAATGTGTCTTTATATGTTAACTTTGTAAAGAAGGGATAGAATTGTAGAACTCATGCAAACATCAATGCACTTCCTAGCACATTTAGCAGTGATCGACTACTTAGAACTGAACTGAACGTCTATGTAGCAACAACACGTGCGTGCAATGAAAACGATCCATGGCAATTAAATTTATCTCAAGCTTAGTACTGTTTTGGAGTGGAAAATTGCGACTCATAATGGTTCAAAGTTTTTCCTCACGGCTTGAGATGCAAACCTTCGATATTTTAGACCGAAAGCCGTTGGTCTGCCCTGATGGTTTAAAGTTATTATTGCTTAACATGTTCCTTCGATCTTCGAGCAACTACGCAATCGTTGCAAAGCCGTAATGTTATCATTAAGGATCAGGATTAATACAATGTGCTACATTTTTCTCTCTTTCTCTCTTTCAAAACCTGATTGCTACTCGGGAAAGCAAACCCGAAGCGGGAGATTAGTAAATTTTATGAGAATTCCTTTTGAGCCGACTCTGCTATTAGCACGCACTCGGTTAATTAATATTGAGCGACCAACAATAACAAGCCGCCTGTCCTTGAACTCTAAACGGCGACTATTCTTATGGAAACAAAATGGCCAAAGGCAGCTTCTTCAATACTCTTCAATTTCATCATTAGTCAGTGTGGTAGTAGTGTTAGCTGAGCTTTACTCCTACGGGAACATGTTCAAGTGTTTGGGTGGCTAATTATGGAATCGATAAATCACGCCAATCCTTAATTTGCGACTGCTGATGTTACTTTCGGAAGCGTATCGACAGTTGTTTTGCTGTCTTGAGTCAGTCTGTCTGTACATGAGTCTATGTGTGTGAGTGAATATTTTATTTGCTTCGGTCCGAAGGAACTTAGACAGCGGCGAAGTGTTGCAAATGGCCAATGTAAATGGATCACTTAATTACGAGATTCAAGTTCCAGCCACTGTATTGTGGCATGCAGAAGTGAGCGCATCGCTTAATTGGAGAGAGATGGAGCGATAGAGCTAAATGTTGTTGACTGCAACAGAGTGGCAACTTTCACGCATCTCTAATTGGTAGGCAATCCGAGTGAAAGCTAACTTAATTCTCTGTCATAGACCGAACATTTTCGGTGCCGGTTGGATGTGGTTTTACGCGGTGGTAGACATCATTACAATAGGCTGAGCGCAAAATTACGCTTAAAAGTTGGTCTGTATGCAAAGCGATGCTAAAATCACCTTACTTCCCATCGCTAGCTAAACAACACGGAAAACACTATTAACTTTGACGGTTTCTATTGCCATTGTCTACTGACGGCTTCTATGTTGTCCAAAGGAAATCAGCACTATCAATGGAACAACGTTATCAGTTGCTGAATGAATGAAATGCTAGCAATACAGTGGTGAAAATAAAAATGAACTCTTAACAATTTCGTTTACAAAAAACTTGTCATTATCCAAATAAGAAGCAAGAAATTAATTTAGTGCATTTGTAACTAAATTATTTAAATTATACTTTGTGGCAGTACGAAAACCAATAGTTTTCCGTTAGATATATTTTTTGATGGATCACTTCATTTGGATGATTTACGACGTTTTCCTTACATTTCCAATCAACATTTTAATTAAAATTTAAATTAAAGGGGTTGTTATCGGTAGGATAAGTTTTCCTGTTTCGAGACTTTTTTTCCTCAAGACATCAAGTGGTTGTTATACATGGTGAATTGCGGTACTATAAAATTAACAACTATTACTGATTATTAGAGCTATGGTCTTCATTGATTAACTTATTTGTTTAGTAGTTTGGTTTTATACAAATTTTCATAAAAAATACATTCATGTCGTAATATTTGTTTACAATCTTTGTCACATAATTAATTTGGCAGGACCTGATGGTTATTCGAAAAAAAAGAAGTGCCTTTACATTTATATCCACCCGTGTATAGTGTGAGAGCATATCGAATAAAAAAAACCCATGCCCCGAATTTCCCATTCCGCAAGTTCTGCCTCGTTGTCATGGCGTTGAAAGAACCTTTTGAACTTTTACAGCAGCAAGCGATGCCACTTTTGAAACCGTTGCTATACGCTCCCCGTAAAGCCCTTTGGGGGGGGGGGTTTTCTTTCTATTCGTCAATGCCTAGCTTCCCGGCTTGCTTTGCTACGAGATTGCTGCGAGTGCGAAAGATGATGGAAGCCTATCAATTATCGGGTATTTGTCAAATTGAATGGACCGACTTACGACGCCCCTGAAGCAATCTGCAGCGAATAGTGTGTCAAGGCGCCCGAGAAATTGCGTCTTTAGCGTTGTTGCTTTCGGGAAACGGAAATAGATAGCATGGGAATTGAATGAAGTTTGAAATATTTTTTTTTTGTTTCTTTGTAATGAATCAAACAAAGGGAAAGATGAAAGGGATGTGTGTATGTGTGTGAGAGAGTGTATGATAAGCCTGCTGATGATATATTTATTCCTTTACATGGATAATAATTGGAGTAGCAAACTGAAAACTATTATTGTAAATCGTACCACACCAAAAGGTTTCATTGGAAGGTTTATAAAAATTGCCGGCCGGCAGTAGAATGGGAAATAGCACGAAACGATTTTGGGATCGTTACGTTGATCGGAAAATAAACAAAGCACATCGAGCTGTTTAAAGGACCATTTGGCCACACACACACGCACAAACATACAAACATACACATGCTCAAAAGATCTAAAAACGTTTAAAAGGACAAAGAATCCTCGAGAATTTATGATAAACAAAACAAACATAAAAACACACACACACACAAAAAAAGGATATTGAATGTTTCCTCCCATCCCATTTATGGTGCACTGTTCTGGAGTATGGAGTATAGGATAGGTATGCGGAAACCTGCGAAACCATATGGCGACCTCCACGGGTAGTGCCTTTTTCCGGTCGAAATGCGAAATGTGACCGTAGAATGTGGAAATAAATGCTTCCGCCAAAAGACAAATCCCGGCATCGTGTTGGTGTGTGTGTGTGTGTGGATGCATGCGAGCGTGACCAAGGTGGTGTATCTTATCTTCCATTTCCCACTGCCCTCATAACATATCGTTTCTTGAGGGTGTTGTTGTGTTTTTTTTTCATTCAACCAAAAGATCCATCGGTTTGGATCGTAAAACATCATAAAGGGGAGTTTTGTGTTTTTTTTATATTATAGAAGAACTGAGTAACTGACTAGTAACGGGCCAGTAAACGAGAGCAGGACGCTGAAGAAGCCAAAAAAAAACAAGCCCATTTTACTTCCTTCGTTCGAAAGGACTTGGTTTTGTTTTATTTTCACGGATCTGTTATCAGGTAGCGGACGGCACGACAGACAGAGTGAATTTAATTAGAGCGAACGAAGCGAGGGGAACATAACGCACCGCCCGTTGTCAGACAAACTTTGCCGGAACGCGGATGATCGGCCGGCTTTCGTTTGACGATTATGGCGCTTGAAGATGATGAAATGGGCAGCAGCTTTAAGTGTGGCACGACGGAGGCTGGTGGACCCTTTTTTTCTCAGGAATGCGTTACTGAGATTCCTTCGGGTGTAGTTTAGTTTATGTCGATGGTTTTCTCACATTTTCCTTACCGATTTGTTTTCTTCGTTCGGCTGTTGTCTGAGGCCTGAGAGTGGGCGGAGAGTGGTGGAAAAACATCGTGTCAGTGCGAGAGACAGAGAGAGAAAGGGAAAGTAAATCACCTAAGAAAAAAAAAACATATCCTTCGTTTACCTTCCTATCAACGATTCTGTCAGCAAGGTGTGTGACAGGGAAAAACGGGTGTATGGAGCCACTAGAATCAATTTTCCCACAAAAAAAGGAATCCGGGAAAAAGCCTTTACTTTACCGGATTGAATGATGCGGGTTTGGAGATGTATAGCTGGAATGTTGGGCAAGAAAAAAAGTGTCCATGGCAGCAGCATTGAAGCATGGTTTAGCTTTTTGGCCCCCGATCGGCAGTTTTGCCACTTGGTATAATCAATGCAGCGAAGATTTATAGCTTTTTTATTCATCCCATGCAAGAGCAGGTATTGTAATCGAACGCCTTACCGGGGTTGGAAACGGTAAGCCTTATCGATGTGTTATATCACTGTGTGGTTCTTAACCGGAATAGAAATTCAACCGAGAATTCGGTTGCGAGAGAAAATATTTCTTGTACGAACCAGAAATATGTTATCCTTTTTTTTTGGGAATATTTTCAACAGTTTGCATACGCGACTGTGGTTTCCTTGTGGGAAGAACTTAAGTTAGAGAATTTCGGCAAGATAGGGTAGCAAAGTTCCCTCCCAATGGCGAAGTCCAAAAATTAAGCGAAAGCAAAATTTGATTAATTAGACCCTTTCCGCATTGGCGTTAATAGAGTTTTGTGGCTAGGACCGCTGGGGTCTCATGATGCCCATTAGGAGTGCTTTTCCTGCGTCCCCATCATCATTTTGCGGGTTGTGCCTGTTGGCACAAGATATAGACGGATGAATGTGGACCAGTGTTCTCTCTCCAAAACGCTGTCATGATTATGAATAATTTAGTTGCAACGGAAACCAACAGTTGGGCAATTCGTGTGTTGGAAGTACAAGAATAAATGATTTTTTCTTCTATAAGCTTCTACAAGAGCCTTTAGGGATTTTGAATTGGTTCCGGCATGCGTAGACTTATTCCGAGTACACTACCGCACCAAAGTACCTTTCAATAAGTATATTTTATTTAGCTCAAAATTGTTGCAATTTAGTAACGTTAAACGTGCTATAAAGGAACAACAAAATCATAATTTTAGAGTAAATAAGGATCAAGGCAGTCAAAGACTCTGCCAGAAAACCGGATCAATTCAGACGCTCAAAGTACGGGACATAAACTTGCCATAATGCCAGGAAACTGCCGGATTATGTGGAAGTAATTAAAAACATGTTTTTCTTCATTGTGGCCGTACACGTGTTAGGGTGGTGCAGGTGATGCCAAAACCCGCCAAGGGGTTTTCCATGGTAAAAGTATCGCTGTGCTAAATCTTTCTACAGAGCACCACCATTGCTTTTCATTATTTTTAATTAAAAGATGTACTCAAAATGTCTAGGACACATTCTTTTCGTCTACCATATTTACCCATGCTGGTTGCTTGGAATCGTATAGACTTATTTTGACATTTACGGTTAAAATTTGTCCGTATAATAAAATCCCAATTCTTGCTTGCCGATGAATATAATTTGTAACGTATAATATCATTTTGTTTTCATTAAGTTCGGTCTGGCTGTCTGACCGCTACATCAATGTTTATATTACCGAAAGAAATGTTGTTCGGCGTAGCAATGCCGGCGAGTGTTCCGCTCAGACAAACATTTGATGGACCAAGGTTCATACCAAGATGTTAATGAAATGGTCTGTCAAGCGTAAACTAAACTTTGCGCCAATTTTCGCCAATCCAGCCCACCTACCCAGTCGCCCGTAGTGTCCCGTGACCAATGTAAACATAAATATCTCATCCTGATCGAGTGAGTGAAATTTTATTAGAACCCCAACTGCCTCAACTGTCTTTCCCACGCCCGGGATCGCTAGAATTTGAAGCGAAGCCGGTTGATAAGCGGAAGCGGAAAATCAATTCCAGCTTGCCACGGCGACCGACCCACACCCAAGCGATGGTGCTCGACTGCCGGTGGCTTTCGTCAGCTTAATCGTTAAGCTGCCATGCGAAGGGAAGTGCTTTCTTTTCGGCTGGCTGCTATCAGCAAACCACGGATACCACGGAAAGGAAAAACAATCTTTGCGGGGTGGATCGAAATATTGATACGCATCGGATCGGAAGTATCGAATCCCGAAAAGGTCTGCTGGGTGGTCTTTGAGTGTGCATGTGTGCCCCATCCCACAACCGATTGGTGTAATGATGCTTACGATTTTACTGAGCAATTTTCATGTGAAATACAGAAATACACCTCCAAGACCGGTGGTGGTTTCTAGTGCAACGCACCACACGGTTGGGTTTGGGTGGAAAAAATTAAGTATTAACATGAAACAACCAGCAACGCGCGCGTATGTTTCGTCGCAGCAACTATAGCACAAACGACCTTTCGTTTCGCTTAACGGTTGCCATAAATTGTGCGAAACACGCCTGGTTTTGAGTACGTGGAATCTGCGGTGTCAAAAGCTTAGCGCCCCTTCGCGTTATCTGCACGACTCGGTATGTGCGTTGTACTGTTCGGCGAACGAATTTATCTCTAATGGCGTAACTTGTCCAATCAGACAAACTCCAGCAGCAAACTGATGCTGGCAAGGAAAATGTCTCCTCTCCAGCCACAACCGATCGTTCGGTAACGGGTGTTCTCAACTTGAACTACACCCGAAGCTATATTTGCATTGGAATGCCATATTGATGATCGAATTTGTGTATTGTTATTACCGTCATGTTTCCAGCAAATCCCTCTCTTCAATCTCGCATCGCGATTAGTTCGTACGTAAGGTTAAAAACATTATTTATGTCATACTTTAGAGTTTGATTTCAAGAACATTAAACGTTAAATTTGAAATGGCAATTCACAAAGTGGTAACAAAAAAACGTAGGACTTATGATACAGAATATGTATCCTAAATAAATTAAGCAGGTGAATTGAAAGGACAGCACACAGCAGGTGCCAGAAATTTTGGCTACTGTACCAATCATGATAAAAGCAGGCTTTATAATACAGCTGAAGTGGTATGTTAATCACAATCATCTTTGTTAGCCATAATATCACTTAATCGAATATTTGATATGGCAGTCTGTAGTCGTATTAGGACCTTCTTCTTGGCGTAACAATTTACTATAGGTCATGTGATGAAGCCATTTCTGGCTCACTCGACTTTTTTTAGCCGGATAGTAAGTATTTGCTACGGGGAATTGGTTCGAATGGGATTTTGGACCGGTCCTGCTGTGTACAGACCGGCACCGCTACCAAATACACCGCCCTTTCATACTAGGATCACATATGGAAAAATATCAGAAATAATATATTATATTAATTTACAATAATTATTACCACATGAAGTAGCTATTACATGTTTAAGATTAACTTTTCAAATATTAAAATCTTTACTGTTGCCGTATTATAGTCATTATTGTCACTATTTATTTAATTGCTTATTTATTTTAATTTATTTTTTGTCTCTAAAATTTTCCTCCAAACACACACACACTACATTCTAACGTTTCATTTACTTTAAAAACATTCTTGTCCTTAATTTAATGGTGCTAAGGTGCCTTCTGTAATAAAAATGTTTAAGATAAATACAACTTTTTTTAGTCAAGGTTTATCGGAGGACGTATGGACTAGAGGGCAACCTTAAAGAGAGTAACCTATAAATGAATTGGTGACTGCTGGCCGTGTCAGGTTGAACATGTTCAGCTGTGAGCAGCATATCAAGAAGAAAGCGAAAAAAAGTCTCCCAAGTCCTAGCCACAGGCGTGATCCAGTAGATTGTGTTAAATCAAGAAGTATATCGTTTTCTTGAGGAAATGAAAAATAAAAACATCTCTCTCCTATTCTAACCTTTCCACCAATATCGATCGACGGTGCTACACAGTAAAACAGATCACAAATCTTTCCCAAAAATAAAAGAAAACCGATAACGCGATAACTGCTGTGAAACTGTGAGGGATTTCGTGGGCAATGATGTGGGTCCGGCGTGCGATTGGACGTGTGTGCTATGATCAATTGTTTGCCGATACTGTTACAGATTTAGGAAGCGATTTAACTGCGTTGCCATATTTGCCTCACCGTTTTGAAGGGATGAAGTGTATTTAACGTGTTGGGAAATAATAGCCAATGGGTTCGCCCCGTATAGTCGAAAGGGGTAGCGCTCGTCACGAGTGGATCAAGTACAATGGGTTAAGTGAAGGCAGGATTAGCTTACTCGTTCTGGTGCTGTCGACGCGTTTCACCACATGGTACGGCGGGAGCCAAATTTTTTCTTTAATGTTGCCCATGTTCACCGACGTGCTGTTGGCAGTATGTTGCGCTCTGCTGTAACATGCCCCGCAGTGATGAAACGGTTCGTTTTGTTTGTGTGAACAAATCGGGGCAAAGTTGGAAATAACGAAGCGATTTTTGTTATGTTTGAAACAGCAAAAATAACGGATTGTCATAGCGAACAACGGTACGCTAAACAGCCGGGGAACATTTTCGCTACGTACGGAATCGAAACACCTTTGAATCAATCGTTTGGAAATCTATTTTAAAATGTATGTACTGTATGCTGTTAATGATAGCGTAAAGGTAAAGCAAATATAAAATTGGTAATTCTATTTCAATAGTTGAAAACATTAACGAAAAAGCAGACGAGAAAGGGTACTTATGATTTATTACAAAAATATTTGAAGAAAATATGTTATATATATCGCTACCGATGTCTGTAGGGCCATGCTAGCAAAATACCACCGAACGGTAATAAACAATGAAGGATTTCAACTTTTTACGGTGCGAAAGTGTAGCGAAGCGCACCGTAAGCCATTTTCTAGCATTGCAACTGGTACGCGTTGGCTGAATCGTTCTGCGAAAGAACACGCATTAAAATAATTGCTAAACTTTGGCTTTTTTCTCGCCATTCTCGCAGGGGTGTCGGCGTTCGGAAAATCCATTTTAGTCTAGCAAGTGTGATTTGAAAATCGGTTTTTCTAAAGAATTTTTTTCACCATTCTATGTAAATGGTTATAACGCGTTTCAATGGAAGATGCTAGAAGCGAAAGAAAGAGATTTTTTCGTCACCGAGATGTTAGAACTGGGGTAGCATAAGTACGCATACGTCTTGATCAGTGGTGTAACAGAGTGGATAATTTTTTTTGGTAAAACTTTTGATCAAAATATGCAGCAAAAAGTTGGAAAATTGGAGGTTTTTTATTAGAGATATAAAGAAATATATTGTTCTGCAAAAATTACCGACGAAGCAATAACAATATAGGCAATGTCCTGAACGTTTCTATATGTAGTACGAAGAGAAGCTTTTAAATAAATATGAAATCAGAATGCAAAAAGAACAGAGCAAAAATACAAAAGAAAACCTCACAATATGTCAAGTTCTAAAGGATTCCACGTTAAATAGATCGAAAATACCCATCTTTTTATCAGCCGAAAACAAAAAGGTTTTAATTTGCGATAAAATCAGTTTCAAAATAATTTGACACACACGCACACATTCAAATACGAAAAAAAAGAAAACCACACCCAAATTTCTTCTTGGCAAATATGGAGCGTTTCGAAAAATTTCACGTTAGATCGATCGAAAATACGCTCTTCTTTTTATCAGCCTGAAAACAAAAAGGGGTAACATCTCGATAAAACCCGAAAAGGTTTATATCGGATTGGTTATAATTTACCCAACTGTAACAGAGATCATCCTGATCTATAAGCGGTTTGTGTATGTCTTTGTTGGATTAGGAAGTCTCTGGTGAACAGAAACAAAGCTGATTTTAGTCAGTGTTTGTTAAGGTTACTGCAACTCTTACACTTCTTACACTGCAATTGTTTTTACTTTCTTCGTCACTTCTCCTTGCCCCATTGGAGCTTGAACAAAATTGTTTTTTCTTAATTTCCAAATACTTCAAAAATCTTCCAAAACTTTTTGGTTTATGATTTATTATTTGTTTTTTTTATTGCTAGTTTTTGTTTCTGTTGCAAAAAGAAAAATGGATGGAGCGGCCCGGTGGCAAGATGGCTGCGAAGCCGATCTTCGCACGAACGGTCCGGACCAAAATCCCATTCGGACCAATCCCCCGTAGCAAGGTATGTCTATCCGGCTACGTGGGAAAAATAAGTCGATATGGACCAGGTCGTTGTAACGTAAAAAAATGAAAAATGGATTACATCTCCTTAAACCATGATTTTTAACCCAAAAAATGGGACATAACACATTTTAACCAAAGAATGCTAAAAATGAAAGCCACGTGTGATAACATAAAATAATGCCAAATGCAAAATTCAAATCTTGTTTGTTTTAAAGTTTTTCATTCGGTTTTTTGGATATAATGTTCACCAACTTTAGAACAACGTAGTTCGTGGCTGTAGTTTACAGTTCTCACTCGGAATGCTGCGACAGAATTTCGCATTTCGGTCATTAATTTGGGAACTGAATGTCTTATAAACTTCAGGTATAGTTTAGGATAAGTTCAATACTTGAAAGAATTTTTAAAGGTAAAAATGAAAATTGTTCAAAATTTTCAGAGTCTCAGCGCCGCCTTAATCGTTTGGATGGCATCACTTGAAAGCAGGAGGACGTTTCGTTTGCTGTGCTTTAAAGCATTCAAACAATAATACCAGCAAATAGTGATCGGGTGATTGACATTCGCAAAGCGCCACAACGAAAAAGCATCAGGTGGGTGGGTGGTCTGCGTAATCCCTTGCATTAGGCTCCCTTACACAAAGGAACGGGCTTTGAACTTTATATAACCAAAAAATGAAGCGACACCACTGTGGTGCCGTTTGTTGTTCTGCCCTGGTGAAAGTTGCATCACGAATGGGATGGATAAAAAAAGAAGCTTTTGGTTGCCACTTAGTAGGCGTAGAACGAGTATTTTCCATTCTGCCCGCCGTTACGCTGGCAAGAGTGGCAATCAAGCAGCTTAATAAGTGTGGCTGTTGCTTACAGCAGACTTACATTTACGAGGTGGAGAAGTGTAAGATAATATCGAGGTCAAGCGTATTGTTTTGCTCGTTTGCCTGCCGAGGTGCGTCGAGTTTGGTCGCGAGCCTACATTCCTCCCCCTAAAAGCTGCTGAGAAGACACTCCAGAGATTCCGCTAGCGTTACATCTTTTTTTGCGCACCACAGCCCGAAAGTAAAAGCTCTTTCGTGGTATCGCGGGCATCGCGCGGGCATTGGTCGAATTAATGGCTTTATTTATGCGCGACAAAACAAGAATGAAGAAAGATTATGACAATAACAACTGATTGTGACATATTTTCCGACATCTTAACACGGGGGAGCGCGTTCTCCAGAAGTTAGTGATTTATTTTATTGCTTGTGCGTTTAGAAGTGGTTTGCTCGACCAAAGCTGGAAAATGGTTAAGCGCCATTCATGTACCAGCACTTCGTTAATTGCATGCACAATTAAGATGCTTCACCATTTCGTTACGCAGGCAAAGCATTCGGCAGACAAATTCACGGCCCAGCAACGCACAAAATGAATGTTTAAATGAAAACTTTGTCGTTTGAAACGAGAGATGGCACCGTGCAGGTATGTACATTTCCACCAGTCCGCGGGTAGATTGGGCCACTGCAATGTGAAACTTTGAGCTAGAAAATTGACACACGACACGAAATTCCATTACTCATGCAAATATTCATCATTTCAGTGCGGTGCGACACACCAAAACAGCACGCCTACGGTCGATGAAACGACGGAACGGAAAGAAGGTATGCTCCACCGGCTGTTGGCTTTAAATATAGGAAGCGAACCGTAAGTAGCGAGGTTTGTCTTTGTGCTGACTTTACCAGCAGTAAACGAAAAATATGATTCCGTGCAATTGGTTTGACTTGCTTTGACTTATGAAATCATGATTTGTACTCGACAATTGCCAATACTGGCGTTGATTAAATACACTTCATGTAACTGTCTGTAAAGTGAACGTATTTCAACGGTATCATGTGCTAATGATTTTGTGAAAAATGTATCAAATTGCTTAAAACAAAATGGTGGGATTTTTTTTGTCTTTTAAAATAATTAATTTTTAGAAGAGAATTTATGAAAAAAAAAATTAAAGCACTTTTGGCATTATACACGTTCAATGCCTATAAGTTTATGATTCAATTTGTTCGTTTTGTTAGAAAAAAATGTATTTGTTACTTAAATTATGTGGTTATCTTTTGGAAAATTATCAGAACTTTGCATAAACTTCACTGTTTCACTTTTTACCTTCGTGTATTGATAAATCCATGTTTGCGCGTTGAAGCTATTATCCTTCTTGTTGTTTAAAAAACTATTTATACAATGCACAACACACCAGCACGCTGCACAGTTTTATAGCAAATTTGCATTCATGTTTGGAATTGTTGAAAAATCACCACAGAAAATGGCACCTTCTTTTGTTGGAACACACACAAATTTCACGTGTTTCGCACCGTGCTTAGCGTATCATTTTTAATTAACTATATTTTTGTTATCCTTGTACCGCTGCAACTGGTTGCACCACACACAGCATCACAGTGCAACGATGCACCGCAACTAATTGATCCGGTCCATTTGGTTGCTCTTTTCATTCGCGCACATTCGCCGCGTACTCCGTCGGACGCGACGGGCGACGTGTTCTTCCTTTTTACGTGCGCCGAACCGTAAGAACACGCGGACCCGAGCACGCTTCCGTTCACGTTGAAATCGAACGTTGAAGTGAAAGTGAAAATTCTTGCCTGCGTGTCGGCTGCCGTCTCCCGATGGAGCCGCCAGACGCAAAGGGCGCAAAAGCTTGCCCGAAAAGCGTAAAAGGAAACGCCGACGAAGCGAAAGCTCTCGCCGGCAGACGAATGCCGGTTCGGGCCGGTGTATGTATGTGCGCGCAGGATGTGTTTGTTTGGGGCGTTTTTCTTCACTGGCGTTAGCGTTATGGTGTTGCTGGGCATCCCGCCAGGCCCGCGATGTTGATACCGGCGAAGGGAAAAGGACTCTCTCTCTCCCAAGCGGTTTGCAATACGATACGTATGTTGGCTGCTGGCGATGAAACGCGTTTCACCGTCCGCGTGTACAGAACAGTCAGTCAATTGCAGCGGAAGAAAAGGGGACAAAATCTTCAACTGAATGTGTTACTTTGTGTTGCGTAGAAAACGTATTTGCTTCTCGCACAAACGACGGACAAAACGGACAAAAAAACCGCTGTGTTGGGTTTGAGACAGTGATAAACATACGAAGATCTTCCTAGCTTGTGTGGAAATGGTTGGAAGCTTCTATCCTCTGTGCGTACTTTCATCAACTGCAACGGCCATTTTTAAGAGCAACCCAAATTGGATAGAAGTTGATGGATATGGAACGCATAAGAAGATTACTGCTGAGTGTGAAAATAAATTTAAACAAGCATCGAACTTGATTTTCCTGTATGTTATATATTATTTTTATCTTAAGAATTGATCGTTTTGCCTCTTCAACTTGTCGCATACAAAAAAAAAACAACGATGCCCAGCTGTTTCAAACGGCACGAAGCAACTCTTTCCTACATGGGCACACATTCTGCCGTCTCATGTCAAGCGAAGTCTTCACGTACGCAATGGTTGCTGTTTGCTTAGGACACGGCAAAAGTTCGAATGTTATCTCACGTAACAAAATGATAAGCAACATTTTGGGCAACATTTGGTCTAGGTATTTTGCCGGGGATGTTATAAAATCAGTACTTTCCGAGCACTAGCAGTTAGATAATCCGGTGAGAACCAACTGCTGGAGATTTTTGTTTCCTAATTCGGAAGATAATACATTTGACCATGAAGATTATTAATAGTTTGCGGAAATGAATAATGTGGGGGTGATCGTTTGCCGGTTAGGAAGACAGGAAGACATAGAAATGTATGCATGTTGTAGCTGAATATACACGATCCTATGGCAGTAACCTTCATTGACATAATTGAATTGCTCTTATCGCAATAATATTTGTTATTATTTTAAACTGATAAAGCATAATTGATTTTTAAATAAAACATTTAATCAAATCTACTGCCCTTTACGCTGAAGCGTTTAGCTAATAGAGCCAATTTAACTACTGTTATTGATGGAACCATTTCCTAAGCAAATCATTTGTGTGTTTAGAATTGTTACAAGTAATCGAGAATCCTTTCACTCCGTTTCATTCCGGGTGGCTTTTTCTTTTTGTCAAACGAAATGTCTTTTTGTGACACTTTCGATTTACAAAGGCACCACTAACACACACTGTCCTGCTTTGCACCGATTGCTTGGCATGTGTATGGCAGAATAGTGAGTGGAATATTTACAATTTGCTAACAAAAAAAGGTAAACAACTTCACCTTTACGGAAAGGTTTACTCCTGTTAGGGACGATTGGGCGAATGTTTTTTTCAGCAGTAAAGCAAATGGTTTTTTAAGTACGGGCGAAGAACCATTTAAATTATATGCGAAAAGTGGCTATTTACATGTCGAGAAAGTGCCACGGCTAAGTTCAACACGCAAAAACAAGATACGGTTGCTTTTCATTTCACTATTGGGCCTTTTTATGCTTGATTGAATATTCTAAATGCCTTTTGAAGCATTCGAATCAGTTACAGAATATCAGGACTTGTACGGCGGTGACTTAAAAAAGCCTGGAGTATTTTAAGACATATGTGGGAGAACGTTAACACAGCTACGAACGAACAGAAACATGGTAAATGGTTCACTTACAAGATCGCATTAACTTTGTTGACCTTAGTTTATCGTTACACCATACACTAGTACTCACTACATACCGCAACAATAAGGGTTCGATAAACAGCACAAAAATTACAAAAAGATTTAGCAAACAGCAAGCACGATCGAATAAGTTTGGTTTTATCGTGGGTTTGTTGTGCTGGGAACGGGAGTATCCAAATGTCATAAATGAGAATCCTGTATGAGTGATCCTGAGTGTTTCCACTCACTTGGATGAGCTATAATTGGAGAAATTATATTACAGCAAAAAGTCTCTTTTAATCGACTTTAAAACTAAATATATGGCACATAGCACACAACAGCATTAAATTGTGTGTAGTTACTAATTGCTGATAGACACATGTAATAATATGCGATCGGAAATGTAAAGCAAATGTTTGTACGCTTGATGGAGTGAATTGAAGGTTTATTTGTTTAAACAATTATATAAAAAATAGTGTCTTTCTGTGTAGCATTCACAGCAGGGGAGTCTTATACGTCTTACTAAGCATTTGTTTGTTAGCCACACGTTCATAAACAGCCCGGAAATGCAAGAACAGTTAGTGGTGTTTCTTTGACTTCACCTTCAAAGGTTGGCTAATTTTAGCGAAAAACAATGGCAATTTCTTCACCTTGTCCATGATAATCAGTGCGAACGGTTGATCCGCTTTGAAGTCGAGCACGTGTGTAATGCTAAGCGGAATAACAGTTAAGGTGGTAACGCTAGTCGCTACAGTACCGTGCGGGTTAACGGTCAAAAAGGACTTCTGCTTGACGTCCGATATTTTCACATCATCGTCCGATAGCCGATCAAATGGTTTGCGATCGCCAAACATGCTCACAATGCCCAGCTGTGGAATGAAATGGAGAAACAAAGTAGTAAAGTTAAGTGTTACGACCGAGCTGCTTCATCTCACCGCGCACACTGACCTTCTTGAGTGGTTCCACCAGTGAGACCGTACTTTCGGCCTTGAACTCAGGCAGCTGAACCCGCACCTTGCTAGGTTCGTCTTGTTCAATCTCGTACAAAATATTTTGCAACTGTGCGCCCGTGAATTTGCGTAACTCTCGATCGAGTTGGAAACGTTCATTGGGCAGGAAAAGGATCATCGACATCCGATCGCCATCGTACGGCAGCTCGATCCAATACATACCGTTGCCGGAATTGTCGGTTCTGGTGTTTCCGTTGCGCAGATCCTTCGTGAGGAACATCATTGATACGGACGTGCGTTTTGGTGGTAGTCCATTCAGCTCGAACGAACCACGTTCGGTTTTGTTGAACTTGTACATCCACGTCCCGTTGAAATAAAGGGCATTCATCAACAGCAGCTTCGTGTCGGGATCGATCGAATCTATGTGTTGGAAAACATACACGATTACGCAAAAGTCAAACAAAAGAAGCACCCTGTGCTACGTACTTTCGTCGATCACCTCGAGAATACGTTGGCGAGTTTTCTCTTTCGCCCAATTGTTGATGCTTTCGGCAGCTAACTTTCGATTGCTGAAGTCCATCTCTTCCAGGGGGACCTGGTTGCGTTTCAGCGACTGCCGGAATGCGGGCAGTAGGTCGATCGTAGTTGATTTGAAAATCTGCGAGGCTGTGTCGAGCTTGTTCTTCGATATGTACCCCTGCTCGGTGTGAGGTTTCAGTGCCCGATCAATTTCACGCAGATCGTTCATGTTTAGCTGCAGCACCGATTCCATTTCCAATCGCGTTGCGTTGGAAGCTCCATCATTCAAATAAGACAGCAGCGTTTGTACCATGATCGGACTAATAATATAGTTGCTCGTATCGTCAGCTGGGAAAGCTTTCTGGAAAAGTTTCACCGAAAAATCCATCACTCTTGCGTCGTACGGAACTGAGGACCCCGGTAGCTCAAGCTCTTCATTGTTGACAGCAGTTTGCCGGTCTGGCACAGGCATAACTTCGGAATAACGTGTGCCAAAGTCATTGCAGCGGTTACCGGTACATGGTGCCAGTTGGGTCGTTTTTTCATATACCAACGAGTTGCAGCGATTTGAATAGATTGGAGGATTCGTGGCACATTGTTCCATGTCTGGACGGGTATTGAGGAACATTTGAAATTTCCCTTCACAATCCCTCTTGCGAATGTTATTCAAATTACAGAATTCATCCTTTTTCACAGTAATAGTGCCGCTGTATTCATAGTTTTGGCAAGATACGTGGGTGGCGACAGCTGAAAAAAAAAATGTTTAAAAAATAGTAAATAATGATTTTTGCAACAAACATTCTTCAACACTTTTTAGTAAGTTATTCACAAACGAGCCAAACCGGTGAATGTCTTACTTCTGGAAAGAACAACGCATACTGATATTGTACCAGCGAAGCATAATCTAATGTTGATCTTAATTCCGGTTTTTTTTAAATGGTAAAGTAAACACACCAGACATCGAGCTAGTCCAGTGTGGGGAATTCCCAGATGCTTTCGGTACGTGCGGGTTTTACCCACACGGCTGCGAAGAATTGATAGAGTATCGGTGGACGCTCGGGAAATCAAGCGAGACCAGTATGCTAACGACGAAGGCAAGCAAATCAAAACGAAGACCATGACAGGTCAACCCGTACTGCTGATAAGCTTTTCAACCTTTGCGGTACAGGACAACATTCGGTATTGCAAATCCTCTATGAGCACAACGGTTTGGATGTAGTTTTTCTTACCCACAGCTAACAATATCCAAATCATTTCAGACCCAGGCACAGCACAGGTCAACCGATACGGGCAATAAACGCGACAACGCACTAACGTACGGAGATGCTGTGAGATATTCTCACTACAAGCAGCTTCACACAACGATTGCGACCTCGTAGTAGAAAGGCAGCCGTGGGACTGGTTCCCGGAGCGTGATGCAGCGGCTCTGATAACCGGTCCGATGAGCATGCTCTCACGCAGTTGTTTTGTTCTTCCAGCGGGGAAACCGCTACACCATGCTCACGCACACTATCGGAGCAACAATGTGTGTAAGAGATCTTCAAACCTCTTCCATGCTGATCATCCGGCGATTGGATTAAATCGTTTTTTTTTAATCATCCGACCCAGTAGAGGTTAAGAACAGCACTGTGCCAGATATTTCTTGCCGGTAGATTGCTGGTAGACGGTATACTTTGATAGTTATTGCAATATATTTCCCAACTTTTAAATGTAACCATTTGAAAGTATAATGACCATAAATCCATTTCATTCCTGGCAAATAGTGACCCCTCCAAAATGTTAAGTAAGGTATAATTATAAATCCTTAGAGATAATATTGATGGAAGGTCTCTTCTTCAGTTATTAGAACCATTATAGACTTGACCGTTTCTAACATTCACTGGTTCACGCAGCATAACAGACCCGAAGGCCCAATTGGCTATTTCAGTATTAAAATGAAGGAATCTGTTCATCACACATCAGCTTGTCGTAAGACAAATAACATTGGAAGCTGTTTATATATTGAATGCTTAGTTCCATGTTACTGTTTTACGGCCTCAATCTACAGTCACAGTCTAGTAAATTCATTCGTATATAGGCAGCCACCAAGGTACACGGTTCCTCCATAATCTATATTCGGAGATTTTGGGCAAATTTTTTTCGGACAAAGTTTAAGTAAAATAGTAAAAAAATGTCTTCCTTTTCAATATAAAATATTAGTCTTTACATTTTGCTAATGTTTTTTCCCTGTAAATAGCTGCTTTCAGAGCAAAGTAGAAAGTCGCCTGGGTAAGATTGAAGTATAAACAATATTGCACCAGGATTCGACATACGCCATACAGAATTCAAGATGGAAGACAGATATTTCTGCTATAACATTTTATTTGATTCAATCATAGTGTACTTTATAGCAAAAACTTAACATTACAAGAGGTAAGTACGTTCGTGTTACGTACGGAATGGGATAAAACATCCCGAACTTAGTTCGATTCTGGGTTTACTATCTTTCCCACGAACAAGGGATACTCATTCGTTTTGTCGACGATCATCAAAAGGAAGGGTTCGTTTACGGTAAAGTTAATGATCGGAGGTGGCGGCGCTGCACTGAGTGCTACGAACGACAGTGCAGCTGCCGAAGTGGCTGTGGTTCCCTGCTCGTCGATAGCGATGAACGTCCGCTGGGAAACATCACGAACCACCAGCGGTTCGTCGGCAAGGCCGCTGAGCGCAGACGGACGGTCAAAGATTGACTTCAGGCCCAGGTTCTTTAGTGCCTGCACCAGTGACAGTGAGCTGTACAGATTGAACTTTGGCACGTGCAGATGCATCTTGTAGGCGCTACGCATCTGCTTCAAGCCCGAAATAATGTCGGCCATATGCGTAACCTTCAGCTGGTCGGCCGATCGCTGCAGCTGGTGGCGCACCTTTGGCAGCATCAGAATCATCGACAGTCCGGCGGACCCTTCGTACGGTAACTCCACCCAGCGCATACCATTCCCATCCTGGAAGTCAATATCGCCGTACCGGAGCTTGTTAAACATGTACATCATCGGCACCTGGCGACCGGTTGGGGCGCTCGATTTGTCATAACTGGGCGCTGTCTCGAACAACCCCGGTTCCGTTTTAGTGAACTGGTGCTTCCATTTGCCCTTGAAATATATAACGCTCGCCAACAGCAGTCGGGTAGAGGCATCCAGGGCATCTAGAAGTAGACCGGAAACGTAATCAATAACTGTAAAGAGACCCATGCGAACAAACAAGCTCTCGTTGTAAAAACTTACTGGGTGCAACTATTTCCCGTATGTTGCCACGAGATTTTTGGCTAACCCAGTTGTTGGCTGTAGCAGCAGCATCATTCCGGTTCTGGAAGTTGACGCGCAGGAATTCTACCCCATCTTTCAGCGCGTTCTCTTGGATGGTTTGGCTGATTTTTGTGCCGGTTCCGAGAAAGATGGCCATGGCTTGATCGAGTTTGTTCACTCCCGACTGTTGGGTGTCACTAATCTGGTTGCGTACCAGTTTTCCCAGCTCTTTTGAGGAGGCGAGCAATGAGGAGCGTAGTTCAGTCTTGGCACCATCGTCCGCGGCATCGTCCAGGCTCGCTAGCAGTGTCTGCGGCAGGATCGGACACATGAGAGCGTTCACTTGCTGGGGTAATATCATGGTCTACGAGGATAAAAATGACCAATGGTTAGTGACCTAAATTTAAACAGTTTGACATCTAGCGCTTATGAGTACCTGCAGCATGCGCCACGCGAACTGCATCGCTCCGGATGGCGATGGCAGCGGTTGAACCAATTCCTTATAGCTGTTAACATTATATTCCGTTGGGAATGATATAGGCGGATCATGCCTTTGTTGTAGTTGTTGGCGTTGCAGTGGTTGCTGTTGTAGTTGTTGCTGTTGTAGTGTATCCTTGGTACGCAACTCTGGTACATTTGAACGGGGTATATTTTGAACTTGAGGGTAATATTGTGGATACGAGGAGTAGTTTGGATTCTGAGCTACACTTTGTATTTGTTGTGCCTGGGTGAAAGAAGCTAGAAGAAAAGAGGTAATACACAAATCAAAATTAGTACAGTTGATGCAAAATAATCATTTACGCAACAGTAATGATAAACAAATTTTGGAATCGCTCTCAATTTAGTGTCATCGCACGAAGACGTTAAAACCTGTTAGCCAAACCAGTCTTCCCACATGCCGGTGTATACATCGCGACGTGTCACAAGAATCCACCAACACCACACCGCGTGATTGAGCATACTCATCTCTGATGTCCGAGCGTTTGGGCCGCGGGGACGTGCAAAACGGCAAATCGCCTTCAAAATCACCTTGAGGTTAGGAACGCGAGGTTTTCAAGCGCCTTGGCTTGGTGTGAACGTTTCATTAGCATCTTCAGTTCCGATCACGATCCCGTACGGGAACCACCTGGTGGAATGGCGAATTTACAATACTTACCACAGAAAAACAAAAAGCAGCAGATCAGGTTGCCTGTCCGGTGCGCAAATTTTGAAGGCAGTAAATCCATCGTGAATTTTGCACCGGAAATGGGTACGTCGATTTTGGCTTGGCTGCTTTCCGTATGCAACCCTTGGCCTAGGTATTACTGAGGGGTGTTGTACACGGTCGCACTACGAACTACCACACACAAACACACTCCCCGTAATGACGACGCGATCGTCGCGTACGAACAGGTTTTGCCACAGGGGTTTTCCGTTGCTAAACAACTCAAACGTCCCACTCTGTGTAGTGCGTTTCGGATTACCGCACCGCTCGATCTTGTTGCTGCTGAGCGCGGCTGTGCTAAACAGTGCTGGGGTGATCGCCGCCGATTGTGAATCTGCCTCGGTCGCTGGTTGAATGGTGACTGACGGACAACAAACTGACTGCGCTAGGTCACCCGGCATTGGCTTGGTGTACTATGGATCGATCCAGCAAACCTGTTATGCTGCGGGGTTTTTTTGTTTTGTTTTATTGTATTATTCAGAAACGACGATAGCCCACTGAACTGGTGGGTAAATCCACCTAGAGAGAGATTTGGCCGTACCTGATAGCTGTATAGTGGTAACACTGCATTATCACTGTAAAGCTTATCAGCTATCGGAAGGGGCTGCTTGGTTCATGCGCCATAGAGATGTGTCATTGCTACAAGCGTACCGTACGAGATGCAGTTACGCACAGACAAGTGCAATATTGTTAAGACATGTGCGAGACCATACCTTTGTAGCTGATGGTAGCGATCAAGTGATTCTAAGATGTTTATCTCTCAGAGAACAAGAAGAAGATTGTTTTTAGAGTACTGCAGCAACTATAAAATGTACGATCATCTTCCTTGAACGATATATCTGCGGACATTTGGACTTGAAATATTAGTTTCAGTGTTTAAAAAGTTTCTTTCTCTACCCAAATCCCGTGATTCAACGAATCCCGCGAAGGGGAGTCTTTATTTGCTGATGTACATATACCATGTACGGTTTTATTAAGCAAATGGTACCGATAAAATTATTTCTGGTTTACATTAAATAATCATAAATAGTCATTCTACCTAAGCATCTATACATATCGAACTTCGGCCTACCTACTCCAGGTCCGTACGATCGCTCCTGATTGGCTTCCTTCCCGCTGGATGGGCGGACTGTCATTGTCATGCTACAGGTCCGAATCGATGCGCGCCCGTCATTCCCAAGTCTGTTGAGTGCGATTTCAAAATACATTCAAAGTACCATATCTTGAAACGATCATGTTGGTGACGTGGTGCGTTCGTTAAGGGTCGATTATTGGAACCGGTGTCACATCTTCACGCTCACATTCAGCTACGTCGTTTATCGTCATCTAGTGGAACCTTTGGAAACGGTTCCAATAGAAGAGATATGTTGGTTGGTGAGGGAGAGCGGTATCGTTAAATGTGCGGATAATTGTACGCTTCAACACTATCTCAACCGTTAATGGGGGTGGGTATGTTCGTAGCTAAATGGCAGCGCGCATGGGATCACCTTGCACGTGTGTGCAGACCTTGGCAATGAATATCCCACTGATAGTATTTTTAAAAAATACATTTTCACCGATGTTGCTCGTGCTGTTTAGCAACGTCTCAGTGGAATTCCATACCGGGCACAAGAACAACAGTCTTCGATGGAATGCTTGCTCCTTGCGATGGGACATCTGCCAGATAAATCGAGCTCAATATAAGCTCTAACTTATGCTAGCCGAGCGAGATATTTGCTACGAGTTGTCCTTAACGATTGTTGTACGCGTTCTATACTGACTAAAGGAGTAGAGTACCATATTCTAGGAAACTAACAACTACGAATGCTGGACTATGCCTTCATTCCGGCGGTGGAGAAGTTCCCTCTACTCGACGTACGGTATGTCCGTGATCTTGCCAGCAACGATCACGATATCGTCGACGACATCACGCACGAAGAACAGGAACGGCTTGTCGGCGGTAAAGTGTTCCTGATCGTCTTCAAGCGTTTTCGACTCGACGAGATTCGTGGCCGACAGTGCGTTCTCGCTACTGGAACCTTCGTCAACACGGATCGATACATGCTGCACCAGCTCGTCGATGTGGATCTTCTGTTCGGTGGTAATGCCGCTTAGGTCCGCCTTCGAGGTAAACATGGTGATGAGCCCAAGCTGCAATTAAATTGCAATTGATAATTAGACAAGGTTAATCAAGCGATAGAACAGACATGCAATCATGCCCTACCTTCGCTAGTGGCTTCTCAGCACGGCTTGTCGTATCGATGCGGAACTTTGGAATGCAAATGTGTACCGGCATTTTTACCAAAGACTTCTGAACGGTACTGAGTGTATCGGGGTTGAAGTTCTTGATGAGATCCTTCAAACCGTCCTTGCTGTTTGGCACCATCAGTAGGAGAGAATAGCGGGAATTCTAGAATCAAGAATGAAGTTAAACTTATGTACTTGACTGTGGTCAAAACTCTCATCCAGCCTACTAACATTGTACGGCAGTTCTAGGAACTTAGCATCCAACTGTTCGTCTTTTCCAACACCAAACGTTCCTTGCGATCGCATCATCATGACAGGCCTTTCATCCGTGTTGGTAAAGAATGTGCTTTCCTCCGTACGGAGTTGCTGCAAGAGAAACGACATTGTATTAGATTTATGCTTTGTCCTTTGTTTTTCGCTTCACCTAATACCTGGAATGGCGTAGCCCAGCTTCCTCTGTAGTACAGACCATTAAATAGCAGCATCTTTGATTCGTTAACCTGTTCTTCATCCGCCTTGATGTTAGCCTTTCGTCCAACCAATGAGTTTCCACTCAAAGCTGAGGCTATGTCGCCTGTTAAGAACGATCGTCTAACGTTGAACTGAAAGGAGATAAAATAGTTTTGTTTATTAACCTATGGACTCTAAGCAACAATAACCCGTTTATAGCAACACGTTTCCTACCTTTCTCCTCGAGCCCTGACTTTCCACCGCCTGCATTACCTCTTGTTCACCGTCCAAGCTCAGCGTCTTCAACGGTAGAGTTAATTTTTCCGGCTGGTCATCATCGTGGTGATCTTCGCTGGCCTTTTTGATTTTCGCATCATCCAGGTCAGCATCAGCCGCAACTTCATTGATGGCTTCCATCTTCTTTTTGGCCAACTCTTCCTTGATTTTGGTCGGATCGACGTACTCTTTATCGTCGATGTTCTTGTCAAACTTAGGGTTCTCATCCTCGATCTCGTCGTACTTGGTGTTGATACCCGTATCCGTCCGAAGTTCGTCTTCCAGCGGCAGTGCCGACTTAATCTTTAGCACTTCGAAATCAACAATGTCCTTGCTGTTGCTATTATTGCCGCTCTGCTCCACAACTAGGTTGTCACCTTTGGGATTGTTACTCTCCTCGACGATCTCTTCCTCGAGCACAAGCGGGTCGAGGGACGTTTTCGGTTCGTCAAAGTTATAATCATTCCGCTCGATGTCACGCACCTCCACGGCGTAGTTGCGCTCCAGAACGTCCTTGTACGCTTGCACTACGCTGTTGTTTTTGTAGATGTAGAACCAGGTTTTGAATTGCGGCTCGTTTGTTGGGTTTTGACCACTCAAACGTTTCAGCGACACGTCAAACGCTTTGCGTACTGGAAGACAAACAAACAAACAGCAAGTATTTTATTGGGGCCAAATGAAAGCGATGCAATCATTTCATCCAACCTAAATCCCGATCCGTGGGGAACTTGAAGACATCGTACAGCTCCTTCAGTGTCTGCCCTTCGGCTCCCTCGCTGATCATCGCCAGTATGGAGGAGAAACCGATCGGCGAGAACACATGGTTACCGGACGTTTCGGCCGCTCCCTTCAACAGGCTGCTCGTGATGATGTTAGTCGAGACACCAACCAAACTGCGCGGTTCACCGCCATCGCGCGAGTAACGCTGCTTGGGCAATGCGTTACTAGCAGGCGTTACCGCGGCGATGATGACGAAAATCACTGTACGGGTGGGGAAGAGAAGACAATCGAAGCAAAGTATTAGTGAAGGGAAAATAGAATCAATTAAACATGAAGGATTGCAAAGCTCGTCCCACGTGAAACTGCGTTCCGCATTCCTCAGCACCATCCAGCATGGTACGTTACCCTGGGTTGCACAGGTTATTTTTTTCTTTTTGAATTCAACGTAGCTGGCGATTTTCCCAAGTAGAAAAGCTCACTTTACGTTGCGGCTGTTTATGTACGCACGATCCCAACCCGGCACCCCCTTCTAGTCGGACAGTTTCCCAACGTACGTAGGGGCGGGAAAATCACATCATAATCAGCATCATCTCGTGCTCTGTCCCATGTTTGGGGTCTGCGGTTTCGCTGGGTGTGTTTCGCAGATCGCATTCATATTATGACCGATTTGTATCACCACCACCACCACCACACCCCGTTACCTGGTGTAGATGACAGTTTTCTTTTCTCACCCATTGCCGGCATCCACTATTCAACGGATCATTCGTTTCGATCCGTAACACGGGTACGCCTGGTAATACCCGGTGCGGTGAAAGTCCGGAAACCCGGTGCCCGGGCACCGTGTTTTGAGCGTTTCCATTTAATATGAATGATACAACCGGGGTAGCAAAACAAAAAAAAAACAATTGGGAATGAAAAAGAGTCATTACCACACCCAAACTGGTTGGACATAAAGAGACTTTTTCCACCTTAGGCAGACGAAATGCATCATTGCGGGCACGATAAAGCTATACATGCATCGAAATAAAGTCCCACAGCACGCAATTCCTGAACGCGGAAATAGAGGAAAGTCATAAATAGATGCTGCACTCCCAGCATTTATTGCTGCGAACAAATTAATTCAAATCGCTCTATCAAAAAACGCAAAGACCGCGCACGGAAGACTTCCACCGGGGCGACGACTGTCCTTCGCTTCCCGTGAATGGGAAGCAAATTTAGGTGGTGTGTTCTGATGGTGCGCTAGAAAGATAATTGAATGGTCGTGATGAATTAACAACGACGCAGGGAAAGTAACACCTGGGTTAGCCTAGTGCTGTAAGCTAACGGTTAGATTGCGTTTTGGCAAGCCACCCCAAGTCCCGGTCCCAAAAGTGGATGACGCACGTGTGATTTATTCAAAGGTGCCATGTACACGGGCGGCTGATAACGGTAAGCTATCGTGTGAAAGTCGTTGGTTAGCGAGGCAGGGTATAAAACGCTGTTTAAATCGAGATCAAATCAACCACAGCTGAGCATCACTTTGACACACCGTGAAGATGGTAAAGACGATCATTTATAATATAAGGGAAATTATTTCGTATAAAGAGTGATCCCTTGCGTTCGAAATCGATACACGCTTCTGGTGCTCTCGTTTGTCGGACGATTTCCTCCCCGAAAAGTAGGTGTTAATGGTACCCACCGATGGTGTTGATCATGATGAAATTCGTTTGCTGATAGCTTTCGATCGATGGGCAGTGATCGATCTGATCGGATGCGATCGATTTCAATTTCGATTAACCGCGGAGAAAGTGCAGGCGCTATTGACTAACCGTATGACAAGCGAACTTAAATGAAATGCAACATTCGATGGTTGGGAGATTTTCCACCATGCCGCACGATCGCACCATGAGAAATCTCGATGCAAACAGGTGTAGTTTGGTTTTGTGGGTATTAGAAAATGCAAAAAGGAAAGTACTACTAGTGCTGCTACTGGTAAACTACGCTTTATTCGAGTGGGAAAATAAAGACAAGACAAGAATCGTGTACGGGGATGAGGGTGGCAAGATGCAAGAATTGTCTTTCAACTCACAACATAAAACCATGTAAGATCCGTTCCCATGCACCGGGAAGCTAATAAATTCGGGCAAACGAATGTCGATTGTCAAACACACACAGGGCAGCACACCGGACACCATAAATTGTCCTACTGCAAATATTTAACCTGCTCGTTCGCCTCCGAATGGTCCGTGTCCAATTAAACAAACAAACCCACCGGACCGGTGTTGGTGGCATTGCTTCACTTCACGGTCAAACAAATCGCCAAGAATAAGCCGAACGGCGGTGAAAGCTAACGGTGATTGAGCTTAAACTCTTAAATTTCGCATTCGCCTCGTTCATTGTTCCTGTTTGTTCCCTGTTTATGGTGGGGGAGGTTGCTGCTGTTTCGATGCTTCTTTTGCATAGCCCGGAGAGAAACGTAATCGAGGTGAAGCTTCATACCGAAGCCCCGGGGTACCTGGGTATCATTGATCGTACGCAGAGAGATGTTGTGACACCAATGCTGGTGGAAAAAGCTGAAAGTCAAAAAGTAGGAAAGTGAAACAACAATCATCCTTGATCGACAGTTTGTCAAAAAGTTTGTTTTTGGGGGGTTTATTTTTTTTTTTTGGAGCCACTGTTTTTGCCCGGTCGTAAGTGAAAGCTGCTTGCATGTAGAAGGAAGTTCATCACACAAACACTCTGCACGTGTTTGCCTGCAAGTTGAAGGACAGGCAGTAATGAGACAGGTTTTTTTTGCGGGATGCAAAATGGAATCTTCAAGCACTACGGTCGCTTACTGAACGTGTACGGAATTATGTATGGTGTGAAAGGTTTTGCGCAATTTGCATCCGGGAGTAGTATTCGCAATTGCTGTGTGTGTAGTTCTGTTTACTTGAATGCTTGGAAGTCTATTTTTGATAATAAAAACAAAACATTGAACAGCTCATGAATCATGAATCTGTATGAATCTTTGAACAGACTGAATGTATTTGAATATCTATTTCAAGGGTTTAGGAATCCTCCGAGATTCATGACCATCCCAACCATTCCGTAGTAGATGTCCAAGGAGCAAGATCTGCCACTGATCTGCCAGGATTTCTGATGCTTTTGAAAGTGGATTCCTGTTTCGAATGACTATTTGCTAAAGCCTCATATGAATGACTCTTCACTATAGTTTTATAATGCACAACACTAAATAACTTACTCTAATTACTTGTCAGTAATATTAAAGTTAAGAATCTCTTCTTGTCTTAATATTCGTTTTAATCACGTAGGATCACGTCAGTTAGGCAAGTATCACGCATCCTAATATTCAAGATCTTGCCATTAGAGGTCGATTCTATACCAAAGTTATGAGTTACAATATCAACTGGATTGGACAGGATGTCATGAGCTCCAAATGTTGCTCGACAATCTTTTTATCCTGTTTAAATGGACATAAAAGTGAGATAGCCCAAAAGCATTTCATAAGATTGCTGCAAACATAACAAATCCTTTGCAACACAGGACTTGAGGAGAGTTTGAGAATCGATAGTAAGACATCATTTTGCATCTACAGTAATCTTTGCTAAGATATATATGCTGATGCAGATCAAAGGAGGATCAAGTTCCAAGGATGCCCTAAGCGGATTGGGCAAATTTAAAGAAGTTGGTAAGGTTCTTCAAGATATTATTGATGCTGGGATTCTGGAACAGCCCTAAACTTACGAATTTTTGTTGCGAAGAATTAATGTCTTCGGACATGAAAATCAATGGCACAATTACTGTGAATTAATTTGAGTATGTTTTATGTGTAAGAGAAAACGTTTTATCAGTTTCAAGCGAAGGAAACAAATCGCAACAAAGAAGCACGACACAATTAATGGGAGTAATTGAATCTTCCCAGAAATGACCAGTACCATTCAATTAGCATAACTTTCACTGTCCACATACATCTTCCTTGCAATGCCGTGTCATGTGTCGTTAAAATTATATTAACATACATCGATCATGCATGCTGTATGATTTGTCTGCCAGCAGTACCAACCAACCGTGAAACGATCGTCTATAAAGGAATTGTTTCGAAAACACACGGCCAATGTGCGATTAGCTAACTGCTGGCCACGGATCATTCAACGGGTGCTGCATTTGCATCCGTTCGGTCGGTTTCGTTTTGTTGTATGCGGTTTCAACCTGCAAGCTGTCTCCATTAGACGATGGTGGCCACGGATCATCTCTCTTTTGCCATTTGTGATCTTTCCATGTCCAAGTCATGGTCAGTCATGGTGCGCAACCGATGCAAAAACCGAAATGCTTGCGGGGCAGATACGATACCGTTCGCCGATGATTTGCGTTCCGTGTCACGGTTGAATGCCACACGGCGTGCAGGATGGCGCGAGATCGCAAAGATCTTGAAGCTGTTGCCAAGCTTCCCGCTTCCATTCAAGTGGTGGTTCCACGCTCTCTCGGTGTGAGGAACCGTTTCGTATTCAACTCCTCCACAAAGCGGCTTATGATTTCGCAAAAAGCTTTCCATCCGCAGGCGCAGTAGAGAAAATTCCAAGCAAAAGTACCTGTAGCAAGGTGTTTTTCGCCACTCCGAGCAATGTTGGAAATTAAATCGAAAGAATGCGTTTCGTTCACCATAGAAAGTGGAGACGGCGTTAAAATATGTCTAACCTTCGGGGCGGTCATCAACGAAACGGATCCAGAGCTTAATAACAGCTTATTAAGCTACCCGGTACCGTCGGGTGTGTGCGATCGGTCACCGTTTGGTCAAGAAGCAACACTGTGAAGGTTTACCGAAGCTCTCCAAAACTATGTGGGAAAAATGCATTGTTTACACAGCCGCGTGGGTGAAGTTTTCCATCACATCGCCGCAACTATTTATCGAAAGCTTAAGCGCTTTAATTCGATTTTTGAAACGCACTGCAATGTAGACAAAACTCACTCAAACCTAACTCATCTCACATTTTGACGCTCTCGTTTTCCATCATCCATCCGATCGTTTACTTATTTTCCACATTGCCGTTTTTCACCATTTCAAACAAGAAAGGAACAGAAGTATGAAAAAAAAACAAACCGTGGGGTTTGTTGCAAAAATTGCTCCAAATAAGAGCGAAAGTGTGATGAAACGATGATTTAATGCGGCGTTTTTTTACTATTGAGGGCTATTTGAGGAGGAAAAAAAATCACAGTTTATAATACGACCATTAGGTTTGATTTACAGTAACGGATTTCGCACGCATACTGGCCATCCCTACTGGCGGGTGGCTCGCTTTCCCATGCCTTTGCCAAAGTGGTACCGTTGGGTAGGGCGTTTTTTTTGCCTTATGGAAGCGGTGATCAAATTACAACACATTTCTCCAGAGTAAGAGCAAACAATAAATTGACCAACAATCGGAAAAGCGATCGGGTGTGGGAAGTGGCTACAGTAAATCATCATTTCCAAACAGCCGATTTGAGCCGATGCAACAATAATCGCAAACTGTTTAAAATGCGCCGATAAAATGAAGCCATTAAGCTTAATTGAAAGCAAACCGCCTTCACCGTTGTTATGATTCACTTAGAGAATGTATTACCGGGATTTTTTGTTTGTTTGTTCGTTTGGCAGCAACGTTAAAGATAAACTGTATTGTTTTTCTTGCAGCATAATAACATGATTTTCGTAAGCTGATGTGCGAAAATAAACGTACCGTGCCTGGAGTTGGTTTAGCATTGAAATTTCAGCCATCAGAAGCTGCTGATCGAAACTAACAACCATCAACTACCCATCAAACCATTACACACCTTACGGGTGTTACGGGTTGTTTTCTCGCCATCCCGTAATAATGGGTCATATACACTGCATCGAGAACGCTGGCCAGGAAACACATGCCCCATCGTGCCGTTTTTACTGTCCCGATTAGCTCCATTGGATGCAACATCACCGACCTCCATGTTACGAACCATGCGAAACACAACCAGCGGGAACATGTTCGGTTGCAGTTCTGTTCACGCTTCAACGAATGGTGGAGCCCTTGCCGATGATGTTGCCCGGAGGTGAGGAAAATAACATTAAAGACCGGTCTAGCACACATTCCCCAGCACGGAGAGGTACGTAATGGTTCTCTGGTGGCCGCATGCCGCACCGGAACAGCTGATGCTACGTTGCTAACAACGTACAGCGGAGGCTCGTGTTGAGGTTGGTCTCATTTCCTTCGCCGCCAACAACACAAGACCACAGGTGGCCGGCAAGGTGGCACGGTCCTTGCTAACCAGCACACACCATACCACAATGTGGTTGGGTTGTTTTCCCCCGTTGTTCGTTGATTTTATTTTATTAGATCAATCAATTCGATTACGCTCCGATGGTAAGATGATTTCATCTCTCCGACATTGGAAGCAAACGACGGTATCAAGCATACCACTTTGAACACCTTCGTAGAAGTTCCATTTATCGATGCTCAAGAAGAACTCGAACCTTCGTAGGAGTTGATGAAGACAAAAGGTGTGGGAGTTCCTGAAAAACTCAAGAATATTGGCACGTGACATGGCACACAAATGTAGGTTAGAATCATAAAAAAACCAACTCAACTACCCAAACAATTTCTCCACGCACGAGCAGTTCCACCACAACAGTCGGTTGCTTCTTGTTGGGCTCTGTTTCCGTTCGGTCACTCTTTGTACGGCAGTTCTAGACTATTATACGACCTGCCGACCACGCAGCTTGGAAGTTGGCCCATTTTGGCGAAATTGACGCGTTTCGCTTACAAACTTCATCGATCCGGGTTTGAGGTTGAGCGTCACCCGTTTTATTTGCGTACACCGCGCGAGTCCCACGAGTGCGTGTGTCCAATGTTTTCGTCGACTCCACGTCTCACCTATCTCCTCGGAAAAGGTTGACCTTAATCGGTGCTTACCGTTTCTGTTTTCCTTCTTTCTTGTTTTGTTTCTTGAGAAGCGATCAGTGGTTGATTCTTGCGATGCGTTTCGCCCAATACTTGCGTTGCCGGGTTCCGGTACGTCGAGCAATCTTGTGGCACCTTCCTGCCCCGCCGGTGGTGTGGCGTACCGAGTACCGTTGCGGTACAGTGTGCCTTTCGACGACCATGACCCAATATTAAATCAACGCACGCATGCTCAGTTAGAAGCGGCCAATTACAGCTCACCGAACGCTAGCTTCCTTCCGTAGGCCGGTTTTTGTTGTTGTCACCGGTACATCGGTCGTGCTACTGCTATTGAACAGAAAGGCGTTTTTCCTTTCGCTCAAAACTATCAATTTAATGAGACGTGTGTTAGACCTTCTGCGTTGAAGGATGCATTTTGGAGCCGTGCTGATGCGTTAAAATATTCCGCTCCAAATATGCACATCCAAATGAACGTCTTCGAACGTTAAACGGGTTTGGATGGGGTTTAAACCCTGAAGAATTTGTTGAGCGTGATTGAAGCTGATTAATGACAAAGAGTTTCTAATTATGGTTAAAGTCACTCCGCTTTAAAGTCTTTCAAATGTTAAACGTTTCCAGCTTTCCTAATCACAGGTCCATTGAAGGTTGATTGACGGTGGTAGTAAGAGTGTGTCGGATGAAATAATTCTTCGGAAGTCCTATTTTAAGCCACGTCTAATGGTCTAGTGATAGCCGAGGTCGATCTTCATACATCCGGACCGTTTGGCGATAAATGAGAGGGTTTGTCCAAACTACATCCGGGAAAGAGGAGTCACGGGATGTCAGGTAATGTCAGTGAAGTTTCCGCTGTGCTGTTTTATATTCATCCGCATATAAATCATGCCAGTTAGTCAAAATATCTCGATAATTTGAATGATCAGAGATAAAGCGGGCGGATCTCTTTTGCAGCGGCATAATTTGGCATTCTATTTGGGCTCTATTGTTGGTGGGTTAATTTTTTTATCGGCCTGCCCAACCACCGGTGGAAACAGCACACACACACACACGATAACCCAAACTATAAACACCAGCGTAGATAAAGCTTGACGATACACTGACCGACCCCATCGCCAGTGGAAGCGCAACGATCGTGTCTTCATAATGGCAAAACAACGCAGCAAGCGAATTATAGTGTGCCCGGATTCGAAGAACGATCCAGGAAAAGACCGTTCGGTTATGCACCGTTACTTTCGTTAATTAGTGCCCAAACGAAACACGGTCGACGAACAACAAAATGGGAATTTATATTAAAAGCAAAAGAGACACAATCCGAAAGAAACCGGGTTGACCAGAACCGGACCCACTGTCCCGGGACCCGGGTCGGGTGCTCGTGAATTGACAAATTAGCACATCCGTTGCCCGGGTTTGCCAGTTCGCGTTCGCGGTTTGTGAATTGCATTGCTGTCTCTCCCCCCCTCTTCATCCTGTTCGCCGTTCCTTGGAGGACAAGGGACAAACCATTTAACGGAGTAATCAGCTTGGGATAAACCATTCGCGCGAGTTGCTCCCCATCGGTGTTTTTATTGCCGATCGTGCTCTCCTGGTCGCGTCGCCGGAGATCATCAGGGCCGTTTACTTCCTTCCCAATCCCGATCGGTGGGCTATTGACCTGCTTTGGGTGGTCAACTTCGGTGGCGCAAGGGAAAAGATGAATGTGTTCACATTGTGCACCACCACCCCGTCTGTTGGGGGTGGGCAAAGGTGGAGTGGGATTCGAGTTGCGTTTTTCTCTCGAGCTCTTCCCGGTCTCGGTCCCAGCATCCAACAGTATTCCTTGCAGCCCTGCTGGAGATCGCACGGTCACAACCATGCAAACAGGTTCTGCGCGAACGGAACATTGAAGTGGACACACTTGGGATCCAACGAACCACAAAAACAAAAAAGAAGGAAAACGGGTATGCACAATAAAATAAAACCACCGATATGTTCAGCCGAGAATGAGACCCCCCAATGATCGCCACCGCGCTGATCATCGCGAGATGATCTTTGTAGATTCTGGTCGGTTTGCGAGGATCGCGAGCGAAAGAATGCGGGCGGGGGACCGTGTGTAACCCATACGCGAAGCCGTACCGTCGGTCGATTCGGATGGACAAATAATAATGGACGGGGCAGGAGTACAGTTATAATTGCGGATCCCGGAGCAACCTGGATCTGGTCGGCATTCTACGCCCGACCTCAAACGACACTGACGCTCCCGAACCCACCGTCGCCGTATTATATCTCACATGCAATCGAACTCGGGTTGAGCATGCACACGCCAGGTGAACGAGAATACGGTGGGGTTGCCCTTAATGCTACCCGTTCTTGGAAGACTCCCTTTAGGGTGGGACACATGACGAGATGATTGGTGATCGCGGTGCTTGCGGTGAATGCGATGAAACGGAACCCCGTAGTTGGAAGTAGCTTTATTGAACGACTAGGACTAGGCGGCTACCGTAGCGGACGGGTGGGGAAGTAGCTGCGTGTAGTACTGCACGGAATTTCCACTGACGGGGGTGTTAAATCTGTCCCGCAGGTTAGCCGCGTCCGAGGAGTTTTTGGCGGTGTCCACAAGGGGTTGCATAGCGTAGGCAAGTTTCGCGAGCGGATACACGTACTCGGCGTCCGCGACGAGCGTACCGTTTTCGACCGTAAGTGACTGCAGCAGCGCACCAACCGCTTTGAACCGCTGCTCGGCAGTGGGAAGCTGTCCGACAAAGTTGACCACGCTGGGCAGTGTGTCCGCTTGGGGTTTGGTTCCGTCCGGCAGCTTGAACAACCGCTCATTCATGTAGGCGAACCGCTCCGGGAAACGTCTTGCGATCGAAACGAGCGTATCGAAGGAATTTGTGGCCAGACTGTTTCTTAGCTGCTGTACATGGTCATTGAGCAGATTCTCTTGACTTCCCAGCACGGCGTCGTTATCCACATTGCTCACATCGACCGTGTAGAGCGTTTGGAGCAGAGGGTCGTTAGACGCGTGCACCAGTTTCTCGATCGAGCTGTACACAGTTCGCTGCAAAGTTTTCATAGGCAGTGCCCAAGCGTACTTGAGTAATTCTTGCACGTTGGACGGCTGGAAGCGACCGTCCAGCTGTGGATTGCTGCCCATTTCCAGGAAGCTGTACAGTACGGCCCGTTCGGTGCGGCCCGACGCGAGGGTACTGCGGAAAACTTCCGACTGCAAAGCAGCCACTTCCTGCCATGCGGCGCGCACCTGCTGATCGAACAGCTTGTCCAACTTTGCAAGATCTGCCTTGGTTGGTTCGAACATGGCTTTCAGATCATTCATGGCCGTTTCGATTTTGGGCAGCAACTCCTTTACCCGAGAAGCACCAGATGTCACCTCTGCTTCCGGTTTGGATTTTAATGCTATCGTACATCGCAAACGTATCTGCTCGTACTGTGTTTTGTGATCTTTGATTTCGCACGCTTTGTTGAGGGGACATTTCTCGAACGCTGCTATCCACCCTTTGATGGTGCCCTGCATCTGGATCAGTGGCAATCCACAGACCTTTTTTGCAGCGTTCGGATCATCCGCACACACTGCTTGCTCCAATTGGGCGAACACGCACAGGAGCAGGAAAAACAACACACTTACGGAGCGACACATCAGTAACGGAACCGGCCAGCTTGGTTTTGTTCTTTTGTTGTGGAAAATGGTAAAAGTATGGATGGATCGAAAGATTTTATACCGTTTGTTGGTTGCGAATGTGTATTGCCATGCGAAGAAATATTAGCTCAGATGTTCGATTCGTCAAAGTGTTTGTCGACCCATCACTAAGATTAATTATGTGGGAAGAACTCGATGCTCGGTAGATTTCTTACATCGCTAGCCGGAGCATTATTGTGCACTAGGCCTTTGGGTAATCACATTGGAGTAATAAGAGTTCCAAGAAAGTTCCCTAGTGAACTCTGTTACGTGATCTCGCGGATCTCTGAAAAAAAAACCCTCCCCTGGCCTAATTCGATCCACTCCACGATTGTTTTCGGTTGCCGTCATCACCCGAACAGCAACAATTCAACCACACAGGGTAATGTAATTTGCAAAATGAAAGTAACTTACGTATCGGTATCGAACGTGGGGAGATCATTGCTGCTGCGTCGAAGATACACGCGTCAAACAAATTTATTTATTTCACCAGCGTCACGGAAACACCACAACAACCATCGGCGGAAGTAAACAACAGCCGACAACTTTCTTCTACTGCGGTTGCAATGTCCGACCCGGTAGCGACCTCTGGCATCCGCTTGCACACCTGGCGCAAAGATGGAGAGTTCAACGGTTCGCTATGTACGAGCGTATTCACTTTAAATACCACTCTGTTTAATGTGGTGCGAACTGACCGCCACGCAACCCCACACACGGCCAAAGAACTTTCTCCACGTGCTTTGTGGTCGGATTGGTAATGTTGGCGGGGTTGGTCTCGAACGATGGTTTGGTCAATTAACACTTCCCCGCTTCACGTTCAGCACTATAGAGTTCACTGATTGCTCGTCGATCGTTCTCACGTTATCGTTCAAATACACACAAACACACACACACAAACGTAGATCTACGCACTATTCCCGAAAATGGGTTTAACTCTGCTGGCTGGGGGTTCCCGATCCCGGCAACGTTACACAATGGACTGTTACCTAACGGCGGGCGGGAATCGTGTTTTATACACCGCGAACCGTTCCCGAACAGGCACACACATCTGGACGCTGCCCAGGGTGTGTGTTGGGCTCTCCCCCGGGGGTGTTTTGCGCGATTCCCTCTCGCGAGGGTTCCGCGGGAAGTCACCGCGAGCCAGCACAAAAAGGATGAGATGAGCAACCGGGACGGGAGCTGACACAACTGGCGAGCAACCGAACCGAACGTCCGCCGAACGCGCCCAGCGACGCTGTTGGACTGTTGGCAAGCACCGATCGTTCCACTTGGTCCACACGGCACGGCACATTCGGGTTGCATTTCTGCCCCACCCGTGCAGTGTTGCCCACGCTCTCGCGTCACGACTTTCTTTGCAGCAACATAAAAAAAAAAACATGAGCCCCACTCAGCAGCAAGCTCGAAGACACGAAGAGCAGAAGAGAGCAACAAACCCCCGTACGCAATACGCGCGTACGATCACTCGGATCAGTTGTATCAAGAAAGCTGCCGCAGAGAAAGCTCGGAATGAAAAGCTCATTTCTTTTCTTTTTATAGATAGAAGAGATGTAGAATGACTTGCCGAAAGAATGCCTATCCCTCGGTTGAGGTCATCCAAAGGGGTTGCGTTTAAACGATCGATCTTTCTGCGATTATCGTTTCCCCTTGTATCGAACCACTTGCGCCTATATGCATTAAATAGGTCAACCTGGGTCGAACCGCTGAAGACGACGGTCTTAAAATCCTGTGTCTGTTCGCCTCCATGCACGTGGACACATGCAATTGAAGCCCAACAACAGGTTTTGTGGGTCGATTTTGCATCCGCAACAATATAGAACGACGTCCATGAATGGTCCGGTTTTAATACCAAGCGCAAAACAGAATTGAAAAAAACATCTTTTTAGAGGTACACTACACTGTTTGCAGTTTGTATAACACTGTCGCATGTTACGCATTGTAACACTAACGTCTCGGTTTTATTTGTTGTATGAATTTGTAACACGGCGCTACTACTATTGTGCAAACTTTTGCTATCAATTAAAGCATAATTTTGTCATAGAAATTAATTCAATCCAGATTACCTCCGGGGATGGCTTAATGGTTCGTAAGCTACCGAATCGTTTGTCACCACTAATTGGCAGGCTGCGCAAAATGGTGGTGAGAGCGCAAAATGTACGATTAACAGCTTTTCAAAACATTTTTTTTTCCATTCACCCTTCTCACGCAAAGAACCTTCCCGGGCTAAATGCAAACCTCAAATCAGGTAACAACCGTTATGTTTCTTCGTTTTTCACCGTACAACAAACAAGGAACGTGCCCAAACGGTTCGGTCATAACCCGCCCGAACTGACGCTCCGTTGCTGTTTTGTTGACGGACAGACGCATCGAAAAGTAAATAAACATTTGCCGTCTGGTGGGCATGGTACGAGGGACCAACATACATTCATTATTAATTAAGCGAAAAGTGAGCACTTAATGTGCTTCCAGATCGGTTCACTCTCCGTTCCTAAGCGAGAAGCGTTATTACAAATTTTACGGCACACGAGGGTCGTAATTTGTCGGCATTTTGAGTTGACCCTTCATCGGATGTTAGTCTTTAATCGATACGCTCGTGGTGCTATGTTTTTTTTTCTTGTTTGTAATCTGACGATTATTGTTTTGTTTTAATCATCTTTCAAAAAAGTCCTTACTTTCAATCTTGTTGCTTCTAAAATCTTACTGCAGGAGTCCTGATCATAAATATAGTGTGTACTGCGGTTGGGTGTTACTAATCGTAGAACGTTCTCTTGTTACTTCCCTCCTGAAACTGTCTCGCCTAATTTATTTGATTCCTTCAAGGAAGCGTAACGCAGACATTACATGCAAACAAAAGTAAAACAAGAAGTAAATAAAAACGCAGTAAATTACATCGCTAGTAGCGCCTCGAACTAAACCAACCTTAACTTCCTTCTTCATTTGTGAGACGTTTTCGATTAGAAATGAGAGAAAAGCTTATAATCTAAAAATACCGCAACAAGTGACCACTCTTCCATTCATTGTTGCTTTTACATTCTTCTTGAAAATACGTTCTGGCGAGCGTAGGATGTTATATACTCGGTCTGTGCTAAGCAAATGCTATCTGCTACTGCCTCTTTTAACTACCTTGCACAGGGCTAGGGATCACTTTATGTTTTCTCTTCCTTTTCCTTATTGTAGCGCTCGAGCTCTTTGAGGAATTGTGCCTTCGGTTTCATCACGTTCGGTCGATCGCCGCGACAGTTCGGGCAGAACCAGCGACCCTTCGGTTTCGAGATAAGCGAAACGCAGCTAAAGTGGAACCACTCTATCGGGCAGAGATCATTATCACAGAGGATCATTTCGCCGAATGAAATCTGAAAATGAAAGTAAAAAAAAAACATACGGACGTTAGCGGCTGACGTGTGTGAGGTTTTCACAATAGAACCCACCTGATCACACAGACAGTATGTCGGTTCGTCCGGATCGATCGTTTCCTCGGCCGCCGGCGTATCTTCCCGGGCTTCACGGGTTGCATGCGATCCCCGACCTCCTGTTTTGCGTTTTTTCTTCTTGCCCGCGTTTGCACCACTGGTACCACTACCGCTAGCAGTGTTGTTACCGCTTCCGTTGCCCTTTTTCCCACCACCACCACCACCACTGCTGCCACTAGCACCCTGGTTGGAATTGTTGAGCTGCGAATTGCTACTTCCGGCGCCACCGCCAGAATTGCCGCCGTTGCCATTACCATTATTTCCACTGCTGCCGGAAGCGCTGCTGGAGCTGTTGGTACCACCGTTTCCACCGTTGCTACCATTCTTAGAACCATTGTTGCCTCCTGCTGATAAGTTCTGGCCGGATCCGGACCCTGGTGCACTTACGATATTATGGCTATTTCCTGATCCACCCGTACCACTGTTGCTTCCATTCCCAGTGCCACCAATGCCAGCTTCTTGCTTCATTGTTCCGCTTACGCTTTGTCCACCGTTGCCACCGGTGGAAATAGAAACGCTACCCGTTGAACCACCGTTTCCACCCGCTGCGTTACCGGGACTTCCACCCGTTACTACACCAGCGCCGCTGCCTACGCCACTATTACCGCCAAGCACATCCTCGATCGGATCGACCTCCATCGCGCTAACACCACACATCGAATTGGGTGTATTTGAGCCGTTCGCAGAGCCACCGGTCTGGTCATTTCGGGTTCTACGGGCACGTTTCGAACTTCGCTCATTGCTCAATGAACCGCTGCCGTTGTTTGCTCCATACATGCCGGACCCATTTCCTCCTCCCAGTGTGTTCGCCACTCCGTTACCACTGGTTCCATTGCTTGTGTGCATGATATGCGAATTGGAACCGAGTCCACTGTTGCCACCGTTACTGCCAGCACCACTAAGGCCGTATCCACCGGAAGCATTCGGTCCGTTGGCGGTTCCATTTCCTGTCACCCCGTATTGGGCCGGTCCGTTGCTTGAGCTACTGCCTCCACCGAGGGTACCGATAACGCTGGTACCATTTCCATCCCGACCACCATCTGTTTTATCGTCCCGGGCATAATCAAGCCGCACGAAGAACTCGTTGCCAAGGTTCATGAAATCTTGATCGAGTTGGCG